>NW_012148130.1:2340855-2343157 GCF_000956105.1 Propithecus coquereli | reverse complement strand
TCATAGTCCAACCTTTGTATTTTCACATACATAGCCATCACATTGTATGTGTTACTCAATATTTTTGTCTCAGAAATTTTTTTTTCTTTTTTTATTTCATCATATTACAGGGATACAAATGTTTAGGTTATGTATGTTGCCCTTGCCCACCCAAGTCAGAGCTTCAAGTGTGTCCATCCCCCAGATGGTGCACTTGTCTCAGAAATTAACTTGTACTTTCATTGAGGTATAAATTGATATACTACATAGCTCTGACCTCTGAAGTTATAACTTTTAAAACTGCTACATCGAGTTTAGTAAAATCTTAATTGATTGGAAGAAGTAATTTTGCTGGCCTAACTTTGACCTTCCTCCCCCTTCTCACTTTCAGATCCCCCTCCACCAACATGTTTATACATAGACACATTTTTGGATAGGCAACTAAATAGAAACATTTTTTAAATGCCTTGTAAGGAATCCAACACTTATTCTGTGCTCACCGTAGTTCTTGGTTTGAATGCATTTGACAAATGTAAATTCATGTTATTTACTTAATAATGATAATAGCTGAGACTTACAAAGCACTTACTTTATACCATGCTCAATTCTAATCACTTTACTCATTTTAATTTCTTTAATCCTCCAATACTGCCTATAGTGGGAACTATTTTATTATCCCTGCTTTCCTACTTTGTGGAAATGATGGTATGGAAAGGCAAATAGCTTGTTGAAGCTCACAGGACAGGATCTGAATCAAACCCAGGCATCCTGGCTTTTTAGTCTGTGCTGTTACGCACTCCTCGAGGTGTATTGTGGGTTTTCTGCCAGAGCTGTAACGTGTCACTTTATGATTCTGAAATGGTGTACTATTTATTATTTTTGTTTTTCCAGTTTAGGACCTATGTGGAGGATGGGATTGACGTGTGAGTTAGGGACTCAGGCAGTGTAGTGGTGAAGGCAGGTGACCTCTGCAGTGGAACAGTTCCTGGGTCTTTCTCAGCCTCAGCTTACACCAGACAAGCCCTGCCTTGCTCTCTGTGCTTTTCCCATGCTCTTCATCCTTCATGTTTTGGAGTGTGCCATGGTTTCTCACTGCCTGTCATTTATACACATCACTTGGGGTCCAAGAATTTTGTGATAACAGTACAATAATACTCAAGCACAAGTACTTGGACTTGCTGTGGGCAACAAGAAAATTTGCGTACGCTGTGTTATTGTGTGTCTCTTTATATTTAAAGACAAATCTAATTGCAGTACTCTACATGGAAGAGAGATCAGAAGATCTTTCCATACCCCTGTAAAGACTGCCTTTTGGTTTGCAGCTGCTGCTTGGGACTTGCTAGTATTTGGAGCTTTAGTCTTTGTCATAACTATATGTACCAGCAAGCTGAGGGGCTGGCCTGCATTTCTTAGCTTTCCATATCTATGCAAAGTAGTTTAAAACTGCTGCCTGTTTCTGCCATCCTTGTTGTATTTGCATACAAACTTTTGCATACATCCCTGCTGACCAGAATTTTATTGGTGAGCATTTGGCTGGGTGGCAGAGGGATGATTTTCTGGAAGGCCGTCAGGATCTTTGGGAAAAGCTATGGGTGTGGGCATTGGCCTTGGTTGATCAGGACACAGCCAGACTGAGATCTTTGAATTACCACAAGGCAAGCAACTCACATTTGCCTACTCAGTTGCCGTCTCCTGAAGAAGGCCAGCAGCAGTTGGAACTTATCTGTGAACTGCTCTAACCAAATGAGTGTCATTTGGTTTATCCTAAACTTAATGAGTTTTGCAAAGTCTTCTGTATTTCCTTACTCCCTGTTATAGATAATAGTTTCAGGTTCTGACAGCTAATTGTTACTGTCTGTAGAAGCAGGAAGACCACAGGTGAAAGGACGAGACTGAGAAATGAGGGCTTTAGGTAAGGTTACTTTAGTGCTTTTCCTAGAGTTTACTGGGGATAGTGCACTTGTAGTGAATAAGACTAGAGATCCAAGTTTAGCTTTGATGTGAATTGGTTGTATGATTTTGGACAATTTACTTCTTTGGTCTAAAAGTTGCAGCGTCTTGAGAGCAAATGTGACTTTGTTTTTTTAAAAAACACCACTCCAGGCCGGGCGTGGTGGCTCAGGCCTGTAATCCTAGCACTCTGGGAGGCCAAGGAGGGCGGATTGTTTGAGCTCAGGAGTTCGAGACCAGCCTGAGCAAGAGCGAGACCCCATCTCTACTAAAAAAAATAGAAAGAAATTATCTGGACAACTAAAAATATATAGAAAAAATTATCCGGGCATGGTGGTGCATGCCTGTAGTCCCAGCTACTCGGGAGGCTGAG
>NW_012148130.1:2288149-2338234 GCF_000956105.1 Propithecus coquereli | reverse complement strand
CCTCGGCCTCCCAGAGAGCTAGGATTACAGGTGTGAGCCACCGCGCCCGGCCTAGAGTCTCACTCTTTTGCCCAGGCTAGAGTGAGTGCCGTGGTGTCAGCCTAGCTCACAGCAGCCTCAAACTCCTGGGCTCAAGCAATCAATGTGCACTCTTAAGCTTCTCTTTTTAAAAATTATTTTAATATAATTTCACACTTAAAAGTTAAAAGAATAGTGTAAAAAATTCTCATGTGCCCATTACCTAGATTGACCAGTTGCTTAAAATTTGCCCATTTGTTTTATTTGTGCTCCAATTTGTGCCCCAATATATGTGTGTGTATATATAAAATATATATCATTTGAGAGTAATTTGTAAATATCATGCCCATTTTTCCACATGGATTTAGCTTCTATTTCCCAAGAACAAGGACTTTCTCTTAACCTAACCACTCCATTTATCAAAATCAGAAAACAGTGATACATTACTCTTATTCGCCATTCACATTAAAATTTTACCAATTGTCCCAATGCTGCCTTTGAATAGTCATTTTCTCCCTCGTTTGGGATCCAGTCCAGGTTCATACACTATAATTAGTCACAGTCTTTTTGGTCTCCTTCAGTCTAACACTGGCCACAGATGGGACAATTTGAACATCAAAACAATACTATAGAATTTTCATGGAATAAAATAAGAATCTGAGTTTATACTTACATCAATAAATAGAAGAGAAGAGAAAGTTCTCCATTATAGTAGACTAATACCCAATAAATGTAGAAGAAAAGGAATAATGGAATCTGCCTTAGCCTTTTTTTGTTTTGATGATCTTGACACTCTTTGAGTTCAGACCAGTTATTTTGTAGAATATCTCTCAATTTGGATTTGTCTGATATTTTTTCACGGTAAAATCGTGGTGAAAATTATGAAAATCACAATGAAATCATAATGAAAAATTCAGGGTCTGCATTTTTGGTGGAATACGATAGAATCAATATCGTGTCCTTTTCAGGGCAGCATATCAGCAGGCCCATGGTGCTGATTTGTCCCAGTCGGTGTTGGTAATGTTAACGTTGATTAAGGTTGTCTCTGCTAAATTAATCTGTCACAAAGTTCCATTTTGCTCTTTGTAATTGATATGTGATTGATGATTTTTGGCTGAATAGTAATGAATACATTACTGTGGTGGTTGTCAAATGGTGATTTTTTTCAAATTCCGTTATTCCTTTTTTCCTACATTTATTGGGTGTTTAGTCAACTATAATGGAGAACTTTCTCTTCTATTTAGTGATATTAGTATAAACTCAGATTCTTATCCATGACAATTCTGTAATACTGTTTTTATGTTTAAATTGTCCCATCTGGCCAATGATAGTCTCTTTACTTTGCCTCCTAAGTCTTTTTCAGCGAATTTCAGTAGTCTTTGCTAACTTTCTTGCTCAAAGGCACAAGAAGATGTATCAGATTGTTCATTTCCTGCCCCATACCTGGTATCCAAAGAGTCTAGATTACTTTTAGTGGCAAATAATGTTTGCAACACAATCTGGGCACTACAAGTTCCTATGGCTATTGGTCTGTGCCTTTTTATTGGACAGAGCTAGAAAAATGTTCTTTTTTAAGGGAGAAAAATACATCATGAGTTCATATTGGTCTTTCCTCGTCAAAATTTAAGATTAATGATTTTACGTTTGTACCTCTTTTATGTAGAACATCTTGGTTCCTATTGACATTCATAGAATTAACTTTTTTGCTTTATTTAACAAGATATATTAAAATAACAATACACTATTATTACTAACAATATGGTTAAAATACAAATACTTAAGATTTCTTTGCCATCTTTTGTCATTAGAATCATGTTTTTATTTTTGTATTTTTTCCCTTAATAATACAGTGTATAATATCCTTCTTTGCTAATAAGTAAATATCTTAACTTTAAGATATTTAAATGGCTACATAATGTATTTACCTATCGCCTTTTTGGAGAAGCACAATGGATGTTAATAATGTTTTGTTATAAACAAAGATGAGTTGACTATCTTCATGCATGTATTTGCTCATCATTTCAAAAAACTTTCAGGATAGTTTTATACACGTTATACACATTCTATGCAAACTGGAATGAGTATAAATGGAAAGCTCAGTTAATTTTCACCAAGGAGAATCAACCACAAATTAAGGAGCACATTCCTGGACCCCCAGAAAAGCCTCCCCTGTGGCCCATTCCCCTCACCCCTCAAGGGAAGGTAACCACTGACCTCATTTCCAGCATCACAGATTAGTTTTCCTTATTTTTGAATTGAGTTTAATTTAGCTTTCTATTTTATATAAATAGAATTATTTAGTATATACTTCTTTTATATCTGACTTCCTTCTCTCAAGATTATTTTTTGAGATTTGCTAATGTTCATGTTTATTCTTATCACATGTATTCTATGAGTAGTAGTCTGTGTATAGCCTACTCTTTACCTAGCCTACTATAGATGGACATTTGGGTTGGGACAGATTTGGCTACTACAAATAGTTTATGCACTTGAAAAATATTTTCTAAGGATAAATTCCTAGGAGTAGAATTTGTGTTAAAAGGAAAGAAGGGGCCGGGCGCGGTGGCTCATGCCTGTAATCCTAGCACTCTGGGAGGCCGAGGCGGGCGGATTGTTTGAGCTCAGGAGTTCGAAACCAGCCTGAGCAAGAGCAAGACCCCGTCTCTACTAAAAAAATACAAAGAAATTAATTGGACAACTAAAGAATATATAGAAAAAATTAGCCGGGCATGGTGGCACATGCCTGTAGTCCCAGCTACTCAGGAGGCTGAGGCAGAAGGATTGCTTGAGCCCAGAAGTTTGAGGTTGCTGTGAGCTAGGCTGATTCTAGCCCGGGCAAAAGAGTGAGACTCTGTCTCAAAAAAAAGGAAAGAAGGGTGTTGCTACATCTTGCCAAATTGCCCTTTATAAAGACTGTAGTGTATACTCCCATGGTACTTAGGTGAGGCCTGCCTCTCCACATTCCTGTGTGTGCCCCTCCTACTAGTCCACAGTTTTGAAAGTGGCTGCTGTTGAGTTATGAGGGCTATACAAGGCCTGATAAATTTCAGATGCCTAAAAAGGCTTTTTTAATCTGGTAGAAAAAAATCAGAAATGTCTGAGTGGCTGTTACTGAAGTGGCGTAGAAGAAAGTTAAGCCCTAAAAAATTTTAGATTAATTGGGGAGATAAGACATATATGACAAATAGCTAACAGCACAAGTGCCAAGTGAATAGTTGCGGTGATCAACTAATGCTGTTCAACTTCAGATGAAGGAGAAATCAAAGCTTTCCCTCGCAGTAATGTTTAGAACAGATAAGCTCTCTGTTAACCCTCATTGATTTGAGGCTGCTTTCTTCAGCTGAGGTGTGGCTGAATCAGAGATTATTTGAATTACAGAAGCCAACTCGAGTATTTTGGCCACTTGTTTTAGTGGCTGATCTCCATTAATGTGTAAGATATATTTAACGTTCTCTCGCTCTTTCTAGCTCTCTTGCTTCCTGTTTGAAAACACAGCAATATACTGGGTCAGAATGCTGTCACTTGATATAAAATTACTGGTGCACATCAGTGTCATTTTTTGAAATTTTATGTTACAGATTCAATAGTTCATTGTTCCAACTGAAGTTGGGTGATTGAAAAGAAAGTGACATCTCGATGTGGTTAAAAATGCAGTCTCCTGGGCGCAGTGTAGTCCTAGCTACTCGGGAGGCTGAGGCGAGAGGATCACTTGAGTCCAGCATAGGTGTTACAGTGAGATCCTCCCCCACCCCACCCCCAAAAATTACAGTTCTAAGCACTGTGAAACCTTGGGCAGATCACCACCCCTCCCTGGGCCTCAGTTTTTCTGTAGGTACAGGATGAAGAAATGGCAGGAGTTTGTAGGGCCTCTGCACGATTTGAGATTTAGGGCATTTCTCGCTCAGATTGGGAGCTCCTCTGCAGCTCACTGCTTATGTTACTCAGCAACTTGAATTGGAAAATTTAAAAATTGTTTATATGCTCTGTGAAATGTAATAAACGCATGGACCATCTAAAGGTTAGAAAAACAATAGTATATTAGTTAAGCAGCACAGAAGAACTACTACTCCCTGTCTTGTAATTTGTCTTTGGTTGACCACTGTTGTCTCCAGACTTTCAAAAAGGCATAGAATTCTCCCTCCCTCTGCCCCTTTCAGGGGGAACTTTTAAAAAAATTTTTCAAAGAATTTGAAATGGGTATTTTTTGCAGAAATGAAAGCATTTTGCATTTTCTTCAATTTGAGATATTGGTGTTCCCTTTGGAATGGGAATGCATATTTCTTATGCATATTTAACAGAAGGGTTTAATAAAAATGGGTCATTTGAATATAGTCAGCATTTTAATGTGATGAGATCTGGTGTTAAAATGTGTGCAAATTAAATTTATCTTAATGTTTATTCATAGTTTTTCTTTAATGAAGAAATCAGTATTTCATTAGCCTAAGCACCATGACAGCCATTTGTAGTGATTCGCCGTGTGGTAAGAGACTTAACCTAAACGTGGAACATGGAGTGCAGCATGAGAAGATGAAGAGATGGCGGTAATGTTGTGGATCAGCCACTTGTTAAATTCGTTTTTAAAAGACTACTCTGAGGGAAGAGGAGTAGATTTAATACATCTAACAGTTTCTAGGTCCTACAGACTCCTGCCATTTCTTCGTCCCTAGCCTTGGGGAAAATGACACGTGATAACTACGGAGACTTGTTATTTCAGCAGATACTTGACTGACAGTGTGGGGCCAGGGAAGAAGATGCTGGCACATGATGCCAGCCCTCTGCTTTCTCCCCTGCGGCCACCCCCGCCCCGCCCAAAGCAGATCTCCAAAGTAGGAGCTTTTGTTGTGCTCTCTGAGAAGCATGTGTTTGGTGAACAGCAAGCAGTTCCAGAGATTGTTGCTGTGAGATTTTCACATAACACATTTTATGCATTTTGTGACTATGCGCCTCTCCCATTTGGGGATGACATAAAGGTAATATTCCACACATCTTAGGGCTCACTGTTTGCCCGCTTTCTGACAGGCTCATGTCTGGCTCGTTGTACTGCCTGCCTCCTCCTGTACCTCGTTCCCATCTCTCATGGCCTTATTCTGCTGTGCATGCGACGGGATGCTCTGGAACATGAGTGGTAGGTGCTCATTCCAGGGACGGAGCCCATCAGAAGCATGCTTGCAAGTGACACCAGTGGTTTGTTTTTAGTAAAGGGGATGGGTCTGGTATGCCAGGCACGTGTGGGCTACGTACAAGTCTGTATGAGGATGAGCGAGGAATGGAAACTAAGAAAAGGAAGCTACCGTCTTGTTTTGGAAAATTATATTGGAAGGAAAATGTGCTGAAATTTGGCTTCTGCTGCTATTGTCATACAGGGGCTGAATTTAGATGGCCGGACTCTAGGCAGCTGATTCTACTTGGTTCTTCCACACAGCTAATTCTGTTTTCTTGTTTATAAAATGGGAGTGGCAATAGTACTTTACTGCATAGGATTGTAGCGAGAGTTCAAAGAGCTGCTGCCTGAAGGTGCTCTGAACCATAAAGTGACGTACCAGTATTTGCTGATGGAAGCTGTTTACTTTCACAAGATGGGCACCCAAGAAGGCATTTATTTGTTTGGTAGGATTTTGGTCAGCAAAAGGATCATATATTGTCTTTATGTATGTCCGGCTGTAGGTCTCTTGGTTTCTATCACTTTACATTTCTTTCCCTCCATTTTCAGAATTGGTTCCCTTCTGTGTGCCAGGCCCTCTAGTAGGAGTTAGGGTTACAGTGGTGGATAACACAGTTAAGTTCCTGTCCTTTTTGAAACATTGACACTGTGCAGTTGATCAATGTTTTTCCTACTAGGATAAGTGATGCAAAGCCTACCTGACTTCTTATGTTTGTGAGAGAGATACATTTTTTAAACAAGTGTTGAACTCTTTACATACTGTTAATGCCAGTTGTGCAAATATTTTGGATGTAACTATTGAACTGAAGAGACTGTGGGAAAGATGGATTGTGTAGGTGTTTAATAAGGTGAACTTGGTTTTGTTTCTCCTTCAGGGGCAGATGGGTTGGACTGTAGAACTGGCATCTGTGTGGTGCCATATAGCTTGTTACTTGAGTGTTAAACTGTTCACCTGCATGTGAACTGTGGGCAGTGAAGATGTTTGAAAATCATTGTGTGCTATTTTTGTCATTAGACCCAGTTATTTCCCACTATGTTGAAGAAAACTTTGGTTTAAGTACATTGAGGTTTGTTCAAAAAGTGAATATCTCTCTCAGCTCTGAGTGGCTGGGGTCTCTTCATTCATGCCCATGGCTTGGAAGGCTTTGGTATGTCCCTAGTTCCAACAGGATGACCAGCAGTTATGGTCTGGGGACTAAGCCCAGGGCGGGCTGGGGACTAATCCCCAACAGGCACAAGAAGCGCCGAGGCTGACTAGGTTAAAAGTTCCCCCAAGAAAAACTGGACCAGTCTTTGTGATGCAGTTTACTTTGCATCTCGGGTTGTAAGATAGGCCCCAGTTTTTCTTTTCAAGTAGGTGATCCTTTGTGGCCCTGGGAAGTAATCCCTTGATCACTTTTGGTCCCTATTTTGCTTGTCTGAGATGTGGTCAAGAGGAATGATAATAGAAGACACTATATCAGTTCTCTTCTGATTTTCAAAATGGCATAGGGTGACCTTTGATGCCACTCACACTGCTCCAGCTATTTTGATTAAACCATTCAGGCTTCCAGTGACTCAGCAGCCTCTTGGCCTTTTTCTTGTTTTTAAAAGGAACTGGACTTTCACAATAAGTGGAATGTATTTAACATATTACAGCTAATAAATGTGGCACATAGTGACAGGCACTTAGTGAAGGGCAGTGAAAGAATGTTACACGTAGGTGAGTGAGGTCAGGAGGAAGTAGACATCTGTGCTGGTGTGAGCACAATTTGTGTGGATGTTGGGGGTAGGGACGGGTCTCTAGGTGAAAGAAGGAATGTAAGGGAAGGCCAGGTATGTGAGCACAGGCAGCAGCCATGGGCCTTCAGAGGTGATGTATGTGAGGGGCGGGGTGCTAGGGCCACACTGGGTTGCCTGTGAGTGCACAGCTGTAGGCCTTGCAGAACACAGAGGTTTTGAGTGGGAGTGGGACCCAAGGCTTCCTGAAGATGCGTTGGGCAGGCGTGTGGGATGACTTGGATGGGGTTGGAAATGGGTGGAAGGAGACTGGGGCAGAGCCAGGCTGGGTTCGAACTGTGGAAGGACAGGCGGGATGAGGGCTGTGAAGCTGTCCTTTGGGCAGGGCTGCCAGGGGACTCAACTGAGCAGTAAGTTTAAAGCTGGGGAGGGAGGGCTTAAGTATGGGAGGAATGGGCTTAGGAAGAAGAGAGTGATCTCAGGTGTAGGCAAGGTGAGCTTCTTGTCTGCCTTAGGCATTTGGCAGCTGTTGGATGTGCCGGCAACAGGACATTTTACTCTTTTCTGGCAAGATTGCAAAACTGGTTCTCTCTCAGGTGATTCTCAAATGAGGTTGGGAGAGGAAGATGTGAAATTTAGGGAAAGTAATACCTACACCTACTCTCCCCAGTACATTTAAAATCTTGTCTAAAATTATAATTTTCATGCATTTTTCACAAAAGGTCTGAGATATTTTTCATATCACATCAAATGCTTTTGGGTACTCAGGAGTATCCCGTAGCTGGTTCCCATGAACAAAACTTGGCACAGGCCCATGTGACATGGCATGGCTGTTGCTCTTGACACCACAGGCTTCCCGAAGCCCTGCCAAGTCCCACTGGGCCCATGGGAGTGGGTCTGTAGGCTCTTCCCTTTGGTGGGCGAGCCCCCACAGGGTCAAGCCCCTCTTCCACATTCCCGAGGGAAAGGTGGGCAGGTGGGCTGGGTTGAAGGTGTGAGCTGGACCTGGAAGGTTTCTTTGGCAGACCCTTTGTGGTGCTGAAAAGATAAATTCCTCAAGTATTAATACGTTAGGCCCTTGGTGCTAAACTGACCAAGCTGATTCTGTATTATAGCAGTATTCCTCAGGAAAACAATTCCAGAGATTTTTAAGGATCAAAAGTCCAAGGAAAAAAGAAGCATGATAATTAAAAACATTTACTTATTGATTGGAGCTTTTATAACCAGCAATTTTAAAACCATCATTTAAAATTTTTCTGTTAAGTTGAGAATCTGATAAGCATGATGAGACACTGACAAATTATTTGTAATCAGTAACTCCTTATGCAGAAACTCATGAGCATAATGATAAAATTTAATCTTTCCATTGAAAAAATTCAG
The DNA here is from genome assembly GCF_000956105.1 of Propithecus coquereli. Lineage (NCBI taxonomy): Eukaryota > Metazoa > Chordata > Mammalia > Primates > Indriidae > Propithecus > Propithecus coquereli. The sequence goes on along the minus strand of NW_012148130.1, from coordinate 2,329,956 downwards.
AAACAATCATGGTTTAATTCATTCAACGAATATTGAGCATTCGTGACATACTATTACATCATTAAATATGAAATGTCCGATTTCGAATCGGAAGTTTAGTTTATGATATTTCAAACAAGAAGCAGTACAATTAGTCAAAGTATCCACCTAAACTGTTGACAGAATTTTGCCATCTTACCAGTAGCTTGTTTATGCCAGCAGCAAAGAAGCCTGGAGAGCGAGTGGTGATGAAATCATGAAAGGTGGTTTGTCACAGCTTGTCGAGAATTGAATATTTTTGCTTGTAAGGAGTGGTCCAAAGTCTGGAAAAAGTGGTGGTCAATTGGTGCAGGATCTGGTGAATACAGTGGATGACAGAGAGTTTCCAAGTCCAGCTTCTGTATTTTGAGCAGCACTGTTTCTGGAACATGTGGTCGAGTGTTGTCTTGCAAAAGGATTGGCCTGTCTCTGTTGGCCAGTCTCAGCCGCTTAATCACAAGCATCCTCATCATTTCACCCAATTGGTTGCAGTACAGATCCACTATAATTGGTTGACCAGGTTTCATGAAGCTGTAGTGGATAATACCAGCACTGGACCACAAAACAGACACTATTAACTTTTTTGATGAACATTCAGTTTTGGACTGTGCTTTGGCACTTCGTCTTTATCCATCCGTTGTGCCTAACGCCTGTGATTGTCAAAAAGAATCCATTTTTCATCACACGTAACAATATGGTCTAGAAATGGTTCACCTTTATGTCATGACAGCAAAGAAAGGCAAGCTTCAAGATGATTTCTCTTTTGATGCTTGTTTAATTCATTTGGAACCCATCTATCCAGCTTCTCTACCTTGCCAATTTGTTTCAAATGGTCCAATATTGTTGGATTAGTAATGTCAAACCTTGCTGCTAATTCACATGTAGGTTGAGATGGATTCGCTTCTCCTACAGCTCATCTTTATTCACCTTGGTATCAGGTTGCCCATGTGGCTCATTTTCAAGATTAAAATCACCAGAACAAAACTTCTGAAACCATCAACGTACTTTGTATTCATTACCCACATCCTTTCCAAACACTTCGTTGATACTTCAGGCTGTCTGTGCTGCACTGGTTCCACAAGGGAACTCATATTTGAAAATAACATGAATTTTTTTACTTAGCCATGGTTTCACAAAAATTGCTCTTAAAAAACTTTGAAGGATGGCCGGGCGCGGTGGCCCACGCCTGTAATCCTAGCTCTCTGGGAGGCAGAGGCGGGCGGATTGTTTGAGCTCAGGAGTTCGAAACCAGCCTGAGCAAGAGCGAGACCCCGTCTCTACTAAAATTAAAAAGAAATTAATTGGACAACTAAAAATATATAGAAAAAAAATTAGCCAGGCATGGTGGCGCATGCCTGTAGTCCCAGCTACTCGGAGGCTGAGGCAGGAGGATCGCTTGAGTCCAGGAGTTTGAGGTTGCTGTGAGCTAGGATGATGCCACGGCACTCACTCTAGCCCGGGCAACACAGTTGAGACTCTGGCTCAAAAAAAAAAAAAAAAAAAAAACTTTGAAGGATAATCACAAGCCAAACTCTGCATTTGAAAGACTGAGGATGTACCTTCACGATAAACATAAAACAAGAATTGTCAAAGTGAAATGTCAGAGATATCAGTTGTCACACTTAGTACTTAAGGAAATCGGACATTTCATACTTAATAACCTAATAGCTACTCTGCTGAGCTAGACACCAAATAAGATCTAATTCCTCAAATTGGTAAGAAGTTTAAATAAATTGATTCTGCTATAAATTCATGTCTGAGAACTCAGATAATTGGTAATAATTAGGATGCAAAGCATTTTTTAAAAATCCCGAAGTATGCAGAATCCACCAGAAAACTGAAAAACAAAAGCTAATCTTGTAGAACAATACAATGGTGACTGTTTAATAAAGAAATCTACTCCTTAAAGGAGTTTTTATTGTAATTTTATTATAATTGATGATAACAGACATAAAACAATTCTGAAATCATGTAAGTGATTAAATACTAAATGTTGTGGAATGAATTAAGAGCCTGAGAATGGAGATAAAGGAGTGAGCTCAAAGAATGGGGGCTTGGAAAATACCTGCCGGGGGGTGGGGGCGGGTGCCGTTTAACCGATGGGCAGGATTTGTGGGAAAGGGGGCAAGGGAGACCAGCCTGACCAAGAGGGCGGCTTAATGAAGCCAGGAAAGAGGGGCCAGCTACCTGGACCTACACTCATGACGAGTGGTGTGGAGGGCGAGTGAAGAGTGGAGAGGATGAGGGCGCAGCTCCGTGACCCCCGAGCCCTGCCCAGTATCCTCACCCGTGAAATGTGGACGACATTAGTACCAGCTTTGAAGGGTGACTGTGAGATTGGAGGGGATGGTGAGTGTACAGTTCCTGGAGCAGGCCTGGCGCATAGGAAGTGTTCAATGGACAGAAGGTGGTATTGCTGCAGGGAGGACGAGCTGGACCCCAGAGGGCAGGGATGCTTGGTACTTTGATATGATAGAAATTAGGAAGCCACAGAAGCATTTTGATCGGAGGTGGGGTGTGACTGGAATGAATTAATAACAGTAGCTGCTGTACTGTATGCTCTGTGCTTTCTGTCCATTATCTGCAACACTCACCACTGCCCTCAGGGGAGGGAGAGGGGCTTTGTTCTCTGAGCCTCAGCGAGAGGACACTTACACCTTGCCCAAAGCCACCTAGCCACCAAGTGGGAAGGCAGGGTTTTTGAACCTAGGCTTGCCTGGTTCCAAAGTCTGGACTCTTTTTCCTTCTTACCAGACTGCCTCTGTCTGGGAAACCATCTCCCAGAGGCTGATGACCCCATGGGGAAGAAGAGTAGCTGGCTCAGGTAGTTACTACTGCTACTAAAAATGAGGTCAGGCACAGTGGCTCATGCCTGTAATCCCAGTACTTTGGGAGGCCAGGGCAGGAGGATCGCTTGAATCAGGAGTTGAGAGACCATAGGGAGACCCCATTTCTACAAAAAATTAAAAAAATCAGACATGTGGTGGTGCATGTCTGTAGTCCCAGCTACTCGGGAGGACTAGACAGGAGGATCGCTTGAGCCCAGGAGTTAGAGGTTCAGTGAGCTATGATTGCGCTACTGCATTCCAGCCTGGGCAATAGAGCAAGACCCTATCTCTAAAAAAAAAGTGTATGAGCTCAGGGTACATGTTGGCAGCACTGCTACTCCCAATAAAAACAGAAACGAGAAAGGGAGGAAGAAATAGGATGGTCACATCTCAATGTAAAAAGAGATAACTTGGTGATTGGCTGTAGAGAAAAGAGGACAGGATGAGTGGGAGATGATTGTGCTGTTTGAAATGAAGGTTGGTTGGCCTGACTTTCCTCTGTTTGGGATTGGGCTTCAAAAAGCTCAGGCACTGATAGTGGAGTCCATGGATTTTTCAGAGATGTAACTTTCTTATGGGTGTATGTATGCCTAGCAATCTCTCAGACTTCACAGTAATTCTTGCTTGGTGTGGGTGACGTGTCGCCTGGCTCGACATCTGCTGTTGTAGTATGGTCAGTGCCGCTGGGAAAGTGTGACCTTAGGTAAGAGAGAGTCAGAGTGTTCCTTGGGACCATGTCCACTTTTGTGTCTTCTAGGACAGTGCTTCTCACACTGGTGTTGAAGGACCAACTTTGAAAAATTTTCAGTCTGTGTGGATTGATACTTTTGTAAAGTAAAGAATTACTAGACAAAGAAACTGAAAAAAGACATGCAGAATACAGACCCTTTTTTTATCACTAGATTCAGCAGATATAAAATTACTCTTGTCAATTGCCGCAAAAGTTTCTAAACTCTTATTCCCAATTTCTGTATTGCAGACAGCACATTTGACTGCAGACGAATAAACTATTCACGGACTGGTACACTTTGAGAGCAAGTGATCTAGGAAGAAAGTTTGTTAAGCAAGTTAGTAAAAACCAACAGATGCTTTTGGAATATTTACCTGATTTCAGAGTAAAAATCTTTCAGTTGGCATTTAAAATACTTAACATCTTTTCATTAAAGTTCCATGTTGGAGTGCAGGGATATAAAATAAATGTTCCAGGAACTGAAGCTAATGTAGTTATTAATATTATGAGGGATGCGTAAGTTTAACTCTCTAGTGGTAGCAATACTTGGAAAAAATAGGTGCTTTTACTTCCTCTGTTGTTTGTTTTGCTCATTTAATTCATATTAGAATGTTTTCTCTGTTAATTCTTGGCTAGCCTATGAGTTGATTTATATATTTCAGTGCATAATTTTAGGTATATTCTTTTAGGGGAAAATTCCCTAAGCAAACTTTAAAAAAAAAAGTTTCGAGAGTCATATATGCTGACATAGTGATCATGTATAATTTAATTGTTTATATTTCAAATTGGATTTTTGCTCTCTAGCTGCCAGTTGTATCTTGTATTTTTAGCTATTTTTACTTTTGCTGGTAGCTTCCATGTTCTGAGATGACTTGCTTATGTTGTTCCCTTAGCCTAGAATTCTTTCTCCCGCCTTTAGAGCTCGGCGCAGGAGCCGCTGCTCTCAGACAGCCCGTCCACGTGTCCTCCTATATCCCTCCACCGCTCACTCTCAGCCACTCTCAGCCCTCTGCTGAGCTGCCTTTAACCTGCCTCGTGGCACAGTGGTTATTCCCCTCCCTGGCCCCTTTTCTCCTTGCTCCAGAGTCAGGACTCCCTTTTGTTTTGTATCATACTTTATATTATATTTTCAAGGCTCTTTGATGTGTATATTCTCTTATTTCATTCTCCAGACAATCCCATGAGGTTGGTAGAACAGAGATTCTCATCTCCGTTTTAACTGAGGTGAGGCTGGGAGAGTGTCCGCATGGCATGTACCCTCATTCCTTTGCCCCGGGGCTCCCAGAACCACTCGTACCACTCAGGTCCAGACTTCCAAATGCTCAAGTTTTGAGTTTGCTCAAAGACGCCTGTAATTTTGAGGTTCTCTTTTCTACTCAGTTTTTGTATTTGTTGTTTGAAAATCAAACATTAGAATACTCAGTACCATGTCACAGGCCTCTTTGGGAAAAAAAATCTTCAGAACCTAAGGGAGGGGTGGTCAGTAGAGAACTGGGGCTGTGAACCCCAGAATGGCACACAGGGCAAACTAACGTTTTCAAGGACATGTTCAAGAGGGTTAGTTGTCTCCACCTGTGATTTCCAAACAAGAGTGGGAGAGGGTGGGTTTCCCTTCTTTCAACAATAAATACCCAGTATATTGGGATTACACAGACATTTCTCATGAAGAAAAGAAGCCTTCTTGAAAAAAGGAAGGAAGGGGCACATTGAAAAATCATTTTTAACCCAAGTCAGAAATCATTTGCTTTTGACTTTTTCTCCCCATCCCCTTTATGGTCAAACAGACCTGGGTTCCAAATCCAGCCCCACCACTTACTAGGTAGGTATGGTGACTTTGCCAAGTTATTTAAGTTCCCTAAACTTGTTTTCTCATCTGTAAAATGGGTAAAATATTGTCTAGTTTGAAGGATTATTGTAAGGATTAAAGATGATGCATGTAAAGCATTTGAATATGGGCTCAGTAAGTGAAAGTTCCTGAAAGCTAATACAGAGGAGGAACTGTGACCCAGAAGGGGAGCCACCTGCATGTAGTTGGCTCCAGCAGTGGTTCTCACGCTTGAGTGGGCATCAGAATCACCTAGGCTTTTTAAACTTAAGCTCGCTGCGCCCACCCCTGTGGTTTCTGATTCACTGGGTCTGTGGTGGAGCTGGAGGATTTGCATTTCTAAGTTCCCAGGCAGTGCTGTTGCTGCCGCTTCTGGTCTGGGGACCATACTTTGAGAACCACTGGGTTACAGGTAACTGGCCAGTGGGCATTAAGGTGCTATAGATACATTTGAAAGCTGAGCTTTTATGTGGTTAGAGTTACTCTGTTAGAAAATGCTTGGAATGCATTTTGAAAATACTGAATTTAGTATTGCAAGGATTTTTCTACCTCAAGTCCAGGAGTCTTTGTATTATTTGATGGAGAGTAAGTTGTGAAAGTAAGAGTTGCAAACAATGTGACATCATTAAAATATAAACATAATAGTCTAACAACATCTGATTGGCTAAGGTATGTGAAAGTGCTTTTATAAAATGTTAGATGAATGTTAAATCACAACTGAAAAAATATTTTAAATAACTTCGTTTTTAAGATTAAACATCGTAATGGAGTATAAAATGGTGTAACTTAGATATCTCATCTCAATGTGCTGTTTACCGTATGTATTTTTCTCTTTCTCCTCCAGGCTGCTGACTTGAGTAAACCAATAGATAAAAGGATATACAAAGGAACACAGCCTACTTGTCATGACTTCAACCACCTAACAGCCACAGCAGAAAGTGTCTCTCTTCTAGTGGGCTTTTCCGCAGGCCAAGTCCAGCTTATAGACCCAATCAAAAAAGAAACTAGCAAACTTTTTAATGAGGAAGTAAGTAGCATCCTGACTTAGCCATTAAGAATCCCTGTAAGAATTTATACGTTCCTACCAAAGGTAGTGGGCCTTATTTTACACTTTGAGCTAAGCCCATTTTTCATTTACTCGGGCCTCCTACCTAGTATTACCCAGGTTTAAATGTGCTGGATTAATGTGTTGACCTTTACCTGTTCTTCCTTGGGGGAACTGTTTTGTGCATTTTTATGGGGCTTGTTCAGGTATCTATAGCAGGTGCTTTAAAACTAAATAAGAAAATGTAGAATTCCAAACTTTGTTCACATCACCAGAAAATTTCATGCAGATCAAAGAACTTGATGACATTTCCTTAGGCTGCTTAAATTGTAGCTAAAACTTTTGTATGTATGTTTGACAGGCATTGACCTAAGGAGTAGTTCTCTTGCTCTTGAAAATAGTTGCTGTAAAATCACCTTTGACATGATTAGAAATCCTGACACTTAAAATTGAATCACATGACATAGCTTTTGCCAGTGTTATAGTATGTACTGAGGTTTATAATATCTTCAGTTTCATTCTGGAAGGAACCTGAGATATCTAAACTGTTCAGGAACATGTCTGAATTATTTGTTAATAATTATTTGTTAAATATGGCAGATAGAAGTTGCCAAATAGATTATATTTTTTAAAGCTATTGGAATGGCTTTTTAGCCCCAAGTATTGCCATTATATATTTAATGTTCTTCCTCCTGTTTCAGTATGACTTTTTTACCAAATGGAAAAGATAAAGTAGGCTTACTAAGGTAGAAACCCTTGGTTCCAATCTCTTCTTGTGACCTCAGCCCTGATGTACAAGGGTCAGGTTATCTGGGAGCCTTCTCTCAGAAAGGATACGTGGTTTTGCACTGTTGCATGGTTTCGACATCATTCACTTGGAACAGAAATACATTATAGATCCTGGTTTTTAAGAAATAATTTTATTTGGGGAAGAAAATTCAGCTTGACAAATTGCAGTTAAAATTCTGATTCTTTTGCAGTCATTATGGTATATGCTATCTATGCATGTCCGGTATCCATCCAAGGGGCTCCTGTTTGACATTGCCAGTGGATTTGGTGAAATCTTTTGAACCATGCCATCTCCTCTCCTAGTTTCATCTGGGTTGACTAGAAACAAAATTTGCCATCTGGATTGACAGACTGTAGAAGAAAAGTATTTAATCTCATTTTCCATTAAAGAAATCCTAAGTGGAAAATATTTTATTTACCTAGATGTTTTATTAATACTATCTGACGAAGTGATTTCTAAGTATCTGGCTGATTTTATTTTAGTGGGGTGGGGAGCACAAAATCTGCCTTCTCTGCACTGTTAACAGAAATTATAAATTTGAGTCATTGTGAGTTTTTGTTTGTGTTTAAGTAGGGGAGAGTGTGACTGAGGGGGAGGGGATTGGAACCATGTAGAGGGCTGTTGGTAAACAAGATCTGGAGGCAGCTCTGGCCGAGGATGGCACAGGATGCCACTTAGAGAACAAGAAAGGTTTGTGTGTCATGGCTGGGGGAGGGTGGGGACCCTGGAGTCTTAGGGCCCTGAGAGCACTCAGGCTGCATCAGCCAGACCCACCCCTGCCCTGGGTGACTGGGAGCTGCAGGCTAGAAAGCTCCTTCTCTCTCTTCATGATTTAAGTATGAGTTACCTTATACTCTTTACATTTTATTTGAAAAATGGCTATTCAGAATGCAAGGACTGTGTATGGTTTAATGCCAGCTTGTCATTTATAGCTTGAGGCTGAAACTGATTGCCCTTCACAGTAAGGAAAGTCTTCGGCTGTGTGGATACATTTTCATCAGATTTTGGTCAGGATGTCTAAGAGCGAGGGTCACCAGAGGTTTGCTTCTCAGAGAGTGCCAGGCATGGTCGCTGCAGCAGTCATCGTGCTGTGCTTTGCACTGTTGTGAGAATTAGAAGTTTCCAAATGCCTGTAGCCTCTGCATGGGAGAGTGGGCAGTTGTCCCCGTTTTACAGATGAGGAAATAGTCAAAGAGAAGGCAAGTGGGTTGTCCAGATCATGTAGCAGGTGGCTAGAGTTAGAACCAGAAATTAATTCCAAGAACTCTTGCTGGTTATAGCCTGTAAGTCCTACTGTGTATGGTTGCCAGATTGGCCCTTGCCTTCTGAGCAGCTCTCAGTTTAGTAAGGATGGACAGAGAGTCCTGGGACGTGTGTTGTCATAGTGATATGAACAAAGTACCACAGGACACCTGCTATATGTATTTTGTAGTATGTATCAAATGTCATAAATTTTTTTAAAAGTTAAGTTCAGTGGGGAAGTTCCGAGAAATGCTTTCAGAAAGTGACATTTGATCTGAGATTTTAAAGGGTGCATAGGAGTAGGAGGAGGGTATGGACAGCCTTTAAAGCTGGAGAGAACAACTTGGCATATGGAGGAACATCAAGTAACAGTGTGGCTAAGTCACAAGGTGTGGGGCTCAGAGGAGTGGCAGGAGTCAAAGCTGGAAAGATAAAATTTGGACCAGACGCTGGAGGCTGTGGGGGAAACTTTGGGCTTTTAATCAAGGGAGTGACAGGATCAAATGTGTTTTTTTAGAACTCTTGTCAGCACTTGTGGAAGGTGGATTGGAATGAAGAAAGAGAGAATGAAAGTAGCAAGACCAGTGAGGAGGCTCTAGTAACTGTCCAGGTGAGAGCTGAGGGCTTGAACTAGAGTGTGGCCATTCTTTCATTCATTCAACAGACCTGGACTGCCCACCACATGCCCAGCACTGGGTCTGCAGCAGCAGATAAAACCTGCCCTCCTGTGACCCCTCCCAGGAGGGAAGAGAGGTGTAAAGAATAGCACCACCCACACACACTGGTGACCGAAAATGGTGACACATTGTGATGTGAGAGGAGAGAGCAGGCCTGAGAGAGGGAGAGAAGCACAGAGGTCTGCTTTAAACTGGGAGGCAAAGAACATCTCTGGAAGGAAGTGGTGTGTTTTAAGCTGAGCCTCATGTGAAGAGGAGGCCAACCAGGTAAGGAGCGGGAGCTGGAGCATTCCCGCAGGAGGGACAGCGGGTGAGGGCCCTGGGTAGAAGAGAACTGGGGACCAAGGAAGCAGAGAGGAGGACAGTTGGGGGGGCAGGGAGTGAAGTTAAGGGTCTGAGATTGGAGGGCCAGGCCACTTGGGAACTGGTCCAGGTTTACTTCTTAGCCCGAGTTACAGGATCCCTTAGAAGGGAGCAGGAGCACAAAGCAGTCAGATCGGTGTTTTTGAAAACTACCCCTGCTGCTACTTGGAGACTGAATTGAAGAGAGGTATTAATAAATCTTAGATCTCTGGCTGTCACTCACTGCATTAGGTGGGACTGGGACAGGAGCAGATGTTGGCTAGGGGAGGGAAAGAGGAGAGATTCCATTCTGTACTTGATAAGTGTAAGAGACCTGTAGGTAGTTGGATATATGGATCTGGAAGTCAAAATAAGGGAAAAAAATTGGGGAGTTGTCACCATATAAAGAGTAATCACATTCTGAGAGGAAAGGGCTTCTGGAGAGAGCATAGTAAGAACAAAGAAAAATGCCTAGGACCGAGCCTTGATTATACCCCAAGATTCTAGCCATCTCATCCTGTTGCGTCCAAAGGAGCAATTAAAGCCATCAGTTAATTACCATGTTTACAGATTGGCAGCTGCCCTGGTGCCTGGGGTCAGACACCAGCCTCCCACTTTCTGCTTACAGACTGTGGATCTTTACCTCTCCTCTCCTACTCAGGTGGAAGATGAATAAGAACAGTACCCACCCAAGAGGTGTGTGGGGAGGATAAGAGGAGTCTTTGGGCAGCGTTTGTTAAAGGCCGAGGAGCGCGCCCTGGGAGGTGCTAGGGAACACAGAGTAGAGGGAAGCTCCGAGGCTTCCTTTACCGGGGAGGAGTGGTGTTGGAAAGAAAGGCTTTGTTGGGGGGTGAGGTACCAACAGTTTTGAAGGATAAGTAATTAATTGTCCAGGACAAGAAGGTAAGGGCAAGGCAACCCAGGCAGAGAATCAGCACACGTGGAGGCAGAGGGTCAGGGACCACTGGTCACAGCTGTGTGGTCTGTCCTCACCAGAACATTTCTCTGACCCACACGCACTCACACACACCCCCCCAGGATTAATTACTCTGACTTCTGCCTCCTTTCTCGTGCCTGGTACATGAAAATAGAATAAATGATTGGATGGATGGATGAATGGAATGGGACTATGAATTCCAAAAATCCACCTGAGATAAAGACAGATGAAAAATTTCTATCCGGGAACAAGTATATTTTAAAAGGTGATATCCCTCCCCACCACAGTCAAATAAAAAATAAAAAGTCTTGTTTATAGAAAAATTAGAAAATAGAGAAGTACAAAGAAGATGGAAAAACATCACTGATAAATCCTATTGCACACTGTTAACCTTCATAGTCTTAGTAATTTTTTTTTTTTTTTAAGAGACAAGATCTCACTCTGTCACCCAGGCTGGAGTACAGTGGCATAATCGGAGCTCACCGCAGCCTCAAACTCCTGGTCTCAAGTGATCCCCCCACTGCCCCACTTCAGCCTCCTGAGTAACTGGGACTATAGGCACGTGCCACCATACCTGGCTATAATTTTTTTTGTCAATGAGGCAAGACTGTAAGGGTTCACACTTTCCATTAGATGCCAGCAAACTTCACCTCCAGCAAGTCTGGCCCCTAATCAGGTCAGATCAGCTAGCAGAGGCAGGTCCTCCCCTCTTCCCTCTCCCTAGACTGTCCCCAATCACACCGGAAGTCTTTGCTGCCACATCTGTTTCACACTGGAAGAAAGAAATACCTGGTTCTTTCTAGCCTCTCTTGGGAAATCTTATGCCCAGCTCCCTTGTGTCTCTGCTTTCTCTAATATTTTAGAGTAGATTTTATGTTTCTGTTTGTAGCATTCTGTACATATGCCCTTGAAAATGTCCAATGGGACTTTATTTGAGAGTATTTTGACACACAGTTCAGCCCACAAGCTCCTAGATCATAGAGCCTACCTTCATAATAAGAGCTACTTGGAAAGGAGAGTCATCCCTGCTCAGCATTCAGCCTTGTGTGCAGCAACCCCAAAGGGTGAGGAGTTTACTTTTTATAACCAGTGGTTATATATTGATGAGTAACAACTTCGTTTTTGTAAAAATTCTGATTTTGGAATTGTATCCACAGAGTAGTAACTTCAGAGGATTTTCAAGTATGTTTTGATTATTGGTTAAAATATAAAATGTAAAAAGAACTTGTCGTCTTCTTTTGTTACTGACACGTTAACGAGACCCTCTGTTCATGACTTGGTCCTCTCTCACGGGATGTGAGGCCGAGGTGAACAACTGGGTAGGCCCTCATCTCCTTGTGGCATTTAGGTCACATTAACTGGAGGGCATGTTGGAGAGGAGATGGCCCTGACTCCTGGGGTTGTGGAGAAGGGGACAGTGTTGCCAGCCCAGGTTGAGCAACATGTCCCACTAGCTGCAGGTGCCTCCTGCACCCAGGGCCCCTAGGAGTGGGACCTCTGCAATATTCTGTCTAGTTCTGATACAAAGGGGTGGTCTGTGCATTTTGTTAGTTTGGTTTTGATGCTTTTTTAATCGAAGGAAATGAGCACGTAATGATCTATTCCTTAAAGCTGTAACATTCATAAAAATGACATCTGGCCGGGTGGACTGGCTCACGCCTGTAATCCTAGCACTCTGGGAGGCTGAGAAGGGAGGATTGCTTAAGGTCAGGAGTTTGAGACCAGCCTGAGCAAAAGCGAGAGCCTGTCTCTACTAAAAATAGAAAAATTAGCCAGGCACAGTGGCACACGCCTGTAGTCCCAGCTACTCGGGAGGCTGAGGCCGGAGGATATCTTAAGCCCAAGAGTTTGAGGTTGCAGTGAGCTATGATGACACCACTACAGTCTACCTGAGGTGACAGAGTTGAACTCTGACTCAAAAAAAAAAAAAAAACACAAAGACATCTGATCCTTTCTTAACATGGCTTTGAAATACCCTTTCCTAATACTTCCTGAGGGAAGCGTCATCCCTTCTCAAATGCCTTCACATAATCAAAGCCTTGAGTTGCCATTTTTGCTTGTGGTTATATTATGGCATTTCCAGCAGCTGCTGTGGTTTTTGAATTGTTTGTTTTAGTATTATTGTTCTAAATTAATATCTGCATTATAAGATGTATATCCACTCCCTCCAAAATATTCTTTTCTTGCTAATCATGTTGATAGTAATGAGAAAAAGACAAAATGAAATGCTTTGGAAAGCTTCAGTTCAAATTAGTTGATTTAGCAATGGCACTTTAATATGGTTATAGATTTATTTTGTTCTTGTTTTCTTTTAACTAGTATAGTATATTTAGCAAATCTTGTCTGTTAATGGCATTAGGTATGGTAGTACTTCTGTTTGGTGTCATTTTTTCTTATTAGTATCTGAAATGGACAGTTTATCTGGCACTCAGCATTGGAAATGCGGCACAGGGCCTTGGCTGTGGACGCGGTGGAGATACGCTGGTGCCGTGTCTCTCCACCCGAGTGCCGGCCCAGGAGTAGGTGTCCTGACATACGTGGAAATGTCATATTGACAGCCATTGGTTTTAAGGTTTTTTTGTTGTTACAAAAATGGTCATTAAGATGGGCTTTGGAACATTTTGACTCTAATGGAGAGCTCTGTGGCCAGGCAGCTGACCTGACAGTGACTCTGCTGCTTCCCTGCCCTCCCTCCCTCGCTGAGCACCTGCCTGGCCCTGTCCTTCCAGATCCGCCAGGACACAGGCCCTGTGAGTGGGACTGACACTCTCCTCAACTGCTTCCCACCGGAGTCTTCCTCACTTCTGCCTGTCTCTATCTCCCCGCGTCTCCTCTCCACCCCGGGGAACAGTCCCCCCCACCGCCCATCCCTCAACTTCTTCCACCAGGCCCCTGCCCTGTGCCACCACCTCAGTCTGTCTCCTGTCCTCTCTCCTGTCCTCAGCACCTCTCTGCCCCCAGGCTGGCTTCTCTGTGTTCTCTCTTAAGGAAGCCCCCAAGCCCCTCCCTGCCAGGAAGTGCCCCATCCCTCTAGGGCTCAGTTGGAGCCGGCCTCAGAGGGCCTGGGAACAGGACGCAGTGAGCAGGGCCCTGGCTGGAGTGGACCTTCACTCGGGGCAGCTCCTTCCTCCTCTGCTGCTCTCCTCATGGCACTTCCGGGTCGTTTGCTCAGGTTTTCTTCCTGCTTTCTTGATTTTGTCCTGCTCCCTGTAGTAGTTTTTTCCCAGAGTTCTATACTTTCCTCCTATCCTTGCTGTATCTTTTCCCTTGGAGATCTTTTTAGAATGTCCGAGATCTGGGTCTTACGATTCACAGCTGATTTCTGTGACACTCCTGGTCATATTCATTGGCTACAGACTGACCTTTCTGGCTGCTGCCTTGGCAAAACCTTCTTTCATCGCCCCTCTACAGCCACATCCTGCCATGCTGCCACTGGTCAAGTTTAGGACCTTTTTGTCCATGGCCTGGACAATTGTCATAGTCTCTAACTGGTTCCTCCTCACCCCAGCCCCTCCATTCTATACCTGCTGCTAGGGGCTTTCGCATTATTCTGTCACTTCCCTTTTCAGAAACCTTTGGTGCCCCCGCGTCTGCAGCAGTGCTGCCGGTACAAGTGTAGTGTGAGCCACACACGGGACTTAAAGTTTTCTAATAGCCACATTGAAAAGGTAAAAAACAGATGAAATTAATTTTAAGAATGTATCTTATTATACCCATATATCTAAAATGCTATTTCAACATACAGCCAATGTAAAAATTATGAATGGGACAGTTGATATCTGTTTTTCATGCCAGATCTTTGGAATCCTGTGTGTGTTTTACACTCACAGCACTTGTCACTTCAGACCAGTGCTGTGGAATCGGGCAGCGCAGGCTTCAGAGTCACAGCCCCAGCTCTTTAGCCTGGGCCTCCACAGCCCCCAGTCCCAGCTCACGATTCCAGAGCTGACTCCGTCCCTGCTCAGGTGCTCCAGCAACGCAGGAGCCATGCACGCGCCTGGACTGTCCTGCCCTCAGCGTTGCCCCTTTGTGCCCAGCCCCTCTCTCCTCCCTGCCCGTCTCTCTCCCAGTGCTTTTCAGGGGGACCAGGGTTTTTCAACATGCTCATCCAGATCAAGGCTCTGTTCATACCGAAGCCAGCAGGGAAATCCCATTACTAACACTGACCACTGACCAAGATTTTTTTTTTCCCCTAGACATTTTCTGGAACAAAAATTCCTTACCCTTATGGTACAGAATCTGGCTGTATAATTTTTATTCTTACATTTATTGAATTAAATGTTCTAACTATTTCTGTTTCTTAATGTGAAAAACAGGAGTAAAATGCTTTCTGTTCTTTCTCTTTCATTAAACTCAATCCAAATAATAACCCAGAGCAACTTAAAGTAAGTGACTCTCTACCACTTTGTCCTGGAGTTATGCTTCCCACCTGGGCCTGGGCTGTGAGCGAGGCTGGCACTTTGATCCTTAGAACCCTTGTGAATGGCCCTGGCAGGCTGGTCTTCGGAGCTAGTTGTCATTTGTTGGTGGGACAGAAGACAGCACGCTCACTCCGGGGTCTTATGGGCCTGTCTTGGTCTTGCACCTTGGCCCATCTGTCCCACTGGCCCCAAGATGCCTTTGATGCGCTTCCTTCACTCCCTGCTCAGGGCCCTTGCAGTAGTTGTTCCCTCTGTGTGGGTACGCTTCCCCAGACGTCCGCTTAGCCTGATTTTTGCCATCCTTCCAGTCTGTGTGCAACCGTCCCCAGCATCAGAGGAAGGCCTTTCCCCACTGTCCTGGTTGAAATTGAAATCACGGCAAGCTCCTCTCCCCCAGCAGTTTGTCTTTTCTCCCTGTTTGTTTCTTCTCCACAGCACATGCTGTCATCAGATAGTGTAAATGTCCCTTACGTTGTCATCCCACCGGCACGTAAGCTCCATGGAGAAGGGGTTTCAGTTAGTGCGGTGTCAGTGCCTGGCACGCGGTATGCACTCGATACTGAATGAACGAATGGGACTTCAGGCAAGTTTCTCAAGCTCTCTGAGCCTGTTTCCTCATGGGTAATATGGCAGTAAGTGCCTGCCTTCCTATAGGGAAACAGGCACTATTACCTTGCTGGTAGGAATTTTTACAGATATTGCCAAATTGCCTTCTTCGTGGGAGACAATTTGGCAATATCTGTAAAAATTATAAATGCTTATGCAGACAGATGTACAGGATATAGTATCGAATGAGGAAGCAGAGGTGAGACAGTGTGTAGTGTGCTTCCTTTGATAGGAAGAAAGATAGGTGTGCAAATTTGTGTTCATGTTTGGCTTGCGCATACACAGAGACACTCTGGCGAGGCAAACAAGATAATGGTGACTCAGGACAGAGGATTTGGAATGGAGAAGAGTGTGAGTGAGGCTTTCCACTGTTTATACCCTGCAGGGCTGTTCTGAGGATTAGCGAGCACTGGAGGGGGGGGTAAAGCCTCTTACCACTGCCTGGCACCTGCGCTAGCTGCTCAGGTTGGAGGCCGGAGCGGCGCTGCCGTTGTAGATGTGGCTTGCAGACACTGAGCCTGCCTGCCAGGTGCCCTCGCTGAAGCACACGATTTCCCCACCTTCGAGCACACGAGCTGGTAGGGAAAACTGACGGGAGAGCAGGTGAGAAACCCTTACCACATTAGAGCTGGGTCCGAGGTCCTTTTTTCTTTTTTGATCTGATGTGACCAATCCTCCTGTGCCAGAGTGTGACAGTAACGTCTGCTTAGGTGCCCCGGGGGAGAGGGGGATCAAAGTAATGGGCGCAGGTTTTTGTCCATAAATTAGATCCAGGCCGGGCGCGGTGGCTCATGCCTGTAATCCTAGCTCTCTGGGAGGCCGAGGCGGGCGGATCGTTCTGAGCTCAGGAGTTCAAGACCAGCCTGAGCAAGAGTGAGACCCCGTCTCTACCAAAAATAGAAAGAAATTAATTGGACAGCTAAATATATATACAGAAAAAATTAGCCGGGCATGGTGGCGCATGCCTGTAGTCCCAGCCACTCGGGAGGCTGAGACAGTAGGATTGCTTGAGCCCAGGAGTTTGAGGTTGCTGTGAACTAGGCTGAGGCCACGGCACTCGCCCCAGGCAAGAGAGTGAGACTCTGTCTCAAAAAAAAAAAAAAAAAAAAATTAGATCCGCACGTCTACTTAAGGTGGTCTCAATGCAACTTTATAATATGGGAATAAAGTTTTTAAATATATTTTGTCATCTCAGTAACATTTATTTTATCATATAATAATGGTGCTATAACTATTTGTCTTCATATCTCACCATTGCAAAACAAGACTATTTTTATTTGATAGTACTACAATTTTCAAGTTCTTTTTTTTTTGAAACAGAGTCTTGCTCTGTTGCCCAAGCTAGAGTGCCGTGGCATCAGCCTAGCTCACGGCAACCTTAGACTCCTGGGCTCAAGTGATCCTCCTGCCTCAGCCTCCCGAGTAGCTGGGACTACAGGTGCACGCCACCACACCCGGCTAAATTTTTCTATTTTTAGTAGAGATGGCATCTCACCCTTGCTCAGGCTGATCTCAAACTCCTGACCTCAAGTGATCTTCCCGCCTCACTCTCCCAGAGTGCTAGGATTACAGGCGTGAGCCACCGCACCCAGCCCGTTTTCAAGTTCTAATGGAATTTTTTTGTTGTGTTTTTTTAAGGCCCCAAATAAAATGTACTCCTAACCACACCACTGAACGTTCTTGTGTCCTTAAATTTTTCCAAACATGATAGAGTAAAAGTGAAGTTATCTTGGAAAAAATGGGCAGTCTGGCTCCCTAGCCTTGAGTTAGCTTGTGCAGGTTTGTCTGACAAGGCCACTGATAGGGGTGAGCTCCTGGACACCCGTAAACCCTGGGCCATCAGGCATAGTCACATTTGTGGGACCAGGAGTGCTGGGGCAGACTGGGCCCAGTGGGCACAGCAAAGTTGTAAACAGCAAGCCTGGCAGAGCTCTGATAAGGGAGTGGGGGGCCTCTTAACTCACCATCAACACAATCCCTGCACCACGCCCACCCTCACCCCAGTAAAAAGCCCGGGTCTGGCCATGTACATTATCTCTAACCTCTGTTTTTTGCATATCTCTCTAACCTCTTGCTGAAAAAATTGTGAAGATCTGATGGAAATACTGCCAGAGTAGTGCTAGATTTTTAGGTTGTTGGCATTAACGTAGGTCAGGTGTTTTTTATAGGTAGGTCACTAGGCAGGAAGGGGAAAAAGGCGGGGGAGGAAATGTTGGCTATGTCCCCAAGGCTGGCTTGCCACGTACCTATTAATTTAAGAGGGCCAGCCATGCCATCCTATGGCAGCAAGCAGTGACACCTGCTGCTAAGTAACCTTAGCCCAACCCAGGGTCCCCGAGAGCCGGGCCTGTGTGCCATGCAGGGTTCTTGCCCCCCATTCTTCCCTACCTGGGGTCATTTGTTAGTGACCCACCCTCCAAAGTCTAATTTTCATGCAATGAGCTTGCATGGCTGATTAATCAGTTCTTTCCCAGCCCTTTTAAAAATCAAGTTATTTCATTCCTGTGGTTTTCTATAAAAATATAGCACACATATCAGGCACATGGCCACAAAGCCAACCAGGCAGAAGGCAGCATGTTTCCTGGCAGGATCTGCATCGGTGTTCCTAGTGCTCCCGACACTTGAGCCAGGGAATCCCCACCTGTTCGGTGAAGTGGTAGCGTTTAACTCAGCTTGGGGGCTGCTGGGCTCCCGTGGGGACACTGTTACTGGGGTGATGGGACAGTGTAGAGGGTTTGGCAGAACTTGGGAGTCTTGGGAACTTCCAGATGCTTTCTGGTGATGTGATTTTGAGATGGGACAGCCCAGAGAGGGACCACTGTAGTGGAAGCTGTTGTGCGGGTGATGCCCACGGCAGGGTTTGCAAGCAAGGAAGGGTGCTCGTTTTGTGCCTTTGTTGGGGGTGCTTTTTGCCTTTTGTTCTATTGGCTTTAAAGGCAAGACTAGTGATACATGCCTGTTAAAAGAAACAGCTGGGTCAAGGGACCAGAATTAGCTTGAGGTAGAGTGATAGTGATTAACTGCATACCCCTGAATTAGTCATCCATTTATTTCTTTAAACGCCACCTCATTCCAAAGAGGATTTGCTTGAGGAAGTGCTCACAGAGACACACAGGACGGCGTGTACACGCAGGGAGGCCCCAGTGACCCAGGGCTGAGGCGGAGCCCGGGAAGTGTGCTCTGGAGTCCCGTGTGCCGCTGGCGGTTGGCTGCAGATTGGCCTCCCCGCCTTCGAGCAGCCAAAGCAGAGGGGCAGATGTAGTCAGCACGTGACTTACAGTGACGATAAATGCAGAGAAACCATGAGGGTGAGACATAGCTTTCCTGGCGGTGAGGACTGAGAGATTTGACCTGTGGGTGCTCATGGCGAGGATACTGCACATAGATGCAGCGAATCGCAGAGTCAGACGCTCCCGCCGTAAGAAAGAGTGTCTACAGGCTGCCTCTCTCACCCGTGTATCCAAGCGCTGGCACATAGCAGGTCCTCAGCAAATCATTGTTGAATGACTGACTCCCTCAGTGAAAGCCAGTGGCCTAACACCCAAGTGCAGTTTTAGAAAGTAATTCTCCAAGGGGCCAAATGCTCTTCGCTGGCTGGGCCGACCCCAGGATGCCATGCGGAGTGCCTGGATGGACTCTTCCCTTCTCACCGAGACGCAGACGAGTCTTGCTGGAAAAGTAGACCTTTAAAGCTTCTCCATTGTGATAACTTGTTCTCCTTTGTCTTCACAGAGACTAATAGACAAGTCACGAGTAACCTGTGTCAAATGGGTTCCCGGTTCGGAAAGCCTTTTCCTAGTAGCCCATTCGAGTGGGAACATGTACTTGTATAATGTGGAGCACACTTGTGGCACCACAGCCCCCCACTACCAGCTTCTGAAGCAGGGAGAGAGCTTTGCCGTGCACACTTGCAAGAGCAAATCCACGAGGAACCCTCTCCTTAAGTGGACGGTGGGCGAGGGGGCCCTCAACGAGTTTGCTTTCTCCCCAGATGGCAAGTTCTTAGCGTGCGTGAGCCAGGACGGGTTTCTGCGGGTGTTCAACTTTGACTCGGTGGAGCTGCACGGTACGATGAAAAGCTACTTTGGGGGCTTGCTGTGTGTGTGCTGGAGCCCGGATGGCAAGTACATCGTGACAGGTGGCGAGGACGACTTGGTGACAGTCTGGTCCTTTGTAGACTGCCGAGTCATAGCCAGAGGCCATGGGCACAAGTCCTGGGTCAGTGTTGTGGCGTTTGATCCCTATACCACTAGTGTAGAAGAAAGCGACCCTATGGAGTTTAGTGGCAGTGACGAGGACTTCCAAGACCTTCTTCATTTTGGCAGAGATCGAGCAAATAGTACGCAGTCCAGACTATCCAAACGGAACTCTACAGACAGCCGCCCCGTGAGCGTTACATATCGGTTTGGTTCGGTGGGCCAGGATACACAGCTCTGTTTATGGGACCTGACAGAAGACATCCTTTTCCCTCACCAACCCCTCTCCCGAGCAAGGACACACACAAATGTCATGAATGCCACGAGTCCTCCTGCTGGAAGCAATGGGAACAGTGTCTCAACGCCCGGGAACTCTGTACCCCCTCCTCTGCCACGGTCCAACAGCCTTCCACATTCTGCAGTCTCAAATGCTGGCAGCAAAAGCAGTGTCATGGATGGGGCCATTGCTTCTGGGGTCAGCAAATTCGCAACACTTTCCCTGCATGACCGGAAGGAGAGGCACCACGAGAAAGATCACAAGCGAAACCATAGCATGGGACACATTTCTAGCAAGAGCAGTGACAAACTGAATCTAGTTACTAAAACCAAAACGGACCCAGCTAAAACTTTGGGAACACCCCTGTGTCCTCGAATGGAAGACGTTCCCTTGTTAGAGCCGCTGATCTGTAAAAAGATAGCACATGAAAGACTGACTGTGTTAATTTTTCTTGAAGACTGTATAGTCACTGCTTGTCAGGAGGGATTTATTTGCACATGGGGAAGGCCTGGTAAAGTGGTAAGTTTTAATCCTTAATGCTGCACCAGATCTAGAACTTGAATAGGTAGTGATTTTTTTTCTTGTGGGAGGGGTGGGGTGTACAATGAATGTGAATGACACTTCTTATACTTAATGTAAATCTAAATGCATCAGAGCCATAATTTTGGATACTGCATGCCATGTAATTCTGAATCATTTGATAATTTACCTTAGAGCATTTAAAAAAATATAATCAAACTAATTGCCAGCCAAGTCAGTCATCCTCCTGGGAGTATATAGAGTCCCAAGGTTAGCGTTCCTGTATTAGACTACTTCAATTTTAGGAAAATCATGACAGTGTGGGAAAACAATGACTTTAAAATGCTAAAATTAAAATTTATGCTTTAACTGGAATATTTTTGCTTAACTTCTCAATTAGAATATTGTACACCTGATCAGAGTGTGTGTTCAGTACAGATGGCCATTGTCATTTATAGTCCAATTTTTTACCTTAATCATAAAATGTTTAGGAATCTATGAAATTTAACTTTAGGAACAAAGCGTTTAGCAGAGTTGATTGATATTATTTTTACATTGTTCTGGCAATCCACAGAAAGAGAAGAGCCTTAATTTTTAAAACCCATTTTAGTCATTTTATGACAATTAAAGTTGTTTAATAAACATCTTTTTCAAAGAAGCAGTTTGTAGCACTTTGATTGAGATTCTGTGCACTAAAATACCCACCTTACTCAGAGCCCAGACAGTTCACGTGAACTGCGGGCTGAGGACGCCAACGGCAGTTGTCAGAAGTGCCTCTCGCCACATAAGCCAAGACAGTTTACGTCAGATGCGCTTCGCTTATGTGTTCTCCAACAAGGGAAAGGTAGTTTTTTTGGTTTTGGGGGTGGGGGGTGGAGTCAGAAAGGCATGTGACTTTAGACCGTGGCAGACTTGGTTGTCTTTAGACTGTTAGAGTCCCCAGGCTTCAGAGTGCCTCCCTGGCAGGGGGTACAAGTGCAGGTCCCCTCTTCTTGTTCTTGGATGGCAGTGGTGATTCCAGGATTACTCTGGGGACGCCGACGCTGGCCTTGTGCTCAGGCTTCATCCTCAGTCCCACCCCAGCGCCTCCCCCGGGGGCCCTGGTGGCCTGCGGCCGCGCAGGAGTGGTGCTGTGTGGACTCCTGCAGCCGGGAGGCTGTGCTGCTTCCACGGGACACTGCGGGGTTTGATTGTGACTCCGCGATCCCTGCAGCTGCGCAGGGGGTTTCATTTCAAACTCTAGTTTTCACAGTGGATGAGATGGCTCTTGGAGCTGTCTATTGTATGTCAAGATGGTGATTATCTTGTTAACTTATTTGGGGCATTTAGGTTTGTTTTTGTTTTGCACACCTTTGTAATTAAATACAGAGATAATGACAATTTATACGGTGTGAGTAGTGAATGCGATTCAGCAAAGTGAAGACCCGGGGACTTTTATTTCTCTGCAGTGCAAAGACTCTCGTAGATGGAGCAGAGCCCTCTGTGCTCCTAATGCCACCTCCACCCGCAGGAAGCCAGGCCAGTCCCCAGGCCTGCTCCCTGCTTCCGAACATGTGGCCAGATCTGTCCACCCCGTGCCTGTCATGCTCCCTAACGCAGTGGATTCTGTGAAATGGGATCACGGCAGCCTCCCAGGTGCATCTCACCTCAGTTTATACATTTCACATCCCTGAGCGGTGCTTCAAGGGAAATGTTAACGTCCTATTTACCTTTAAAAGATGGTTCTTTGTTCCTAAAGGTTAACTATCTAAGGTAGCAAAGACAGCCATCCTTGTGGACTGTTTGCACTTTGGAAGCTAAGTCAGGCTGTCAGGTGGAGAGATCAGTAACGAACATTCCATGTGCAATTTTATGCAGCTGCACAGTTTTAGAAACTCAGTTTCAAATGCTTCTGAGGCATTGAGTATGCAGTTTCAAAATTCAGGTCTTAGTGTTTGGCCTAAATGGAGAGTAGGTGATCACAGGTAAGTAGCATTGATGGTGAAACTTACGGTGACCTTTCAGTTCTGAAGGTATCGCCGGCTGGCAGGGAGCCGCGGTGTGTATACTCGTGTAACCAACGCAACCAACTGGGCGCTCTCCGACCGCCCCCCACCCCCGCCCTTAACTGATACTGTCAGCTGCACCAGCTGGGTGGAAGGAGAGACGGCAGAGGTACACTAAAGGTGACTTAGGACTCGGTTTGTTGATGGGAATGGGGGTGGGACAGGCAAGAGGAGGAGATCGATCATTGCTTCCTTTAAAAACAACTCTGAAATGTGCTAATAGAAGCCTGTGTTGTGTCTTTCTCCACCCTTACCTCCAGTTTTAAAAACCGTGATAATGCCACAGTTCTGGATTCGGGGCTTGGTCACAATCTCTTTCTTCTAATTTCTGCTGAGGAGTGTAGTGTCCTTAATGTCTGTCTGGTACCCCGTCTGGGGCCCCTGCCCCTTGTGGGTGTAAGCCCTGAGGAGGGGCTGCCTGGCTCTGCCCGGCCCGGCCTGCTCAGCCCAGGCCAGCCGCGGGCACTGCAGCGTGCGCTGCTCCGCGTCCCCTGTGCCCCGCCGACTCCTGCCCCCTGCCCTTGACAGCCGGCAGAGCACTTGTGCAGGCAGGAGGACAGGATGCGAGGTGTTCTCCGAGACCAGAGCCGAAATGTCCGACAGCTTGAGAAGAGGGCGCTGGAGAGGGGCAGGCGGGGCCCCCTCAGAAGTGCTTCTGAGCAGTGGCTCCTGCAGACCTGGGCAGGGGCTGAGGAGGGGCAGCTCGGGGGTTCCCGGTCTCAGACGTGTGAGGCGCAACGCCACATTGCTTCCACGGGAGCCTCTAAGAAATTCGGGGAGCACTTTTGTAGTTTTCTCACCAAACTTTGAGCTTTCTCATTGAAATTTTTCAAAGTTTTTCAGCTTAAACGTTATCACGAGCAAGATTATCTTTTCTAGCCTAACCTCTAGAATAAAACACAGCAGTTGGCAAGAGGAGGCTGCTGTTCAAACGTGCACTGGGGACAGAGACAAAGGCGCGGGGATCTTGTCCTCCCCGGCCAGAGGCCGAACCTGGCCCCTGTGCGGCGTCAGAAGCCCTCAGAGGGGCCAGGCCAGGGCCGTGGGGAGCCCGTCGACATGCCCTGCACTGACTCGCCTCTTCTGAACCTTCCAGTAATTCCAGAAGCCAGGCCTGTGCTGCGACTTTGATGAGGCGGCTTCTGCACAACCCCGCAGCCGTTGTCTGAGGCTGTCTTCTTGTTCGGGGGCAGGGGATTAAGACCCCCCCCACCAAGAGGCCTGGAGAAGGGAGACTTTGGAAAACCTGTCCTTCTTCTAAAAGCAAATGGGTAAGAGGGAGTAGGCAGACACTTTAAAAATAGCTCGTAAGTTTGGGCTCTAAATTTACTTAATAGTGGTAAAGAATCTTAATTTCTCTTTTGTGCTGACTGAACCTCCTAGCAGTTTGGAAGTGTCCTCCTGTGAGCCCTGAGCTTGAGACTAAGGATAAATGCCTTAAGATGGAAAAACGGAGGGGTAGAAAAACAGAAAAAAGCTATAACAATGAGTATTGTCTCAAAGACATTCAGAAATTCTGAGAAACAAAGTGCTGTGCTCCCTAAAAACCTGACCAGTTGTTACGGGCATGCACCCCAGGTGGGGTTTCGTGTTCTGCACCGTTTAGCTTCACGCCCAGTCCCAGGTGGCAGATAGCCAGGCAGCCACTTCTGCGCAACTCCCCACTTCCTGTGGTGCATCTGAAATATTAAAGACATTTTTAAGTATTAGATTCGTGCTGAAGTTGGTGAAACTGCCTTATCACACGTCTGCACCTGGGAACAAGGTCCTTGTCACCTCTTGCCTGAGAGGGAGATGTTTTATTTCTTATTGAGCAAGCTCAGAGTGTGAGGAGGAAAAAGCCAAAGGGTCAGGGAGGCTGGAGAAGGAATCCTTTGGAAAACCAGATGGTGCATCTCACGTATCTGGCTGTCCGAGGAAGAACTAGAAGCAGAGTTCAACTGTGCATTTTCCAATGATAGACTCGCGGAGCGCAGCGTCTGTGGGTGAGGGCTTGGCCAAGGGGGTCAGAGACCATTGCACTGCCCCCAACGCCGGTGACAGTGGGAGCAGTTGGCCTCTGAATTTCTGATTGCACCATTGCGGCGGATGTCTCGCTCCTCAGCAGTGAGAACCTCTGCGCACGTGTCTAGGTCTAATAGGTGACCTGGAGACGTCGCCCCTGGCCTGGACTGGGCTACAAAAGGGAAGGTTGGTATGCCTCCTGTCCTGGGAACAGGGTGAGGGCCTTCCCTTGTCCAGAGCGTGCCCTGGGGCTGATGGGGACTGTCACATGTTGGTTTAGGTTGACAAGGCACTCAGCACGCTGGCTCCAGTGATGTCCCAAAGAGAGGAAACGTTCATACGGCCAAAGCCAAATCTGTGGCTCACCGTTTAAAAGCACTTGTATTAACTGTTACCTTTGAAGCTCAGATCCCAAGTTAAAAACTGTAAGAACAGGCCCCTCTAATAGAGGGAAGCGGTCCCACTGGTGTTGGTTTTTTATTCATTGCTGCATCTGTTACATGAACTTGTGTCATAGTTAAATTGCTGTCTCTCAGTTAAAAGTGTAAAGGAAATATTTCCTGCATTTTCATGATTTCTGTATTCCCAGTTTATTAAAGATTGTTACGTTAGGTGACACTGTATAAAACTGTATGGGTATTTACCTTCAGTGAAAATCAAAAGTAAAATTCACATGTATTTCATTTTTTACATTTTCATCCAATTTCTTGACAACTTGAATAAATTTGATAAAGAGCCTTCCTAACATGAATATTGGTAAATTAAATGTTGCAGTAATTAACGAAGCTTTAATATCAGTATTGTTACTTTATAATTTTAAGAAAATCATGTTTCTGTTTCACTGCTTTGTTTTTTAGCTGTTCCCTTGTCACTGTCACAGCTAAAGAGACAACATACTTGATAATCTGAAGTACTTTGGGGTTGTCTTCTGTATATTGACATTAAATAAACGTGTGAATGAATTGTAAATGTAGATAATTTTCAACAGTTGTTTTCACATCTGAGCTTTAAAAAATCTCAGTGAACCCAAAAAGAAAAGCTTTTAAATGCTTGTTAATGTTTATAGAACAAATAGCCACAGGAATTGCCACCTCTTATTACTGATTCTGAGTTT
The DNA here is from genome assembly GCF_000956105.1 of Propithecus coquereli. Taxonomy (NCBI): domain Eukaryota; kingdom Metazoa; phylum Chordata; class Mammalia; order Primates; family Indriidae; genus Propithecus; species Propithecus coquereli. The sequence goes on along the minus strand of NW_012148130.1, from coordinate 2,304,340 downwards.
CTCATAATTAGAAGCTAACTCAATGAAATGCTTGTTCTGAGTATCAGAGGTGCTGTTTTATGTGATCCTCATCTGTGCTGAATCCGGTCTGGAGGGAGGACGCGATTGACTTTTCAGACTAGCTGTGTAAAGGCTCTGCTGGCATTCCGAAGTCGTCCTGGGCTGGAGCTGGCTTTGGTTAGTATGGACTCTGTCCAGGATGTCGGGCATCCGGCAGTCACCAGCCGCCCGGCCAGCAGCTGGAGAGAGTGGAGAAGGCAGCTGGCAGGCTTCTTTGTATAGGAGCTCTCTTCCTGGGCAGATTTGTTGTTTTCCTACTCTTGCTCTTGAATAGAGTTTGCTGGAGGCTTTGTGCTGGCTGTTGAGGTTGCCCAGCCTTAGCTGCCAGGCCCGTGGCTCCAGTGCAGAGACCTTCGTACACAGGGCAGCGGGGGACGTTCCCTTTGGGGTGGGAAGAACCTGAGATTTACATCATTCTGCTGTGAAATGTCCTTCACTCTCGACACGTGTAGCTGATCTGAGCAGCACCCTGGCAGCTGCATCCTCCAATGTTTCAAGGCAAGAATTACAGGCCCAGACCCGCAGGTCCCTGCCCGAGGTGGTGGGAGGTGAGGGTGAGGTGGCCCGAGACAGAGCCCTTTATCAGGGTGCTCCCACTTACTGTCACTTCCCTGCTGTTTCATGAGACATCTAGGCCCCACGCCGGCTGTCTTCCCTCGAGGTGGGCAGCCTGCTGAGCCCTGTGCTCTGCCTCCCAGTGTTTTCCAGGGGGTGGACTCCAGAAGCTTCCCTACTGTATGCTGTCCTCTGGGATGTTGGGTGGGCAGAGCCTCCAGTGCTGAAGTGTCTGCATGTTTTGTCTGGACTCCAGGCTGCCCAAAGCAGAAGAGATTCTCAGGTCTGCAGCTCTCAAAGTGACTTCCTCAGACCTGCTGTCACAAGAGCAGTACAAGGTTTTTTTTCCTTAGCACCAAGTAGATTTTGAGCCCTAAAGACTACTAGGTTGACAGCAAGGGTTTTTTTTTTTCTTTTTTCTTTTTTTTTTAAGAACATAACATTTTGATCTCTTAAAAATAGCTGGCTGGGCAGGCTCACGCCTGTAATCCCAACACTTTGGGAGGCCAAGGCAGGAGGATCACTTGAGCCCAAAAGTTTGAGACCAGCCTGAGCAATACAGTGAGAGAGACCCTGTCTCTACCAAAAAATTAAAAAAAAAAAAAAAAAAGCTGGTGTGGTCACAGACACCTGTAGTCCCAGCTACTCGGGAGGCCGAGGTGGGATCACTTAGCCCAGGAGTTCAAGGTTACAATGAGCCATGATCATGCCACTGCACTTCAGCCTGGGTGACAGAACACTGTCTCTAAAAAAAACAACAACAAAAAAAACTAGTTTGTATCTTGAAACAAATATAGCCATTCCTCCATGTGTGGCTCCCTGGTCAAAATAAATGGTGGATTCCGAATCAGTGGGTCTCTGGAGAGGGACGGACATCTAACATCTAGAGGCACTCGGTTCTGCCTGCCCCTTCTGGCGTCCGTGGCTTCCAAAACCAGCTTCCCATTCCAGGCGGGGCCTCAGGCTGGACAGGCTGTGGGAAGACACAGGCAGCGCCCCTGCCCCGCCCCTGCCCCACCCAGTGCGGAGGAGTGCAGAGCCGGGTGGACTGGGACGGCCTCCAGGTAACGGCAGGGGCCTTCCTTGCCAGGCGCGGTCTCAGAGGAGCCCTTCACTGCTGTGCCCTTAATTTCCTTAGTCTTTTCCCCAGATATGTGTGAAAAGAGCAGGGTCCTTTTCCCTGGGTGGCTTTTCTCATTGGAGACCAGGTCAAGTGGCCTCTGTGGGGAAATGTGCCACCTTCAGTGTGATCTGTCAGTGGCCAGGTGAAGGCTGGCAAAGGTGCACAGCCAGCTGCCCGCAGGAGCCAAAGTGAACAGCGGGTCTGGGGCAGGGATGGGTCCAGACGCCCGTGGGCTGGGCCAGGGGACCCCGTCCTCTCGAGCCATGTGCCACCTACTTCCTACGCCTGGCTCATTTGATCTGGAGACTTTGACCTCACGTGCCTCAGAATGAAACAGTGGCTGCTGCCTCCAGGTTGCCTTTAGTTCCCTCGTGCCGTGGTTTACGGGCGAGAGGAACGGGAGTCTTGTGGGTGAGCAGTTAGGGAGGATGTGTTCGGAGCTAGAAGCGTCCTCAGAGGTTAGCCTGCTGATACCACTCATCGTTTCTGTACCGTCTCTAAAAAGGCGTCACTTTACAAATGATGTTTAGCTAATAGCCCCCCCATGAGAGCTTGCTGGGAACCCCGGGCACAGAGCCTAGACCTAGAGCCTCCAGGAGGGGCGGGCAGTCCGAGGCTGATGGAGGCGACTGCAGTGCCCCAGCCAGCACTGAGCCAGACTCTCCCATGACACTTTCTACACGATCTCAAGAGTGATGCTTTAGTCTGTCTGCCTGCACTAGGACCAGTCCCAGGGTTGGTTTGCATGTCACTGTGTTGGGAAGGGCGACTTTGATGGTCATATGACCAGAGAAGGCTTTGAACAATCCAGGTGGAGGAGGTGAGGAATTGGCATTCAGACCAAACCTCACACCTCAGCCCACGACCGTCCCCTTGAGCTTCTGTCCTCTCTGACATTTACTGGCCTGCCGGGGTCCGACGGTGAAACCCTCCCAGAACCCAGAGGCAGGAGGCCGGTGCGGCCGACAGGACTCGGGACATGCTCGGGCTTCTGCGCGCCGCGGTCGGTCTTGCTGTCAGTCTCCCGTCTCAGCAGCATCCGCCAGGGCAGGGACATGGACACGTTCCTTTGTTGTAAATTGTATTTAAACCAAGTATTATTTTTCCTGTATACTCTGGTGAAACAAGGCTTAATTCTGTTAGTTCAGTATTACAAATTATGATCAAGCCCAAACTTAAAGCTGGAATATTTTTTATCCCTTAATTTTGAGATGGAATCTCTAGCTGGAGTGAGACGGCAACTCTGCTGAGCACAGAACAGCGTGTTAACTACTAGATTCACGGTTGTCACATTCCTATAATAGGCTCCCCGCCTTGGGGGCCAACAGGACATCGTGCAGATTCTCTTCTGGGGAAATCTTCTGCCTGATTGACATTTGTAAAGCGCTGCATTGCCAACTGTCCTGTTTCTGGTGCGCAGACCGCAGTTGGCACGAGTGGCTGAGGAGGACGGGCACGGGAGCACGTTCAACCCACCAGGTGTTCCCCCTCGACCGGGCCATTCTTTGCTCATTTCTCCCCGTGAAAAGTCATCGGAAGGATGCCATAAAATAGCACTCCCTCCCTAAAGGGCAGGCAGATTAGGGCAGGGGGACCGCTGTGATTGGATGGATGCCAGTTTGGGGGGTAGATTCTCCACCGTTGAAAATGCGCCCCAAACTGCTGTCGGTTAAGATGTGCAGCCTGGGCTTCCCTCGGGAGTGTCCAGGGTTGTTAGTGGAGGTCTCAGTGTTTGCTCCTTGTCTTCCTCTTTTACCACTTGGTAATCTTTAGCCTAAATCACAGGCTTAGAAAAATAACGTGACTTTTTAAATTTAATTTGCTTTCGAATGGCAGTTTTTCCCCAATACCTTCACTGTTCATCACGGCAAAGTGATGCTATCTCCAGGCAGTGAACAGTGTCGAGATCAAGGTTCCACTGACCCATACAAGGCCTCATGGTCCTCGCCTGCATGTCGGGTGCTGGGCGGGTGCCAAGCCCACCCAATCCTTGGGCCCAGGCCTCTTTCCTGCCTATCCAACGAGCATTAGTCCTGCGTCACCCTCTCCTCCTCCAGCCTGCAGCAGCTTCTGGCCTGTGCTGGCCTCACACCCTCCCGGGAACGTGACCAGCCTGCATGAGCGTGCCTGGCACTGACACCAGCCCAAGGCCACCGCAGGCCCAGCGAGCTCTGGAGCTTGTGTCTAGGGGACCCTCTCCTCGGGCCGTGCTAGGCTCAGTGCCGGAGAACTGGAGGCCAAGCCCACATGGTCTTTGCTTCACCTTCCTGTGACTTCTCTTAGGTGATCTGCTGCTCTGTCCTGGTGGAGGCTGCAGTGAGCCCCCACTGGGCGCCCCGCCGTCCTCGCAGGTTTGTCCACCACGGCCAGGCTGCTGCCCAGCCCGGTGCCTGGGGGGAGCGCCCTCGGGTTTTGATCCCAGGGCATATTTGCTGCACGGTGATCCGTTCTAATCGTTAACCAGGCTGTCATCGAAAGGGCCAACCCCTGCTAACTGAAACCCCGATTCCCTGTTGTGCGAGTGTGGACTACAGGAGGCGAGAGGAGGATAGGCCTGAGGGTGGTTGATTGATTAGACGACCTTCAAGATCTCTCTGGGCCCTGGGCCTAGAGGACAGCCGAGGGGTGGGGGCAGTTCCAGTTGGCTCCCGGCTGCCACCACAACCAGGATTAGGGCTTTAGCCAGCAGAAACCGGAGAGTGAGCGTGCACTTTGTGCCAGTAGCAGAGCAGGGGTCTTCCTGCAGCCCAAAGATTGGGTGGCTTTTTGGGGGCGGGGAGATGGTCCGGGCAGTGGAAGCATGTGTCCCCACCAACCTGAGGCCCCGGGAAGCCTGGTGCCCGCGCACCCTGTGTCTCAGCACCCCGCCCGCCCCGGGACTGCAGGGCCGGCACGCGCTCCGGTGGGAGAAAGTCCAAGGCAAAGGAGGGCCTGAGGGGACGGCCAGACCTTTGCCATCCCCCGTGGCAGTCACAAGCCACCTGTGGCCACTGAATCCCAAAACTGGGCCTGTCCAAATGGAAATGTGCTATACGTGTCCACTACACAGCACACTGTAAAGGCTTCATGTGAAAAAAAGTCATTAATCATATTGATTACATGTTGAAATGATAATATGGAATATATTTGGTTAAATAAAATAAGATTAATTTCACCTGTTTTTAAATTGTGACATGTGCTACTGGGAAATTGTAAATGTCACACGTGGCTTGTGTTATCCTTCCGTTGGCTGAGGCTGGTAGAGGCACCACTCTCTGTAACGGGCGGGCCTGTCTGCCTGGCGTCTGCGTGACTGCGGTCACCTCCACCTGAAGAGCTGCAGAGGGGGACGCAGACCCTGCGGGTTAAGAAGGAGGCCTCGACCAGTGGCTGCCGGGCAAGGGGCTGGCGCTCTGCTGCTCTGCAGGGAGAAGCAGAGTGCTGTTCTCCTGCTGAGAGGAGGCGGACCCCCACTCTGTGGGTTTGATACTGTTTCTGTGCATCACATGGTTCCTGGGAACCACTGTCTTCATCTTGGTCACCTTCACCCTTCCTAAGGCGCGCGATTGCGACGCAGAGTATTCTCGTGTTAGGTTTCCTTACCGCGGACTGTCCTCACGGAGTGGAGTCGGCCTCGCCGAGGTGGTGGCAGCGCTGTCGCCCCTGCGCGGGCTGCCCCCAGCCCGGGTTGGGTGGGCCCGAGCCGTCGGCTCCTGGCGCCTGCTGTGTAGATTTCCTCCGCTGCCGTGACGGGTGTGAGCGAGGAGGTGGGGTGTGCGGGCTCTTCGCCACAGAAGCCAGAACAGGGTCTGTCCCTTCTCGGGGATCTGAGAGGAAGAGAGCTCCTATGGACCGAGCAGGGGCAATTGCTGCCTTCTGTTTGCTCCCTGATCTTGCCTAGATGAAGAGCTCAGTGTTAAGGTGGGAAACTGGGGGTAAAGTGACCTGGAGTGGGGCAGCTTGTTTCCCTTCAACAAGGTGTGGGAAGCTAAAGGCCAACTTCAGATTGTCACCCCTCACTTGTATCCAGGCCAGTCCAGCGTGCGAGAAGGTAGCAGTGTTCACTCGGTTAATGCTTAGAGGTAAAGGCTTGTCATTTGTAAACAATGCTAATCAACTAAAGCATTAGGACAGCTTAAGGATAAGTTTGTGTCCATAGAGCTGAAAATTGTAGCTTCGGCGTTGCACTATTGTAATCTTAAAGTTATTCTTAATAAATGAATGCCAAACTTAATGTAACTATGCGCATCCCAATAGTAAGTGTAAAGAAATGTAAGCGCTCTTTGCTGTTTAAGAGTTTAACTTAAGTTTATCTAAGCCCAGGCCTGTGTTACAAGATACAGGTGAGAGCCTCGGCCTCTGCCCCACCTGAAGGGACAGACAGCACCTGTTCTTACTGGGGCCAAGCGATGTCCTGTGCGGATCGGCACGTCCCGTGCACGCATCCAGCTGCAGCCTAAGGGCAGGACTGGGCTTTGCTCTGGGGCTCTCCACGTCCTTGGCCTGGGTCCTCCTTTCTCCACCTGTGGGGCCCCACAAAGGCAGAGGGGTGCCACCTTCACACCACCACTGAGAAAGCAAGAATCCCTGGCAGATCCTGGGGAGGGTGTGTAGTCCAGAACTGCAGTGTCCTGGGCTGCTCCAAGAGCTCCAATCGGAGCTGTGGGGACCCTCTGTGGCCCTGAGTTGCAGCCCTGGCCTAAGGCGCTGAATAGCCTCCAGGAGGCGCCTTAATACCTTTGGGCCAATGAAGTTCCAAAGAACCCAGGCTCCTCTGCCCCCGAGAGACCACTTTCTCCCCCAGAGGCCAAGGCCAGCCCTGCCCACCTACTCCTGGGCCGTGTTGAGGCCCAAATACTACACCCAAGCAGGGTTCCGATTCGTTAGGAACGTGGTGCAATAATCCGGATGGGAATCGAATAGATGAAGTGGAGGGTTTGTTAAACACTGGCTTCCAAACCAGCGGAAGCTAATTCTGATCACGTGAGACACTGGCGGAGGGCGATTCTGTGACTTCCTCGCTGCCGGTGCTGTGCTGGATTAATGTAAACTGCTTTGTTTGCAGGGCGTATTGTCATCCCCAAACCAGGCCAGTTCTCCGGGTGGGACTGTAGTGTAGCGACCCCGCTGCTGCTCGCACACTCTACCCGGACTCGGACTTGAGGGAGTGACCACGAGGAGCCACAAGCTGCGCTTGAGCCACGGCAGGCAGAGGACCTCAGGCGGCGGACCGCGACAGGGGCTGCGTGGACGCGTGCCCAGCTCGCTCCGGCGGCGCCGTGCTCTCCGCTGTGCACCCAAAGAAGTTGTTTCCATTTTTAAATCAGTCTGTTGGGGCTGCAGTAAAAAATAAGAAATGGAGTTTTCTTGCTTTTTACTCTAAAATTCAGTGTAATTAAATCTCTCATATATATGAAATATACACATATATACATAGTGTAAAATAAAATATTTCTTGGACAGAAAATCCCCTTAAATCCAGCTGTTATAAATAGTACTTCACTTTGTTTTTGCACTGATTTTTTTTATATCTTAGGTGGTCAAAAGACAGCCTAGAATGCACTCGTACAGTTACTTTCTGACTCAAAATGTAATTCAGGAAGACGGATGCTGCAATCATAGATGTTTGGAAATTGTTTGCACTTAAAATAGTTTAATGCTGATAGAAAATTACTTTGAATTTGGGTGTGATGGATTCATGGCCCTCCAAGGTGTGAAGACATACCCCTTTCATCTGTTAACATTTATTTTAATACTGTTGTTTCCAATGCGATCAACTCTGTATTATATGTACAAACAATGTAATTCTACAACGGGGGAAATAGTACCTCACTAGTGATTTTCATCATTTGAGAGTGGTATTTCTAATTCACAAAAAAACATTAATATTAAAACTATCTTGAATATACCATCCATGTTCCGTTAAACTGGCTCAATTTTTAATGTAATTTTTTGTTGAATTAGTTGGTATGGAATTATTTTGTCCTTTTTTTATACCATGTTCCTTGAAGCCCCATCAGTCAGATTGAAGCTGATGGGACTGTTCAAGAACATGGCTCATTCGGGGAGATGTGGGTTCTTTGGCCCCTTCTCTGCCTCACCTGTCTGTGTCCACGCGAGCTGCTGCGTGTGCGCGGGGCCTGCGGCTGCGGTGAATCATTGTTCTTACAGCTTGGAGTCCATCACGGAAAGCCTGAGACCACACATCACATGGTTTCTAAGGTGAGTATGAAAGTGCTTTGTTAACTACTTTGTGACACAAAATAGCTAACGAATAGGGTAAAATGAGGTGGTGCCGAGGGACAAAAAGAAAAAGAAGTAGCTAATGAAGCATTACCTGAGACTTTTATTTGGTTGAAACCAGTTCACGAGCACCTCTGAGTCTGGGTCATCCCACACCCGCTTACAGACTCCACGGGGAACCAGCGTCGTAACAGCGTGCGCAGCTGCCAGCCGTGTCCAGCTGGATCCTTTGAAGGCCGTGTTTGGTGAGACTCTACGAAGTGTCTACAACCCGTTTCTCTAAGTGATCACACTGAATCTGGGCAACGTCTAAGTTATTTCAGGCTTTTGAGGGGTGTGCTACATTTTTACCATTTATGTAAATGTGGCAACAGAAAAATTCCCATCAGCCCAGGTCTCAGTTTAGTCCATCTTCAGAGGAGAGGTTGGCCATGGTCAGGTCGGCTCCCAGCTTGGAAGCCCTCGCTGCCGGAAGCGCCTCCGCATCTCAGGGCCGTGCACAGTGGGATGAGCCTTCGGAAAGGTGAACAATACAAAATACTAAGACTTGCTATGTCTTAAATGAAAGACTCAATCTACAAGTCAAGACACGTGCAGAATGACCTCCGTTTAAAATCAGATACTAGCACATTTTGGGTAGTTTAGTATTTTTGTCATCTTAGTCAAAGCACTGGTTTCTAAGTGCTGTCAGTTATACAGAAACCAGTGCCAGGAGGGTCTGGAATACCTAAGCAAACCACAGGTATATTTGGAATGTGGAAGGAACTGCCTTTGAAAATCAAGTCTAGAATTCTTAATCTAGTGATCCTCCTGGGTTGTCTCCTTATTTATTCTCTTTCTTTTCTGTTTGTAGGAAATCTGACTGACACCAGAACAATTAGTGTGGTAAAGCACAGGACGACCCAGCCACGTGCATAGCTTTCAGCAGCCCAGAGACCGGCGTCACTTGGGGTGGTTAGTCCCAGCTCTGCCTCAGCCCAGTCTCTGTCACCTTCTGTTGGGTTCTGGAATGCAGTTTGGCCATCTCTGTACTACAGCTGTCAGATGCATCCCAGACTACTATAGATGCACCTATGCCAGGAACAAATCTTTATTTTTAATGGCACTGTCCCTAATATTGGTCCCTGACCAAGTGGTCCAAGATAGCTTCCAAAATCTAGCTGTCTGTACCATTCGCACCCCTGCCACCAGCAGCACAGAGCATTCAGCAGACGCGGGACAGAGCACCGAGGCGGCCTCAGGGCTGGCCCCCACCTTCACTCAGGAGCCACGGAAGGAGATAGGGAGTCTGCTCGGCTTCCCTGGTACGATTTGTGTTTGCTTTTCTCACTTCTTGCCACGAGCTTTCTCAGACCTTGGGAGTTGGTGAATGCGTGCTCCACGCATGGGGACTGGGTCTAGAGGAAGCCAGGAGGAGCTCCGCTCTAGCCACCCCTGCTATGTCACGGTGTGGCCTGGGGGGCAACGGAGGAGGAGATGGCAGGAGACCACAGAGCCCGTTGCTGCCGCCTTGCCTGCTCCAAGCGTAGGACATGAAGACACCATCCGTGTTTGAGTCCTTGGACAGAGATGTCTGCGTCCTGCCTGCCCCAGACCACCGCCCACAGGCCCAACTCCAGCGTGGGAAGCAGTCAGGCTCCACGTGCGCGTCTGCCCCCTCTGATCTCTTCCTGCAAGACGAGGAGGGCACTGTGGGTGGAAGAGGGCGGATCAACACGAGATGAGTAGGGCGCACGGCCCAGCACTCAGCAGGCGCCCAGTGAGCGCTGTGGGCCGGACGTATCTTACTGGGGCTGGTGAAGGACGAGTGAGGCGTCCTCCTTGCTTCTGCTCGGAGTTCCGTGGTGATAATTCAAGCGCTTCAGGAGCCGTTTAATAGCGCTGTCCAGAAGAACTTAAATGACCTGGCCAGCCAGCCCTCACCATCTTTCCAATTCGGGAGTGGGCAGAGCCCCCAGCAGGGCTCTGACAACGGGGAGAGGCGGCCTCCGTGGGATGAGCCAGCTTGGCCCCTGTGCCCTCAGCTCTGGCCAGCACCTGCCTGTCGCAGGGCTGGGAGGCTGGGCCCAAAGGCGGGCATGGGGAACCACAGCACTTGAAGCTGCCATGGGCCCCTGCTGCTGGCAAGAGCAGGCAGGCGCGACTCCAAGGGAAGTGTAGGATGTCCAGGGCGGCCAACAGGACCTTCCTTCTCTCCCAGTCCTTGTGAAGCTGATGTCTGTCCGAGCGTGCAGCGAGCCACACTGCTCCTCCGTGGAGGCGGGGCCTTGCCTCTTGCCTGGAGCCTCCCTGGGCCCGGGTGTCCCTGGCTCAACACTGCTGCTGAGTGTTTACGCCAGAGACCAACAGGAAACCAGGAAGGCCGCATTTGGTGGACAGGGCATGTCCCCTGCGAGCTGGGCCTGCCTCCAGAGAGCCCCCAGCCCCACTGTCCCCGCCATGGGGCAGGAGGGTGGTTAGAGAGTAAGGGCGGTTTCTTGGGCAGCAGCATCTGCACATCGTTTGCTTTCTCAAAAAGGCATGGAGAAGGACCTTCAAGAGTCCCTCCACCCTGGCTTTTTTTTTTTTTTGAGATGGAGTCTTGCTCTGTTGCCCTGGCTAGAGTGCAGTGGCATCATCCTAGCTCACAGCAACCTCAAACTCCTGGGCTCAAGTGATCCTCCTGCCCCCTGAGTAGCTGGGACTATAGTGTGCACACCACCACACCTGGCTAATTTTTCTTTTTGTAGAGATGGCATCTTGCTCTTGCCCAGGCTGGTCTCGAACTCCAGAGCTCAAGCGATCCCCCTGCCTCGGCCTCCAAGTCCCTTCATGTTTTATATACTTAAAGGAGGTAACACACTTAACAGGCCTTGAACGTTCCCTGACTTAAAGCCAGTCTTGATGACAGCAGCCGCTGCCTCTCTCCGGACTTGGTTCTCTGGTAGCCTCCCCCGGCCCGGGCTCAGAAGGTGGCTCAACTGCCTGCAGGTCCCTCTTCTGGCCCGTGCCCCACCACTCCCACCTCCCCTGGTCTTCTGTGTCACTGGCCCTTCCTGCCCCTGGGCTGGGTGGGACTCTGCCCCAGCCCTGTCTCTGGTCTGTGAACCTGTCTCGGCTTCCACCGGGACTCCTGACCCCCAGGCCCTCTGCAGAGGCAGAAGGGCGCGTACCCTCCCTGCTCAGACACCTCCCCAGCACGGGGGCAGCCCTGGCAGGCTCTCAAATAGCTTAAAAGGAAGCGTGCTCCAGGCCCTCCCCACGTGCATCCAGGCCTCACTTCCGGTCTTGAATCTGCCCTTCTCTGGCTCCTTTGCCCCCACGGGGCCCAGACCAGACACCCACACCCTCGGCTGGCTGCTCTTTTTCTCTCCCCCTCAGCCTACCCCTCCACGTGGCCCCGTGTCCACCGCCTGCAGCCCAGACGTCCTGTCGCTCCTGGCTCTGCCTCACCACCCGTCAGGTGGCCTGGGGGCGGGGCCCCGGAGAGCACCTGGAAGGAAGGAGTGGTGTCACAGATCTGTCTCAACAGAGGAACAAGGAGACTCAACACTAGCCTGGGAAATTTAGCTTTTTTTTTTTTTAAATACTGTAAATTTGAGAAGATGAGAAAGAAGTAGCTTTCGATTACTAGGTCGCTTTCTAAGACAAAAAGGGGCTTAACAGGATTCTTCTCCTCTGCCAGCATCCTGGCCAGTGCCTCTGTTTCTCTGCAGTGTTCCCAGCCCACCCCCGAGGGAAACGGGTTTCTTTCTGTAGGACACAAGTGCCCAGCTCACTGTCGGCATCCCAGAACCAAAGCTCACCCCCACTGGCAGGCGGGAGGCAGAGTGTTCTGTCCCTTCTGTGGCACCTTGAAGCCGGGTGCTCAGAAGAGACTCCGCAGGCCTGGCGTCGTGCCCGGCCCCACCTTGTGCGGCTAACGTCACAGCGACAGCCCGAGAACAAGCTTGTGTGTTTCCGTAATGGCTTTTAAAATGGAGTAAAATCAAGCCGTCCCAAAGTATCCCCAACAAAATCAATTGCCCTAATGTGCCCACAAAAGCTAAAATCAAGGAATGGACAGGAAGGACGCGTTTAACTTAGAAAATATTAAAATGAAATACTGGAATGACAGCTTATCCTTTAATAAAAATCAAGGGGCTCCGAGAGCACAATCTGTCGGGCGTGCCGCGTGCGGTGCTCACGGTCACGTTCCAGGAAAGGCAGCCACGTGGAGCCGCCCTTGGCCAGCCCGATGCACGAATCCCAGCGCGTTCCCTCTGATTCATATAAAAAGTTACAAAACAGTCCCTGCCCCAAATTGTCAGGTTATGAAAATGAAAACCCTGGAGTGCAGTGGTTTTACAAATGTATTGGACGGGAACACACGGTACAGCTGTTCTGGGACTGCTGACATGGCCCCGGGCCACCAGCTCCGGCTGGGTGCGGGCAGGTCCGCAGAGCAGCACGTGCCCGGCCGTCGGGCTTCTCCCGAGCCCCGTGTCGCCCGGGCGGCCCTGGTCCTGCCTGGCTTTACCCTCCACAGAGCTGAGGTGGCGCAAGCTGCTCAGTACCCTCCACCTTTCCTCTCTGTGGTGGGCAAGCGATACGGTTTCAGGGCGGGTTTCATGTCCTCCTGCGGATCTGTCTGTTAAAGAAAAATGACAGACATTCAGTCGGGCCTGGGACGGGGCCCAGGAGCGGCGCCCTCAGAGAAGCCAGTGGTGTGCGCTACCTTCTTGTTTGCCCCAACACACTTGAGGGGCCTCAGCACTGGGGCCTTCCCGTTTGTTCCAGATGCAAACACTGACGGCAGCGTGGGGCTGGAGTAAGACGACAGTTTGGTCACTCCGGAAAGCTTTAGTTTGGGCAGCTCCATCACGTAGGCCGGTCCTTGTCTCTTGGGATGGTCCTCCTCTTGCGTTAAGGATGGTTTCTTGAAACAGAACAAAGGTCAGTTGGACATAAAAGGCTTCTTTTTTATGAAAATTAGGAAAAACAAAAGAGGCTCTCTTGTATTACTTTTGCCTAATAAAATTTCTTGACCGTGAGTGTGACCTTCCAGTGACTACAAAACGTCCAGCATGTCCCAGACACCCAAGAGCCAGGTGGCTGCTCGCTGGAGTCGCACAGAGAGAAGCGAAACCTCGTACTGCAGCCTTCCTCCTAGGGACCTGTCCTCTCGGATCTTGCTTGTTCCCACCAATGACCATCCATGTGCTGGTGCCACCCTTGGTGCCACCACCCAGCAGTGCCTGGGGAGGCTGAGGAATGGCCCAGTGCCGAGCGGCTGTGACGAGAGGTGAGTGCAGGCCCTGATGCCTCCTGCCTCCCAGACCCACCCCGAGGCTTTGGGCCCTGCCCGCTGCCTGCACCGGCATGGCTTGTGAGCTAAGAATGGGTTTTACATGTTTTAGTGGTTAAAAAAAAACTTCGTGGCATATGAAATCCACATTTCAGTGTCCAGAGTTTTACTGGAACGCGGCCTCAGCACCGGTTCACATGTTGCCTGTAGCTGCTTTCACGCTGCTGCGAAGAGAGGTGGGCGGTTGCAACAGACGCCTCATAGTCCACAAAGCCTAAGATATTTCCTGTCTGGCCCTTACAGAAAAGTTTGCTGACCTCTGATGTGACTGACGGTGGGGACTTCCATAGGCACTGGCAGGCAATGACACCAGGCAAATGTTTGAAAGGGTCCCTCTATCTAGGAGGGAGGGGCGCCAGAGCAGGGACAGGGCTGGGAGGTCATCTGTGTGTCCAGGCAAGGGGAGGATGAGGGAGGTGAGAAGGCAAACCCACGGGGCTCTCTGAGGGTGGTGCTGGAGGGACAGCGCCAGGGGGAGGGACAGCCTGGGGCTGAAGGGAAGGCCTTGGGAAGCCACAGGGAAAAGGCGCCTGTGGGGGAAGGATCAGGAGACGGGGTCTGAACAAGTTTGCCTCTTAGACATTCGAGTGGAGCTATCGAGTAGGAGGCGGGACACAGGAGTCTAGATTTCTGGGAAGCAGCCTGGCTGCAGATGGATCTGTGACCTTCGCTCTTGGCATGCAGTGAGCACTCAGTAGACGCGGATGAATGAGTGCTGCAAGGGTGACTGAAAACATGGATGCTGGAAGGGCCCATTGTCACACACAGTTTGAGTACTAGCCGCAAACTGTAAAACCGGTGGGTCTGAGCAAATGGGTGCCATGTGGGTGACATCATCTTAGGACTGAATGTGGGCAGAAAGGTGAAGATATTGCAAAATGAAGCTGTCATTTCTAAACCAAACAAGCATGTAAAACCACCTCTGCTGACAAGACGAAGTACTCGTCAGGGGCCCGCTGTGCTCCATGAGGGCTTGGGGGTCAAGTGGAGAGAGTGTGGCCTGCCCAGAGCTTGGGACTTGTCGGTGGCTAGGTGGGTGCCTTGGGCCAATGCTGTGGCTTCTCTGTGCCTCTTGCGAGGGTCGTTCTGAGGGCACAGTAAGGTGATGTCTGCAACATGCTTTGGTGCAGAACCTGGCACCCGCACACGGTCATCAGAACAGACCCCAAAACTCATGTAAGGGTCCCCCTGCCCGGACCTGCTTATGTGGGATGTTGGTCACCGATCCTTAGCTAGTGGGGCAGAAAGGGCTTGAGCAATTAGAACGAGGGTCCCTAACATTCTAACGTGTGGAGACATTAACTGGCATAGCGTCCAGGCCTTGGTTGACAAGGTGCAGTTTCAGGACAGATGTGGCAGCGTGGTCCACAGGTGGCATCCTCAGAGAGACAGGCCACCCAAGGGCATCCAGTGCCCGCTCAACCAGGCTATTTCTGGCCCACTGATTTCACGCAGTACCTGCTTTCTGCCCTCCTTCGACGTTTGCCAGCTGTGTCTGGGGGATCCCGCTGCCATAGGGTGCTCTGGGAAGCAAGCTTTTCTGTGGCTGGCCAGAGCCTGCTTCTCAGTTGCCCTGCAGGGGAGGAGAGAACAAAACACCTCTACTGAGAACCCGCAGAGCACAACTGCTTGTTTGCTTTCTTTGTCCCAAATTTGTCTGTTGTGTGAATTGTCACCAGCTCTTCTTTTCCACATGAGCTATGATGAGGAAGCTTTCTTTCTTTCTTCAGTCTCTGGGCCGGAAGCAGGGAAGGCTCCATGACCCACGGGCACTGCCCTCCCGCCTGCCTGCACTGCCTACCCCAGGACTTGTGGTTTGGCATCACACTGTCACCTCCATAGTTACACACATAGGAGTGTCCAGAGGTGTGGAATTAGACGACCTCAGGGCAGACACCTCTTAGGTTCCCATTCGGCAGCTACTTCCAGTGCCAGGTAATATTCAATGTGCTCTAAAACCTTACGAGCTCATGCTATAAATGTAGGAGTTTATGCCGTTTACACAGGGTGTGTGCCAGGCTCTTCTAGAATCTTACTAACTGGAGCCTCAGCATCAACCGCAAAGCAGACAGACACACCCCCTTACCCTTGCCACGGAGCTGCTAACAGCCTCATTTTCGGGAGGATACACCAGAAAACAGCACAGTGGGTGTTCCAAGGAGCACTGACCACCGTTCAGGATAGAGACAGCTGTTCCCAGGAACAAGGGGACCCTCCAGAGGCAAGTCGGTCCCTTGCCCCACTGTGCGCCCCACGAGTCTCGTTAGCCAGGTACTCTGTGTCAGGGAAGTCCGGCAGAGGGCCTACCTCTGTTCTTGGAAGTAGGGATGCTGCAGAGCCTGGCGGGCAGTGATTCTCTCGTCAGGATCATAGGCCACCATTGCATGCAGGAGGGAGAGGCATTGCGGGGACAAATTGGTTGTCAGTAGAGGTATTCCTGATCCCTTTTTAAAAGGAAAATCAAAACTCATAGCTCTCGACCTGTATTAAAAGCCCAATGATAATAAATGATCATGCCATTATGTAGAGCACTTGGCTGGTCCATCTAAGGCCCTGTGCTGAAGGTGACGGTTTCTGACCTACAGACCATACGTTTGTCCAAGCCATAGGATGGACGACTCCAAGAGTGAGCCCTCACATAAACCAGGGATTCTCGAGGTCATGATTTGTCAATGGTCATCAACCATAACAAACGCACCACTCTGGGGGGATGTCGACAGTGGGGGAGGGGGTCTGGGGACTATCTCTGTACTTGCCACTCAATTTTGCTGCACACCTAAGACTGCTCTAAAAAATAAGGTCTATTAAAAAGGGGGTGTGTGAAATCAGTTATGCTATAAATGGAAGAAACCTACTTTTCTTATAAAAGATTAATATCGCCTTCCCATGTGAGATGAAAAAGTTA
>NW_012148130.1:2283244-2288099 GCF_000956105.1 Propithecus coquereli | reverse complement strand
CAAGGAGCACTGACCACCGTTCAGGATAGAGACAGCTGTTCCCAGGAACAAGGGGACCCTCCAGAGGCCAGTCGGTCCCTTGCCCCACTGTGCGCCCCACGAGTCTCGTTAGCCAGGTACTCTGTGTCAGGGAAGTCCGGCAGAGGGCCTACCTCTGTTCTTGGAAGTAGGGATGCTGCAGAGCCTGGCGGGCAGTGATTCTCTCATCAGGATCATAGGCCACCATTGCATGCAGGAGAGAGAGGCATTGCGGGGACAAATTGGTTGTCAGTAGAGGTATTCCCGATCCCTTTTTAAAAGGAAAATCAAAACTCATAGCTCTCGACCTGTATTAAAAGCCCAATGATAATAAACGATCATGCCATTATGTAGAGCACTTGGCTGGTCCATCTAAGGCCCTGTACTGAAGGTGACGGTTTCTGACCTACAGACCATACGTTTGTCCAAGCCATAGGATGGACGACTCCAAGAGTGAGCCCTCACATAAACCAGGGACTCTCGAGGTCATGATTTGTCAATGTAGGGTCATCAACCATAACAAACGCACCACTCTGGGGGGATGTCGACAGTGGGGGAGGGGGTCTGGGGAATATCTCTGTACTTGCCACTCAATTTTGCTGCACACCTAAGACTGCTCTAAAAAATAAGGTCTGTTAAAAAGGGGATGTGTGAAATCAGTTATGCTATAAATGGAAGAAACCTACTTTTCTTATAAAAGATTAATATCGCCTTCCCATGTGAGATGAAAAAGTTAAAAAAAAAAAAAAAAGAATCAGCAATAGTTGTTACCTCCCCTTCCTGGGCTCTAGGAGTGCTCAGCCCCAGCCCACGGGGCCTTCCTCAGACGCCCCAGCTCCCCAGCTTCCGCTTCACCTGCGATCAAAGCCAAACCCTAAAGAGTCTGTGAGGGCCGGGCAGCAGTGCGAATAGCAGCTGCAGAGAGTCCTTCCTCACCAAGCAGTCTGTGCTTGGGAAACAGTTTTCGTTTCTAAGTCCTGTGTAAATATTCAGGGGTCCAAACCTGACTCCCAGCCCTCGGGAAGGCTGTGAGAAGTCTTTCTGTGATCCTTAAGGAAGAGCGTACCTCTGTGAAGCTCCAGAAGTGACGGGCTGTGTGGGCGGCCACTGTGCTGGCCCGCAAAGGAGCTTTCAGCCCTTTCGGTGGCAGCGGGGGCCCAAGTGGGGTAGGGAGAGGAGGGAGGTGTCACGGAGACAGGCTCGCCTTGCTGCAGGTCTTGGGCAGGGGAGCAAGTCCCCGTGCACTCTCAGCACACCACACTTACTGTCTGAATTTGGTGAGGGTCTTCTGAGCGGGCGTGCCGATGACATCATGGATTTTTGAGATTTGGTCCAGTTCATTTGCTCCAGGGAAGAGGGGCTGCAGGCTGGAAGGGCAGCCAAGGGGCACTGTAGTCAGCACGGGGCCACGGGCCGCTCCGCCCTGCCAGGTGGGCTCATTCACAAGGAAATGAACCTCACTCAAATAGCAATCCTCATGGCGGGAGACTTCTGTCCTCCCTTTTGCTTGGACCTTTCTGTTGCTACTTTACCAATAAGTCCTAAATGTGTTTTCTAAAAGGCAAGAGACAGATCCACATTCCTACACCTGTACAATCCAGTGTCTACCCTGAAACGTGAACACTCACACTAACTGTGATCAATAACCACCGTCACAAGCCTCCCGTCAGCCCGGGTGAGTTGTGTCAACAAATTCGGGGTGGGGTGGCTCAAGTTTCGCCGACAAATGAGTTCCAAGAAACCTTTTGGTTTTCGGAGATTTTATAGGTATTGGAATTGTGGATAAAAGATTTTAGACCTGTATAAATCAATTCAATTCATATTACATGCCACAAAGAAGAGTTTAAAAATCTAGCTCTGGTAGTAGGACTAGCTTCTACTCAGGAAAATAGCAGAATCTCATGACTAAAAGAGTGAAGAGGAAAACGTGGGTGAGCAGGAAACAGTCTGAGAACTGATTTACCTTGGGCTGCCTAACAATCTGTTTAGATGCCATCAGCTGTCACATTCTTAACTTTTGAGTCCTTTAACACCCCTCCAAATTACTTCAAGAGATTTTAACACATGAAAAAGGATTGTCTGTTGGCACTTTTGGCTTCGGTGAAGTCGCCACTCAGTTTTCCAAAATAACAAGTTATTAATATGAATGATCTAGAATCAAAGGAGAGTGTGTCCTGAAGTGCACATCTGTCTGTATTTTTGTAGCAGTCAGTTGAGTAGGTGGGACTGGATGACATCTGGGTCCCTGCCTCTGCTGGGTTCTCCCCTTCAGATGTGTGCCACCAGCCGTTAAACGCGGCGACAGCTGCGTCATGAAGGTCCACCATGAGCAAGAAGGTGCTACCTCACCCCCTCTGTGGACTTCTTCAACTCCCACACCACTCAGCTCTGAGTGGGAAGAACACTCATTCCTCTTGCCTGGGCCACTGCTCCTTCCCAAAGGCTAGGGGGAGAGAGGGGTTTGGAGGCCGGGGAGGGACCGGTTGGGATCGGGCTTTCTAGAGCCCAGCTGTGCCAGAGGTGCCTCCATCCTTGCACCTGTGGCCAGAGCATCCTACCTGACGTGACCACGTCTCAGAATAGGCCCCGGGGGACCACCCGCTCACCCCTCCCCATGGCAGGCCCCAGCAGGCAGCCGTAAGCTCTGTTCTAGAACACTCCTCTATCAGTCACTTTATCATGAAGCCAGATGAAGGGGTCCCTGACGAAGGGCTGGGGGTGCTGGGAGGAAAGCAGTACCTGAGGCTGCTTGTTCTCTGTGAAGAGCAAGCAAGGAAAAGCATTTCACAAAAAGTAAAATTAAATCATAGTAAATGTTCTGTTAAATTAAAAAACAGTTAAACAAACAAAAACCTTCAAATGACTGCAAAATGGATTGTAAAGGAAGGAGCGGCACGGAGCTGCAGTTCCAGCCCTTCCGCGCCCCGTGCTACCTGGCGATCTCGTAGAACACGCAGCCGGCACTCCACAGGTCCATCTTGTACGTGTAGAACCCATCGGTGAGGAGACACTCGGGGGCCCGGTACCAGCGCGTAGAGACGTACTCTGTGTACGGCTGCTTGGAGTAGACACTCCGGCAGGACCCAAAGTCCCCTAATTTCAGGACATCCTGCTGCAAGGGGAGAAAAGCAAGGGCAAGTAATGTCTCATTGTGCAGCTGTTGTAATACAGACCATTTCAAATATTTATGCACTAACGAAAAAACGACTACATCTAAACTAGTTTGTAAAATACAAATTACTGGCTTTATGAGCACCTGACAGTGCCCCTAACAGATGAGGAAGCGGTGTTTATAGTCAGTGGAACATGTTTATAAATATTCTGGCTATGTTTTACATGTATTTCCAAATGTCTACAAGTTCTGAAAATGGATAAGTCATGGTGTGCTTCTACAGTGAATGATAGTCACTAGCCAAGTTCTTGCTGTGCCACCCAGCTCCCCTGCTGGGGCTCTTTTAGCCACATGGCTTCAGAGGACTTTGCTGATGGCAAGTCAGACACACACCGGGGAAATGGCAAACTGTCCAATTTAAACACTGGTAGCTTTGGTGACTTTGGAGTGAGACAGACCTGAGCGCAAATCCTGCCTCTACCAAGTTTATCTTTAGAGTGTTTAGAATGACAATTGGGGCCTGGCGAGGTGGCTCACGCCTGTAATCCCGGCACTTTGGGAGGCTGAGGCGGGAGCATCGCTTGAGGCCAGGAGTTGGAGACCAGCCTGAGCAAGAATGAGACCCCAGCTCTACCAAAAATAGAAAAATTAGCCCAGCATGGTGATGCCCACCTGTAGCCCTAGCTACTGGGGAGGCTGAGGCAGTAGGATCCCTTGAGCCCAGGAGTTCAAGGTTGTAGTGAACTATGATGAGGTTGCTGCACTCCAGCTCCAGCCTGGGTGACAGAGTGAGACTCTGTCTCAAAAAAAAAAAAAAAAAAAAAAGTAGAATGACAATCGGAAAGGAGTTCATTTTTGTCTACAGTGTGAGAAGGGTGACTTGTAGGTGTGTAGTCAGTTATGTTGATGGCATTTATTAAATATACAAACTGGGAGGGAAAAAAATGCTATAACAAACATGCTACCCAGCTGTCTGGAAGTGAAAGCATATCCAGTGAAAAAGGTTTTATATTCTACCTTTATTCTGATAGCAAGTTTTCATATAAAATTCTTACCTTTATTAGTATATTTTCTGGTTTTACATCTCTGTGAAATATTCCATTTCTACATGCAGTATAAAAGGAAGAACAGAATTACTTGCACTTTGATTCAAATTCTTGAATTTGAATTGTATTTTAAACAAATGTTAATACATTTTATTAATTTCAGAGCTGCCAAAGTCCCAAGAGCATACCTGTGCATATGATCAAGGGATTTACATAACTGGTACATATAGTACATAATTTTTTTTTCTGATAACGGGTGTCTTCTCCCTGCAAAATCAAGGAAATAGGCGAATACGGTTACCAATGGTACATATCCCCCCTTTGGTATTTCGGTATATTACAGGGGTACACATGTTTAGGTTACATATATTGCCTTTGCCCCGCCTGAGTCAGAGCTACAAGCGTGTCCACCCCTAGACGGCGCACCACACCCATTAGGTGTGAATATACCCCTTCCCTCCTCCCTCCCATATCTCCTTTTATTGAAATAAAATATCTAATCCGTTTTATTTGATGATATGTGATAATCTAAATTTAAAATTCTATATACTGGCATGATTTCATTTAAAATCACATAGCACATACATTTTTAATGGAAAATTGCTTTTTGTTTTTCTTTTTGACAGTTTACAGAGGCTTCTTTTACATTCTCAACTACTCGTTAGTAATACCACGTAAT
>NW_012148130.1:2278809-2282129 GCF_000956105.1 Propithecus coquereli | reverse complement strand
GAGACTCTGTCTCCAAAATAAAATAAAATAAAATAAAAATAAACAATCAATAAACATTCCTGAAGAATGACAGAGAACTGTTGATCATTTTTTCCCTTTTATTTTAGTGGACATGTAATAATTGTACATATTTATGGGATACAGAGTGTTATTTTGATACATATATACAATGTGTAATGATCAAATCAGGGTAATTAGCGTATCTGTCATCTCAAACATTTATCATTTCTTTGTGCTACAAATGCTGTGAACATTCAAAGCGCATACATTTTGATTTCAGTGAGAATAGTATGAGTGATAATCATAAGAGTAGCACAGTCTTGATTATCTTAACCTGAGCCTCAGGGTGGGCCTTCGAGGACACTTTTCTTCAAACTGTGTTGCCTATGAAAAACATTAGGAGTCACTTAATGTTTTTTAGTGTTTAGCCCGGTGTTTTCCTAGGCTTCCTGTCCACAGGGAGATTTCCATTCATTCATTCATTCATTCATTTATTTATGTAGGTAGCCTCCCCAACCCACGCACCGGGCTACAGTGCCGTGGCATCAACCTAGCTCACCGCAACCTCAAACTCCTGGGCTCAAGCGATCCTCCTGCCTCAGCCTTCCAAGGAGCTGGGACTACAGGCACACATCACCGTGCCTGGCTAATTTTTCTATTTTTAGTAGAGACAGGGTCTCACTCTTGCTCAGGCTGGTCTTGAACTCCTGAGCTCAAGCGATCCTCCCGCCTTGGCCTCCCAGAGTGCTAGGATTACAGGCGTGTGCCCAGCTGAGATTTCCATTTTAAAGGGAGGTAGATTACAGTTCAACAAAAGTACTTTTTTTTCAAGCCCAGAAGACCACTGATTGCTTTAGAATTCACAGTCCACACTGCCTTCTTTCACAGAAGAGAGGCGCATTTCCCACGACTGCTGCAGGCACAGTGCTCTACAGCAGCACCCGCACTCACGCTCCTGTGGCTGGCCTTGCCTTCCTTCCGGTAGCTTTTTATTAGATTCAAAAACTCTTAATACTACGCTTCCAACATCGCAGTTTATCCTTCTTTCAGAAGATGTCACATTTTACTTGACTTTAATTTCAAGTCATAGCCTCTAAAAGGTATAACCCTAAGGTAACAGGCCAGCCTTCTGGACCAGAGGCTGCTGGTGCTCTGGAAGACAGCCAGTGGGCAATGACTGGGATTTCATTTTCTCTCTCAACAATTTGAATGCAGAGGCTGCCTCCAATGGAGGATCTCAAGGTCTGGTGGCCAAGTCTACCAAGAGAGGGGGAGGAGGACAGGCAGAGGAGCCATGGCAGGAGATGGTGTAGCCCTGAAGCGGTCAATGGTATGGCCTTGGCAATCGGAGCTTTCCTGCTTCCACCTCCTGGGAGGCCTGACTGGACTTTCTACAAGAGATCTATGATTTTACAATAAACTCACTCCTTTGTTTGTGAACTGGTTGAATGGTATGTGCTCCTTGCAGTGCAAACAGTCTAACTATGATGCTCAGTATCTACCAACATCATCCAGGTAGACAACTGACACCTGCAACACACAGGACAGTGCTAGGCTCCAAGAGGACACCAGTGACGAAGCCAACATGGCCCCACTATCAGAGAGCTTCCACTCTAGTGGAGAGAGTAGGATAAACCATAAAGAAACAGCTATGTGTCAGGCAGAGTGTGTGAGATAAGAAAACAAGACGGGACACAGGAGGTGAAGGGGTAGCCACCCGAGGCTCTAGAGTGGGCACCAGTGAGGGTGAAGAGAACACTGAATTAGCCATTCACAAAAGCAGATGAATTGAACCTGGAACAGTTAAAAAAGAGAAGAGAATCAGATACAACCTTGTAAAATAGTAGCTGCCTCTGTAATCAGGTTATGAGGGATACTTAACCTCCTTTACACACAATTTTTCCTTTATAAATTCCAAGACAGTCTTTCCTACTGCAGATGGCATGAGCCCAAAGCCACAGGCACGATGTACCCATACAAACAAAATAGGACTGCTGATGATGTGGCTGGTTCTCTATTCACCCCAATTACCAACTCACTCCAATGAAGAATCCAGGGAAGTTCTTCCAAAGTGAGTGGACACGGGCCTTTACCATCTTTCCCCAGGCCCTGCCACCATTCTTGCCTCTATGGCACACACTGCAGACTGGCTCGCTCAGGACTCATCCCAACCCTCACCTAGCACGCCGGCTTGAAAGCCCAAAACAATGTTCTTCAGAGTGCCTTACAGCTGGGGGTTCCAGATGTGACTTGGGTTCTGCCTAAATGGGACCACTCGTGAAAGACGATTTGGGCCCAGGTATGGGGGCAGATGAGAGGAGGGGAAAGCATCCATTCAGAGGGCACAGATCATGGTAGCTTCCTGACCCTGGCACAGATGGTGTGACACTAGAGCTGGGAGCTGCAGCAACTTTATTTTGCAGAGTCTTGTCTGTGGCAGAGGCAGTAGCTTCCTGAGCAGTGCAATCCTATAGAGTTGCTTTTGGAAGCTACTTCCTAGAAGCTAAGCCTAGAGTCTGTTTCTTTAGTCATCCCAATGATTCTGTGAAGCTATTTAAACAGAATAATCCCTGTGAGTTAAACTAGTGAGGACAGATGCTGTTATCTGCACTAAAACGGACAACCAATACATCCACTTACCTTATTTATTTATTTTTTTTGAGACAGGGTCTTGCTCTGTCAGCCTGGCTAGAGTGCAGTTATGATAGCTCACTGCAACCTCAAACTCCTGGGCTCAAGGGATCCTCCTTTCTCAGCCTCCAAGTAGCTGGGACTACAGGTGTGACACGATGCCCAGCTAATTTTTCTATTGTTTTTCTTTTTCAGAGACAGAGTCTTGCTATGTTGCTCAGGCTTGTCTTGAACTCCTGGCCTCAAGTGATTCTCATACCTCAGCTTCCCAAAGTGCTAGGATCACAGGCGTGAGCCACTGCACCTGGCCTAGCCCATTTATTCTTTAAATAGCAACTGGAGAAGTTCTTCTAAAGAGGTGTTACTCAAAGCATAGTCCACAACTGATCCCAGTCCAGGGACTATTTGTTACTGGTCTAAGAGGAGATGACAAAAATTAAGAATAACTGTTTAGAAGTGTTTATAGCAATTGACATTGCTATGACATCTAAGCACATGATCGTTTTTCTGGTAATTCATTTGTATTGTATTTTATAAAAATTATGGCCCGCAGTAGATCAGAAGTAAAACAACTGGTCTTCTGCTACAGTGTTAGAAACACTGGACTAAACACCAACTGAAAGCCACCTCTCGCCTTCTTTAAAACCCATTAGTGGGCCGGGCGCGGTGGCTCACACCTGTAATCCTAG
>NW_012148130.1:2276151-2277089 GCF_000956105.1 Propithecus coquereli | reverse complement strand
AAAAAAGAACCTGCAATCTGGAATCAGGCTAAGTTCAAACTTCAGCTCTACCATTTACTAGGTACATAACCTTGGACAAGTTGTTTGTCTCTCTGTGCCTCGATTCCTCATTTTTAAAATGAAGACAGTAATGATATCTGCTTATAGGGTTGTTGTGAGGATAAAATGACTTAATTTGCATTAAGCATTAAGAACAGTGTCTGACATTCATGAACTGTTAGCTATTATTATCATCGCTATATTTCATCCACTCTAAGACACTTTTTTTCACATTTTACTGTGAAATCGGGTGCATATTTTAATATTTAGTACCTGACAATCCCTGTTAGCTGTTTTCCCCACATTATAGTATCTTGAACCTGAGATGCTCAATATCGCTAACAGCGTCTTAGATTCAGTACACTGAACACATTACCTGCCTGTGAAAGACACTCAGTGCTCACGTAATGAATGAATGTCTGTTGATCTATACTAGTCTGTTTTCTACAGTCTCTGTATATAGATATTGAAAGAAATGGATTCAGTTTCCCCAATTATACAATTCCCTTACTACTGAAAATTAAGGATATTTATTCTAAACAAAGCTCTCTCAAATGTCTAAATACATAGCAACTTGCTGGAAATTCTACCCTCCCCTTGAGTTTTAAAATATCACACTCTAGGAAGCAACAATAAGACTTCTAATATAAGAGCCAGGCGCCGTGCTCACACCTATAATCCTAGGACTTTGGGAAGCTAAGGTGGGAGAAAAGCTTGGGGCCAGGAGTTTGAGATCAGCTTGAGCAAGAGCAAGACCCCATCTCTACAAAAAATAGAAAAATCAGCTGTACAGGGTAGTGCACGCCTGTAGTCCCAGCTACTCGGGAGGCTGGGGCAGGAGGATCGCTTGTGCCCAGGAGTTTGAGGTTGCAGTGACCTATGACCACACCGCTACACTA
>NW_012148130.1:2251253-2275746 GCF_000956105.1 Propithecus coquereli | reverse complement strand
GGATTACAGGCGTGAGCCACCACGCCCGGCCAAGATATAACTCTTATACCAAGAGAATTATTACTAAACAAAGGAAGCAATTAATGTAGGTTTGTTTTGTTTTAAGAGAAAAGACTTCACTTTGTCGCCCAGGCTGGGGTGCACTAGGGTGATCCAAGGTCACTGCAGCCTCGAAATTCTGGGCTCAAGAGATTCTCCGGCCTCAGCCGCCCAAGTGGTTGGAACTACAGGCATGCACCATCGTGCCCAGCTATGATTATGGAGGTTCCTTAAAAAGCAAAATGTTGGCTTATTGGGAAAAAAAGAGTATTATAAATAACCTAATAAAATTTCATGGTGCTCAGTTGTATTTGATAACATACCCTGATACTCTGTTAGATACACACACACACACACACACACACACACACACACAAAAGATCAAAGTGAAAAATCTACAGAGGAATACCTCATTTATCCAGGCTATTTGGAATAAGAAGCTTAATAAGTAAAATTTCCAGATAAATGAGGTTTATTCCTTGAACATAAAACTCTTTTCTATCATAACATTTTATTTTATTTTATTATTTTTTTCGAGATGGGATCTTGCTCTGTTGCCCAGGCAAGTGCAGTGGCACTATTAGAGCTCACTGCAGCCTTGAACTCCTGGGCTCAAGTGATCCTTCCACCTCAGCCTCCCAAGTACCTGGAACTCTAAGAGTGCACCACGACGCTCAGCTAAGTTTTTAATTTTTTGTAAAGCCAGTGTCTCGCTATGTTTCTCAGGCTGGTCTTGAGCTCCTGGCCTCAAGTGATCCTGCCTTCTTGGCCTCTAAAAGTGCTGGGATTACGGTCATCAGCCACCGTGCCCAGCCTGTAACCATTTTAAACAGAAATCTTAAAAACATTTATTCACTTGCCCACTTCAGTAATCAGTGTTTACTGAGGTGGTGTGGTTTCCACAATCCTTAACACGCCTATGCTGTCTCTAACCTCTCTTGGGAAATCTGGAAGCTGACAGCTGTTTGCCCAGACTGCCCTCATTTTTTTGGTTCTCATGTACATGTTTTGTGTCTTCAGTCTCCTCCCCCATTAATGGACTATCACCTGTCACTTTCTGCTACTGCTGGTGGCCAAGTTCTAGAAGCTTCTTCTATCTAATAACTCTATTTTTAATGCTTTTAGACCAAGAAACCAGATAACTAAGTTTGTTAGAATTGTACTTAAAATAAGTTTAAACAGATTACTAAGTGAAGGGCTCACCTATGAATAACATGCACAAAGCCTATAACATAGAAGAAATACCACACATTCTCAGATACAAAAGCAATCTCCTGTTTTCCCAAAAAGATCTAAAAGTTTATTGACCAACATGTATATGTGAACTTTTATGGATATAGAAAAACTTGCCTGCTTATACTATTTATTTTATTAGTAATTTACTATCACACACACTTTAAATCATTTAATAAAATACATTAATTTTGATACAATGCTTTTTTTCCATTCTCCCACTTAATAAAAATAATTTTATTTGAACTCTTCATATGTATTTTCAACATCAGTGTCTTCTTCATCACAAAAATAGCTTATTGAGTTTTCCATAGCCCTTCATATTCAGTTTGCCCTAACCTGTAATGATTCAGGAGTTTTAAAATCATCTATGATGCTGTCACTAAAATTTGATTCTAAGTCATAAGTAGTCACTCCCATGACAGTAGGGCAGTTGATGTTTTTTATTTGTCCTCTAGGTATAATGTGATCTATAAAATTTAGTATTTGCTGTGCTGCTTTCTTAGTGATATCTACAAGGTCCCTTTGTCCTGACAGCTAACACAATCATGAGAGCAGACGCTCAGGAACATTTGCTCAGTGTGGGCTGGCTGCCTGCCTCCTCTTCTGGTCCCCTCAGGAGACCTCTACAAGCACCCTGCCCAGGGCTGTCTCAGGTGGAATGTGTTTCCTAAACAGAGCTTGATTGTTCAAAAAAAGAGATGAATGAGCACCCTGGAATACAGGAGGCTTTGTAAAGATCCAAATAGAAGGCGATTCCCTCTAGTGTGAAGGATTATTTGGAGGGAAGCTCTGCCTTATTTTGAGGCACAGAACAGAGTGTCAAGCAACAGCAGGGCCTGGGAAGAAGAGTGACCCTCAGAGTCAGATGGGCCTGAGCGCACATGACCATGGTGAGGGAGGCCCAGGCTGGGGGTGCTCTGCCATGCAGCTGCCCCTGCTGCCTTCAGCACCGTCCTTGCCCAAATCGAACGGTCACCCAGTGGGCCTTCTGGCTTTACTTCTTGTTTGCAGCCATGTGCCGAGTGGATGACATGCCAGAACAGTGCTCCCCGAGAGTGAAGTAGTCCTGCACAAGGTATTTCTACATAACTACTGCACTGTAGGGACTAAGGATTCTGAGAACTACGACGAGCACATATGAACTATAAGCCTTAAAGAGGATCTCAGATTAGCTTTCAAATTGTTCTACATACCTCGTATTAGCTCATAAATATTCATGTCCATAAGTTCACATATTAGTGCAAGAGAACCAGATTTTCTGTCGCTGAAGAAGAAAGCAGGTTTTTAAAATGATTTTTCTTGTCTTAATCAGAAAATATAATCAAATATTTAATTCATTTGTAAACATTTCTGATAAACATAAGGCACTTCTACATCAGACAAAGACTGCAGTATAATTACTGAAACAGTAGAGGCTTTGCTTTTAAATCAATATTTCAGGTAAAATTAATTTAAAATACTAGTAAAACCCTACTTTGAGCAAAATTCTAAATGTCCTTTTTAAAAAAAAGAGATATGTCTTGAAAATACAAAATTAACTATCAGCAAAAAGAAGAAAAAAGTTTGGGGAGTTG
Source organism: Propithecus coquereli (assembly GCF_000956105.1). NCBI lineage: Eukaryota > Metazoa > Chordata > Mammalia > Primates > Indriidae > Propithecus > Propithecus coquereli. The sequence continues at coordinate 2,272,897 of NW_012148130.1, read as the reverse complement.
GCTAAGCAAAACAATAAAAGAAAAAAGAAGTTAATTCATGTTCTATGACTGCAAATTTGGCTTTAATTTACCTGAATTACTTCCATGTAATTGGGATAACTTACAATGGGAGAGCAAAACCCAAAACTAGTCAGGAGAAAAAAGGAGAGAAAGAGGCGTCACACCACACCCGTGTGATGTCTAAGCCTGACACTGAGTGGGAACAGAGGATTCCGGCTGAGCCACCAGCTTCTCCTGAGTCCAAGCAGGCCCTTGAAGAGTGTTCTGAGCCCTGAGCAGGGAGCCTGCTCTGGGTTCCTCCAGTCTGGCTGGAAGGGGTCCTACTACCTCTTGGCTGTTATGAGGCCCAGTGAGATTCTGGACAGAAGTGCTTTGTAAAGTACATGTGAAGCACATGACATACACACAGTGTTGTGACTACTACATACAAACTGCAATCTCTGGACCTGGCCCAAACTGACTTCTAAGAACACTCTAGGCCAGGAAGCCACACAGCTGTGAAAAGACATTTCATTTTGAGCTTAAAACTGTTCCATCCTCTGATTAAAATCTACTGGACTTTAACTGGCAGAGACGAGTTGCTTGGCTGACCTTATAGGTCAGGCTCCCCCCAGAGCTGCAGTGAGACTTCTACACTGAGATACACCTTCTCAGAGTGGCAGTGCCCCTCCAGGTCCCGAAACCCTGCAGCCTGACTCCCTGCTTCACTGAGGCCCAGAAGCACAGCACAGAGCTGCCAGGGAGAAGGCTTCCCAGGCCTGGGCAGGCACCTAGGGACAAGCTGTGCTCTGCCTTCTTGACTGGTAGGTAAACCTTATGGAAACTATTCTATAATTAGAAGAGAAATTTTTAAATACCCAGAAATGATATCAATTATACTAAGAAAGGCTGCAGGAGACTGTGTAGAAATGGTAACTGGCAGGGACAAAGTGAGGACACACACTCCCTGAAATAACACAACGGTGCTTTCCCAGTAAGTGACCATTCGCACTCAAGGGTTCAGAAGCTTAACTGAGTGAGCTACACGAGACGAACTCAGCACGGTTTGTATGCTTTTATGATAGGGAGCCACCTAAACAGAGGCATTTCCACATTAGGAATCCGATACACATTTGTCAAAACAAAAATGTGATTTAAGATGAAGTCAAAATTGTTACTCTCCGAGCTACAAAGCAAATATTTTTAAAATGCCTACCATGGTTTTCTTTCCTAAAAAGAGATTTAGCATTTTCAGCAAATTTAGATAACTTTTCAAGCTCCAGGTATACTTACAAAACCACTTCATGCAGCGTAAGAATGTTTGGGTGTGGGTGCAGGCGCCTCAGTGCTTGTACCTCTCGTAGGTTGTTCACTTGCTCAACACTATCGTGCAAGCACAAATAAAGAACTACGTCACAATTTAGGTCAACTCTAAAACTAGGGCTATTAAGTCACTATTTATTATCTATGATCACAATTCACAAACTCACAAATATTTCAAGCAAGTTAATCAGGTTTTATTTCTCCCATCAGAAACTAAAGGTAAGCATATCTCATTTCTGCATTATCTTATAAAAATCGAGGTTCTTCTTTTAGGTTTTTTATTATTTTTTGCGAAAATCAAAGTTCTTATAGCTTAGAACATACATTAAAGTTTTTCTCATCAAAGATCCTGAAAGAATCCTTGATAGTTTCCTTCACATTTATTAATAAGTATGGACATAGATATTAAAATTTCTGATTAAATTTATTAGTACGATTTATTATTGAGATTAATAATTAAAATGTATTAATTAGTTTATGGGAACGACCCACCTGAGCAATGTGTATATCTCTGAAAATAAGCGTTTCAAAGTTCAAGGAATAGACCCCTGACTCCTCATCTTTAGTGATGGCTAGACAATTTTTCTCCATTTCATTCACCTGGTGACAGGTGTGCTATCGGCAGGTGTGTCTTATTGCAGGCTCTTGTTTATGAGGAGTGTTCTGCCTGACACAAGTCATGCTAACACAACCGCAGTCAGGCCCAAGGCCTGAGGCTGGCTGCCACTGCCCTCCAGACAGACCCCTTTCAAGAGACACACCTCAGTATGGTGGGCCTGTGAGGTCATAGCCAACTGAACGACTTGATCCACCAGGGACTTCCATCTCAGAGGCTCCGAAAGGAACTAATCGTAGAAGTATTCTTTCTTTCAACTGGCAAAATTCTGTTCTACCAACTTTTAACATATAGTAGAAAGCTCAGCATTTGGTTATTCAGAGAGTGGTTATACCCAATTATATTATGTAGTTTTAAATTGATATAGCTAAATATCTTAGGTCACTCTCATGCGAGCCAACAAATGGGAGCCTGATATGATGGCCTGAATACTCTAAGATCATTTCCAACTAAAAGTTTTAGCTCCTCTTTTGTTACTACCCCCTATTTCCTCCCTCACACCCAGGATGGTATTCAAAATGTTAGCAACCTACACCCCAGGGCAACAACCAATCAGAAAAGATACAGCCCACAATGCTGAAGCCAGGTCCTAAAGGCAGCACGAACCCTAGGGGAGGTCTGGGGAGTGCTGGGCAAGGGGCCAGGCGGCACTCAGCAGGCTCAGGACATCAGCCATTCACCAACTAAAATATGAGTTGTTCAATATTCTAATAACCATCATGGCCATATTGGCATGTACCAGGACCAGATCAAAACCTTGTCCGTTCATTACATCATCTCATGCCTCCCAAGCTCAGTACCCCCCACCCCTACTCCTCACCAGCACCCACAGAGCCAGTGCCTGCCTTAGTGCCTCTACACAGTGCTTCCCAAAACGTGTCCAACAGAACATTATTTCTCTGGGAAATGCTTTGTGAGGAAATTGCACGTTCAAAAAGCTTGAGAAATGGGACTATTCTAGTCCTTCTCGGAAAGCCATAATTTCTAATTGATATTAAAAGCTCTCAAAAACCCTGCAAAATAAAGAGACAGTGTATCTTTATTTAAACAAACATTTCCAAAACTCTTTGGCCCTGGATCCTTTCTTTACATACTACCTAGTTACCATCTGTAGAACTAGGGTTCCAGAGAACATACCACTGCAGACCATCCTCTGAGTGACAAATGGAAATAGCTTTTTTCTCCCTGGAGCAGGGGAGGTGAATAAAGACACCGATGAGGCAAAAGGAAAACAAAAAATCATGTCAAACATTTCTTTGGGGGCACTTACGCAATTACAGAGCATCTCTTGAGCTCCGTCCCTGGGATCTGCATGGGGAAGAGGCGACTAAGGCTTTTATTCATGGTCCCACACCCGGAGGGGTCCTTGATTCAGGACAAGGATGCTGAAGAAGTCCCACCACTCCACCTAGTAACTGTCATGCCTCTGCCCGTGGCATGCTGTAGGTCAGTATGCCTGGCTCCAATAATTAATATTTTATAGGCTATGCAGAAATATTGTTTCTCTTTAAGGTTTCACTCACTTATTTTAGCATTCATGAGGGGATCCTGAATGCAGAAATTACTACTGTATTCTAATGATGACTGTCTATTCCCTTCATCCCTCCTACATTTATTATTTGACATTCTTCTATCAGGAAGAATTGTCCCTTCGTCCCAACTTATATATTCACTTAGTCATTCATTTATATCAATATGTCTTCACAGTTATTGAATACAAAGATAGAAAGATAAGTAAGATAGATGAGATAGATGAGAGGGGTTGGTATATATACACACTAGCTCAGGATGCCTAGTAGCAGTGAGCAACCCAGTGCCAAGATCTTGTTCTCTAAATACCTTTCTCCAATAAAAGGAACCAGGGCTCCTTACAGAAATGGCAGAATCTAGGCCTGGGGCAGGGAAAATACAAGATGAGCCTAGAAAATCTTATAGTGCCAAAAAGTTTTAAAAAAGAAAAGAAAAAGGGCCGGGTGCGATGGCTCATGTAATCCTAGCACTCTGGGAGGCCGAGGCGGGCGGATCGTTCTGAGCTCAGGAGTTCAAGACTAGCCTGAGCAAGAGCGAGACCCCGTCTCTACTAAAAATAGAAAGAAATTGGCCAAACAACTAAAAACAGAAAAAAAAAAAAAATTAGCCAGGTATGGTGGCGCGTGCCTGTAGTCCCAGCTACCTGGGAGGCTAAGGCAGGAGGCTCGCTTGAGGCCAGGAGTTTGAGGTTGCTGTGAGCTAGGCTGGCACCACAGCACTCGCCCCAGGCAAGAGAGTGAGACTCTGTCTCAAAAAAAAAAAAAAAAAAAAAAAAAAAAAAAGGATAGGGCTTATCAAAAGAATATGAAAGCCAACCTGAAAAGGGTCCCCATGGCCAAAGCTGGAGCAATTTGAGCAAAAAATAGTTATAGTATTGGATTATAATCTCCTGTGGTTTTTAACGTATATGTTGGAAGCAAATGAGAACTCACAAGGTAAAACTCAAAGTCCCATTCTCCTTGAGTTTGGACTACGTAAGTTAGCAGGTCGTGCTTTCCTAGGGCACATAAGAGATGCCTGTCAAGATTGGGCACTAGACTCCATCCCTGGTTCCACACATCAAACCACCACAAACTACCACTAACCTAGAGCAAGTATACCTCCTTTTGAGTAAAGCCTATACATGAAACTGTGATTGACACAACAAAGAAAACTCTGTAACTAATCCCCTCCACATATACAAACTTTTTAAAAAAATAAAGTAATACCAATTCAGTGGTATTTTATTAAAGACTTTTCCTTATTATAGATTTTTAAAAGAAAAATATGTGTTCTAATTAAATGATTTTAAAGTTCAAGGCAAAGAACATTGTTTCTAAAATACAAGTGATTACACATACAGTAACGGAGGCTACCATCATGCTAGCTTTCTGTTTACTCCCTCGTTTAGTCTTCAGGCACCTCATGACAAGGAAGGCTCAGGCAGAAAAGGCACTTTTGGTGTGTTGGGGATCGGGCAGGTGGCAGATCCAGGATGTGCTTCACCACCAGGAAATCCCATCCCTTAGTCCAAGGAACTAAGGAGGTATGAGAATGAACTTCTCTAGATAAATCCAGTGTTCTCCATCCTCCAAAGAACTGCTCCTTAGAAGATCCTAATTTTCTTTGATAGAGATCTCTCCAAAATGTTACAGATATCTCTACCTTCCTGAAGACGCATCTGTGACCAAGTGACTCATCTGTGATGCAGCCTCTCCTTGACAGTCGATTCAACGGAGTGAATGTGACCATGCATTATTCTGGCAAAGCAACAATCTCCAAAGTGCCTGAAGTCTGTAGGCTATTTGTCCGGTCTACTTTTTATACTTAGTTCTTCACCAAAATAATAGCTGGCATGTCCTGTTGATGTACGTACTTCCATCCGCCTCTGAACCTGACAGTGATCATCTCACAGGATTCTGATCGTCTCTCAAGGTGCGAATGCACTGCATCCTTCTGCTCAAAGTCCTACACTGGCAACTTTGGGTTTACAGTGGATTTCTCAAAGGTAGCTATTCAGGGAAGTCTGCTCTTTAGATACAGAATAATCAGTACATGGCGCATCAAATTCTCTCTCATGAGTAGTTTAAAGATAAAGACGGCATGGGGGGAGGAAGACAGAGACAGAGAATGTAGAATACATAGAGGAAGCAGTTCCAGACGAAGAAACGCAGAAGACCCAGTCGCTTCAGAGTCTTGGTAGTGGACACTGTCACATGCTTTGGGCAGTGAAAAATGAGGATTTTGCTTTAGTAGAATCTGGATTCAAATTTGGCTCAGCCCACCTAGTGATCTCCAGCAACAATTGTCAAATTACTTCACATCTCTGAGCACCTCTCCTCATTGAAAAACAGCGATGATAACTACTCTGTCTGGATGTCATGAGGATGAAATTACTGTTCTCAATACCCTTTGACATGATTAATTGTCTTATACTTCTTTTCTTTGATCTGAGAAACAATTTTGTATACTAAAAGTCTGAAATCAAGGTTTATACCCCAAAACACTTCCTAAGGCTCTGCATCAATATGGGAAAATTATAATACTATGTTGTTTTAAAAAATTACTTTGGCTATATAGAGGCTTCGATTCCTTTGATATTAAAAAAAGAAAACAAAAGAAAAGAGAAAGCTGGGCTTTAATCCTCTTCGTTTTAGTTTAACAGTTACAATGAAGACAGTATTGACTTCATTACTCTGACAGAGTTTCCCAATCACATCTGGGTTTTGACTCAGTAGTGGGATACATGCTAAGAAGCTGACAAACTCCAAGACGTTAAGAGGCTGCTCTGAGGAAAAAGCCACAGCAGTCCACCAAGGGAGTGACCAAGAACTACAGTTCCGGGCTCCATAAACAGCACTCCTGATCACGCCCAGGGAATACATTTTTCCATCTTCCCCTGGCAATGATTTTTCAACATATCAATATACTAATTAACCCACAATTAATTAAATTGTAAGGACCTCTAATACATTCTAAGGTTTCATTTATAGAAGCTCAACACATGCACACACTCACACTTGTTAGGAATACAAAGACTGTTTAAAGTGAGGCATACTTTATAACTTAATTTTTTGTGGCCATCTATCATTGATATCACAGTAAACCTGGATGTGAGTAAACTCCAGTATGATAAACATTAGTGCATAATCCTTACTACCCAAAGAATTTTGATTATATTTCACATATTATTAAATGAATAAAATTTTCCCATTAATATTAAGTTGCCCTTATTGACTTAAACCTATATCTATATTAAGTCTTAAATTTACATCTCTGATTGCCTACCTTTCAAAGCGCTGTTTCATTTGTTTACATGCATAGTAGTTTCCATCTCTCAGGCTCTGCATCTTTATAACTTCAGAAAACGTTCCCTCTCCTATTTTGCCAATTGCTTTATAGTCTATAAATTAAAAAAGTATAAAAACAAAAATCTTATTTATGCATATATTTTGTATTCACTTCTAGACAGCAAACATTTTATTTGTAAGATAGTTTAACAGCCGCATTTTGAGAATTGTTTCTCCTATTTTTGTAAGGTTTAGTGTTCCCCTCACTTTAGGAGAAGGTGGGTTGCATGTTGACAACAAAGCACCGTTTCCTCCTGGTCTATGCTCTCCTTGGTACAGTGGGAACCACATTACCCAAATCCTGGCCAGCAATGAGAGGCTCAGCTACTCCACAAGATTCAGAAAGCAGAAGAGCAGTGGAGACCAGGATTATTCTAGCAGGAGAGGGCAGGAGCGTGAGCTTTGCACTGCATAGATGTCACATTATACCACCAGCTTCTGAGCATTCTCCTGAAATTCACCCTCCCTGGTCCTACGGAGACCCAGCTGATCTGCAGCAGTTCCTGTAATTCTTGTATTTCTTAACTTTCTGAAAGCTAACAGCAGCTTCCCCTGGCTATGCTGCCACCACCATCACCCCCAGCCCTGATATTCATTTTGTAAGCCTCTAATTCACTATGTTAAATGACTTCCTGCTTGAAATACCTAGTGTAGTTTCTGTTTTCCTGACCAAAACCTAACTGACACCAAATGAATACACTGAAGTGTGAACAAAAACCTATAATATGTGGCTTTGGCTTAGTCATTAGGTGGCAGAGAACCAGCTGGAATGCCGGACAGCCTGGTACATCAGGACAAAATATCGCCCCTGATGAATGTCTGCCTGCAGCAACTGTAGCCTCTCATGGACCAAGTGTCCACTGAGCCTGCTGTCCTAGGGAAAGTGGTGGGAAGAGTCAGAGTGGTGGACTGTGTTGAATATTAATGACTGCCTTAGCAAAGATACTTCAAGACAGAGAAAAGCACAGGCAAGAATTGCTACTTTTCAAACAGAAATGGAAGAAGTAGTACAGTCCAGAGAGCAAAAGTCTCAATGGGTTGGAAGTTTCTACAACCCAAATAATAGGAGATTAAGACTACAAAAAACCTTGGCAGAGAGCAGTCTGTAAGACTTCTCAGTTGAACAAATGGTCAGCCTTGCAGCAAAGATCACGGGAAGTTACTACCCCTACTCCCTCAGGCATTTCTTTCAGAGAGCTTCAAGGAAGCACCTATAAATTGAGAACCAAAAGCATAAGAGCAAGACCACAAAGAAACAAAGCAGGCTTGAGAGCTATGTCTAAAAGAGAACCTTGATTGTGGAACTGCCCAAAAGCAAACAAATCAGAAATCTTCAAACATCACTTATACTGCCGCAGAAACAAGCCTGGACTAAAAAAACCCCTTCACCTTCAGGCCCCAAACTTGCATCAGCACAAAGCAGGCTTTTGCTTTTTAATATAAGAGATGGGGGGGGGTCTCACTATGTTGCCTAAGCTGGCCTTGAACTCCTGGGCTCAAGTGATCCTCCCACGTCAGCCTCCAGAGTAGCTGGGACTACAGGTGTGTGCCACCATGCTCAGCTCACAGGCTTTAAAAACTGTGCAGTGCTGAAGGAGGGCACTCTCTTCAGTACTCCTTTCCATATGCGCATTTTGAATACCCTATCCGAATTCTGATTTGAACAAACCATCAGCAAAAAGGTACTAATTTTTTAGAAGTGATAATGGTTATGTCAAAAAATGAAAAACATTCTTATCTGTTAGCAAGAAATACTGAAGTATTTCCAGGTGAAATGATATGATGTTTGGGATTTATTTTAAAATACCCCTGAATGTTCCCATTCACTATTGCTGAAAGTATCAACTGGTATGGTCTTTTTAGAGGGCAATTTGACAATACCTATTAAATCTTTGAGATGTGCATACTCTTTTTTTTACCCAGCAATTCCAATTCTAGAACTTATCACATAAAATAAACTTGCTCAAGTATGTATGATAGGAGGATGTTAGTGTACCATTATTTAATAGGGTAAAACTGATAACCCAAATACCCCCCAGAAGGGAACTGGGTTAATTAAATGTGGTTTATCCATATAATAGGATATACTGTAAATATTTTTTAAAAGACACAAATCCTTAAAAAATAATGTCTATAAAAACCATACAAACACACACACACATGCACACAGGCACACAATTAACACTGGCTCTCTCTGAGGGGTAAGGTTACAGGTGTTCCATTTTCTAAGTTAGATATTTTCCATAATTTTTTTTTTGAGACAGGGTCTCACTCTGTCAACCAGGCTGGAGTGCAGCGGTGTGATCATATCTCACTGCAGCCTCAAACTCCTGGGCTCAAGAGATCCTCCTACTCTCCCAAAGTGCTTGGATTAGAGGTGTGAGCCACCACACCCAAGCCCATAATGTTATTTTTTTATGAAAGCATTATTTGATTTAAAAACAACAATAAAAACTAAAGAAAATACTCCAGAAAAAAATAGTGGTGGGGAAAATAGCAAAATGTTGATAATTGTTGAAACTAGGTGATGGATTCACATGAGGGTTCACTATACTGTTTTCTATACTTCTGTCATGCCTGAAATTTTCCATACTAAAAACAAAAAAGGAAAAACAAAACCTCCTATACATGATCCTCTATGTTCATACCCTCTTTCAACTAGCCAGAAGACTCCTAGGAGACCTGAGAGCCAGGAGATAAAGATGGTGGAAAAGCAACCCAGAAAAGACTTCCAACCAGGAATGCCCACATAGCACTTTACATGAACAAAAAAAACACTTTTCTTGTATAAAGCCCCTGATAGGCTGGGCATGGTGGCTCACACCTGTAATCCCAGCACTTTGGGAGGCCGAGGTGAGGGTATTAATTGAAGCCAGGACTTCGAGGCCACCTTGGGCAACATAGTGAGATGCTCATCTCTACAAAAAAATAAGAAAAATTAGCCAGGCATGGTAGTGCACACCTGTAGGGCTAGCTATTCAAGAGGCTAAGGCAGCAGGATTGCTTTTCAAGGCTACAGTGAGTATGCAATGTGTCACTGTACTCCAGCCTAGGTGACAGAGTGAAACCCTGTCTCTTTAAAAAAAAAAAAAAAAGCCTTGATATTTGGGGAGTTTATCCATTATAACATCTACTGAGCATTACCTTAACTATTTAATAATATCCTTAAATATATAAAATCATAATTTATAAAACAAAAATAGATTGACAGACTTTTGAGAAGAGTAATTCATACTTGCAAGATTTCACATTAAAAAATTGGCTATTCAAGAAACATTCAGTGGGCCGGGCGCGGTGGCTCACACCTGTAATCCTAGCACTCTGGGAGGCCGAGACGGGTGGATCGTTTGAGCTCAGGAGTTCGAGACCAGTCTGAGCAAGAGCGAGACCCCGTCTCTACTAATAAAATATAAATAAATTAGCTGGACAACTAAAAATATATATAGAAAAAATTAGCCGGGCATGGTGGTGCGTGCCTGTAGTCCCAGCTACTTGGGAGGCTGAGGCAGTAGGATTGCTTGAGCCCAGGAGTTTGAGGTTGCTATGAGCTAGGCTGACGCCATGGCACTCACTCTAGCCCGGGCAACAGAGTGAGACTCTGTCTCAAAAAAAATAAAAAAATAAACAGTCAGTGACCTTGTCTACAAAAATTCAATCTACACAGAATTTCTCTGAACATGTTTATATTTCATCCTATTTTCAGGTTATTAAATTAGCCTGTTACTGTTTCATGGATGCACTAGCAACTGTGGCAAGGGGAGGGGAATAAATGGACAAGGCTTTGCACAGACCTAAGGCCCCTGTGTAAACAAAGCAGCAAGCCAGTAAGTTTTACACATCAGGCCTTTACTTGAGCTTTTGTTTGGGTTTCAACCAAAAGAGGATCTTACCTAAACAGAAATGCAACTTGCCCCTCCTGCACAGGAGCATCGGGTGTTTTTCTGAGGCCAGGGCCCAGCCTGAGCCTGGCCAGCAGGGACGGATGGTGTTCCTTAGGAATTTCCCCTTGACTGGGCAGAAGGTCTGTTAGCTACTGGCTGTTGTGGTTTACAATCCAAATCCCTGCTGGATCCCAACTCATTTTTTTATTATAGCAGAATTTTAAACTATTTAGCTTGCCTCCACTTTATTTTGCTATGTTTTATTTTAACATATTTTACTTCTTTTCACTTTCATTCTAGTACTAGGCATGTCAATCATGTGCCGGAGCAGCCATGTTCTGTTCCCGCCCTTTTGTAGTCACAACTGACTGGGCAAGAAGAGCAAGCAGCAACCAATATGGTGGTCAAGCTGAGGAGGCTCCACCCAAAAGGGCAGAAAAGTGGATCACAAGTTCTTACAGGCATATGAATTCATAAGTTTGCAGAGAGTCAAGCTGTGAACAATGGGAACAAAAGCTAAAAGTTATGAGACAGGAAGAGACTCAAGGGGCCATAAATGGGCAAGACTTATAACTCAACAATACAAAGACAAATAACCCAATTAAAAGGTGGACAAAAGATTTGATAGCCATTTCTCCAAAGAAGACATAAAAATGGCCAATAGCCATGAAAAAATGCTCAAGATCATTAGTCATTAGGGAAATGCAAATCAAAACAATGATGAGATCCCACTACACACTCCCTAGTAATGACTAGAATAAAAGAGAGATAATAACAAGTGTTGATGAGGATGTAGAGAAATTGAATCCTCATACATTGCTGGATGGAATGTAAAATGGTGTAGCCAGTGTGGAGAACAGTTTGGCAGTTCTTCAAGATGTTAAACAGAGTTACCATGTCACCCAGCAATTCTACTCCTACATATATACCCAAGAGAAATGAAAACATATGTCCAACAAAAACCTGTACATGAATGTTCACAGTGGCATTATTCATAATACCCAAAAGGTGGAGACAACACAAATGTCCATCAATGGATGAATGGAGAAACAAAATGTGGTCTATCGGCCGGGTGCAGTGGCTCACGCCTGTAATCCTAGCATCTGGGAGGCCGAGGCAGGCGGATCGTTCTGAGCTCAGGAGTTCGAGACCAGCCTGAGCAAGAGCGAGACCCTGTCTCTACCAAAAATAGAAATAAATTAATTGGACAGCTAAAATATATACAGAAAAAATTAGCCGGGCATGGTGGCGCATGCCTGTAGTCCCAGCTACTCGGGAGGCTGAGATAGTAGGATCGCTTGAGCCCAGGAGTTTGAGGTTGCTGTGAGCTAGGCTGAGGCCACGGCACTTGCCCCAGGCAAGAGAGTGAGACTCTGTCTCAAAAAAAAAAAAAAATGTGGTCTATCAATACAATGGAATATTATTCAGCCATGAAAAGGAATGAAGTACTGACACATGCTACAACACGGATGAAGCTTGTAAACATTATGCTAAGTGAAATAAGTCAGGCACAAAATGCCATATATTGTAAGATTCCACTTCTATGGAATGTCCAAAACAGGCAAATTCATACAGACAGAAAATAGATTAGTGCTTGCCTAGGATTGACCCCACGTGGTGGAGTGTGGGATAAATGGGGAATAACTGCTAACGGGTAACAGATTTCTTTCTGGGATGATGAAAATGTTTAAACATTAGATTATGGTGATAGTTATACGACTTAGTAAATAGCCTTAAAAACCACTGAACCATATACACTGAAAACCAAAAACACTGAAATGGATGAACTTCACAACCTTCTAAGCTTGAATCAGGAAGAAACAGAAATCCCGAACAGACTAATAACAAGTAGTGAGATTAAATCAGTAATAAAAAAAACTCACCTCCCAAAAAAGCCCAGGACTAGATCGATTCACAGCTGAATTCTACCAGACCTACAAAGAATTGGTACCTATGCTACTGAAACTGTTCCATAACATTGAAGAGAAGGGAATCCTCCCTAATTCATTTTAAGAAGTCAGTATCACTCTGATACCAAAGCCAGAAAAGGACACACCAAAAAAAAAAGAACATCACAGACCAATATCCTTCATGAACATAGATGTAAAAATCCTCAACAAAATACTAGCAAACTGATCCCAAGAACACATCAAAAAAAATAATTCGCCACAATCAAGTGGGTTTCATCCCAGGGATGCAAGGATGGTTAAACATACGTAAATCAGTAAATGTGATTCACTACATAAACAGAACTAAAAACAAAATAGATGCAGAAAAAGCATTCAATAAAATCCAGCACCTCTTCATGATAAAAACTCTTAACAAACTAGGCACAGAAGGAACATACCTCAAAAAAATAAAAGCCATATATGACAAAGCCACAGCCAACATCATGCTGAATGGGGTAAAATTAAAAGCATTCCCCCTAAGAACTGGGAAAAGACAAAGATGTTCACTTTCACCAATTCTATTCAACATAGTACTGGAAGTCCTAGCCAGAGGACTCAGGCAAGAGAAAGAAATAAAGGGTGTCCAAATCAGGAAATAGGAGGTCAAACTATCCCTGTTTGCCAATCATATGATCTTAGATCTAGAATACCCTAAAGACTCCTCCAAAAGACTCCTAGAGTTGATAACTAAATTTGTTAAAGTCTCAGGTAACAAAATTAATGTACATAAATCAGCAGCATTTCTATACATTAATAACAGCCAAGCTGGGAATCAAATCAAGAAAGAACTCAATACCATTTACAATAGCTGCAACACAACAAAACAAAAGAAAAAAAGAAAAAGGAAAAAAAAAACCCCTAGGAATATATTACACTTAACCAAGGAGGTAAAAGATCTCTACAAGGAGAGCTACAAAATACTGATGAAAGAAATCACTGATGGATGACACAAACAAATGGAAAAACATCCCATGCTCATGGATTGGAAGAACCAATATTGTTAAAATGTCCATATTGCCCAAAGCGCTTACAGATTCAATGCAATTCCCATCAAAATGCCAATGTCATTTTTCACAGAATTAGAAAAAACAATCTTAAATTTCATATGGAATCGAAAAAGAGCCTGAATAGCCAAAGCAGTCCTAAGCAAAAAGAACAAATCTGGAGGCATCACAGTACCTAACTTCAAATTATACTACAAGGATATACAAACGAAAACAGCATGGTACTGGTATAAAAGGAGACACATAGATCAATGGAACAGAATAGAGAACTGAGAAATAAAATCATATACCAGCTAGGCACGATGGCTCACATCTGTAATCCCAGCACTTTGGGAGGCTAAGGCAGGAGGACTGCTTCAGGCCAAGAATGTGAGACTAGCGTGGGCAACATAGAGAGACCCCATCTCTACAAAAAAAAAATACAAAAATTAGCAGGGCATGGTGGCACACCTGTAGTCCCAGCTACTTGGGAGGCTGAGGTGGGAGGATTGCTTGAGCCCAGGAGTTTGAGGTTGCAGTTAGCTATGATGATGCCACTACACTCTAGCCTGGGCAACAGAGCAACATCCTGTCTCAAACAAACAAACAAAAACCCTTACACACCTACAATCAACTGATCTTCAACAAAGCAGACAAACATGTACACTGGGGAAAAGATGCCCTATTCAATAAACGGTGCTGGGAAAATTGGACAGCCACATGCAGAAGAATTAAACTAGATCCCTATCTCTCATCATACACAAAAATTAACTCAAGATGGATTAAAGACTTACATGTAACACTTGACACCATAAAAATTCTAGAAGAAAACTTAGAAAAAACTCTTCTGGACATCGGTCTAGGCAAAGAATTTATGACTAAGACCCCAAAAGCATATACAACAACAACAAAAATAAAGAAATGGGACTTAATTAAACTAAAAAGTCTCTGTAGAGCCAAAGAAATAATCAACATAGTAAATAGGCAACCTACAGAATGGGAGAAAATATTCACAAACTATACATCTAACAAAAGACTAATATCCAGAATCTACAAGGAACTCAAACAAATCAGCAAGAAAAAAACAAATAACCCCATTAAAAAGTGGGCAAAAGACATGAACAGACATTTTTCAAAATAAGATATACAAATGGCCAACAAGCATATGAAAAAATGCTCAGCATTACTAATTATCAGGGAAATGCAAATTAAAATCACAATGAGTTACCTGACCCCAGTCAGAATGGCTATTATTAAAAACTCAAAAAACAATAGATGTTGGTGTGGATGCAGTAAAAAGGGAATGTTTATACACTGTTGGTAGAAATATAAATTAATACAACCTCTAGGGAAAACAGTATGGAGATTTCTCAAAGAATTAAAAGCAGACCTGTCATTTAATCCAGCAATCCCACTACTAGGTATCTACCCAAAGGAAAAGAAGTTAGTTCAAAAAGTTACATGCCCTCTTATGTTTAACTCAGCACAATTCACATTTGCAAAGACACGTTATCAACCTAAGTGCACATCAACTGATGAGTGGATAAAGAAAATACGGTATATATATACCATGGAATACTACTCATCTATAAAAAAGAATGAAATAATGTCTTTTGTAACAACTTGGATGGAACCGTAAACGATTATCCTAAATGAAGTATCTCAGAAATGGAAAAACAAATACTGCATGTACTCACTTATAAGTGGGAGCTAAACAGTGGGTATACATGACCATACAGAGTGAATAATGGACTCTGGAGATTCATAAGGAGGGAGGGTGAAGGGGAGCAAGGGATGGAAAATTACTATGGTATACAATATACACTATTCAGGTGATAAGTATACTCAAAGCCCTGACTTCACCATTACACACTTCAACCATGTATCAAAAAACCACTTGTATTCCCTAAATCTATTCAAATAAACATTTAAAAACCAAACAAAATAAATACATAATTGGTTAACTTTATATTACAGTATGTATATTACATCTCAATAAAGCTGTTAAAACAGACAAATCAGAATAGGGTTACCCTTGGGGAGTGAGGTGACTGGAACGGGCCCAAGGGAACATTCTACTAGTCATACTCTGCTTCTTGATCTGGAAGCAGGTTACCTGGACATGTTTACTTTGTGAAAATTCACCAAGTTGTACACATAAATATAATTTATGCAGTTTTATGTATTATGTTATACTCCAATAAAAAATTAGAAAAAAAAGCCAGAGTTAGGAATAAGCAAAAAGTGTGAGGAATAGAAAAGATACACAGTAAAGATTATATTCAGGGAAAGACACAAAGAAAAACAGACTGAGAAATCCTATTAACAGCAGAACACTTGTGTTTACAAATCCCTACTGCTGAGGTCCAAACGAACTGCTTTCAATACTGCTCTAGTTCCTAAGATGACCAATTCCTTCCTGCACTTGAGTTTTCCAATTCTCAAGCCCCCCCTTAATCAGCTGTTACAGTACCTCCATATTGTGAGATATACTGAGACTCCCTTGTCCTTACAACTGAAACAGACAGAAACAATTCTCTTAAATGAGAACCAAAGGATAGAGGTCATTTCCTCAACAGTCCCCCTAACAGGAAGACGAGATGCCTTTTCTCCATGGTTAGCAAGAGAGATCCTCTTTTGGTTTTCCAAAACAGGTCTCCATCCTATTTCCCAGATGGCTTCCTTGTCCAAAATGAAACCTCTCTGGGAAGGGCTGACAGTAACACTAATATTACTTGGTCCTGGCAACTTATAAAAGTTGAAGATAAAATGCATTACATCAAAACAGAGGAAAAAAATATCACAAAAAAATAACAACAAAAACAAAAAAAGGACCACATGCAGTGGCTCACAACTGTAATCCCAGCACTATGGGAGGCCAAGACAGGAGGCCAGGAGTTTAAGACCAGCCAAGGCAACATAGCAAGACCCCATCTCTACAAAAAATTTAAAAATTAGCCAGGCATGGTGGCATGTACCTGCAGTGCCAGCTGAGGAGGCTGAGATAGCAGGATCAATTGAGCTCTGGAGTTTGAGGTTGCAGTGATCTACGATCGTGCCACTGCACTCCAGTCTGGGCAACAGAGCACAACTCTGTCTCAAAAAAAAAAAAAATTTTTTTTAAAAAGCTTAGGACAATGGAATAATATTATTTTAGTATTAAGACTATTCCATTCACATAAGGAAATCTGCACATTGAAAGCCACAGTCTGTGACAGAGCCAAGTCTCACAATTGGCTGTGTTTAGAGTGAGAAAAGGCTATCATACCAGGAAGGGCCTCTCTGCATAGCGCCTGCAGGGAGAACAACCTCAGGATGCTGAATCTCTAGATCAGCATTTTGCAGACTGAGTTCTACAAAACACTAGTAGAACCCTAATGGGTATTCCACAAAAGAGGGTTCTATGAGTAAATAAATTCAGAAAATACAGGGTTATTAAAAAGAAACATGTTTGTAGAATTCCTCAGTTCCCTTCCCGAAACATACAGATGAGTCTCCAGAGGAAGGTGGGGTATGGGAGAGACGCCCATTGTACAACCAGAAATGCCTCCACACACCGGATAACAACCCCCGGGGCTGCTCTAGATTCCCAAATTGAAGATCTTTAAACTAAGCGATTAGAATCCCTCTTAATCAAGTATTCCCTGAATAAAAAATGAACTAATCTATTAATAGCTCCCAGCTAGGCAGGGTTTCAGAACTATTCTGCCAGTTTTATGGTTTTTCACATTTGCCTTCTAAGAGAAAATGGCTAACATAAGGCAGAGGTGAGCCCCACTGAGTCTTCAAGACAGAACACAGCAGCACCCTATCCCTTCTGACAAAAAAAACAAAAGCCATGACTTGCTTTACAACTACAGTTTAACTAAATCCCAGAGCCTCTCTAAAACTGGGAACCTTCCCATTAAGTCCTAAAAGCAGGCAAGATTCTTTGGTATAGCTCCAAGAAGAGAAACTTCTTCAAAAAAAAACTAACCAAAATGCAGGAGGCCCTGGCATTTACTGCTAATTTGTCTAGTTTGGAACCTTATAAAACAATTTTGACACATTTCTTGAGAAGCCTCCAATCTTGACACTTCGTGAGAAAATTCTATAGTCTATACATCCTTCTGCTCTCACACAGACCTTCATCCTGATTTACCTGACCCCCAATCTTACTAGTAAAGGCAAAGCTGCTGCTTGCTGAGACAACACCAAAATTTTCCCCCTCTCTTAAATGGATTACACTGAAAAGCCCAGAAATTTATCTACAAGAGGATCATAGTCTTTATCATGCAGAAGAGTTCACACAGCAGGCCTGAGGCGGCTCTCCTAAGAAAGGTCTGCTTACAAGGTTGGCCCTTGGTTGGCATCCGGAACTTGCATTTCAGGAGGGTTTTCCACCATTCCTTAAATGGTGAGAGTGGCTCACTGTCCCTAATCTGCTTGTGCAAACAATATGATTTATGATAAACACCTGCTTTCCTTCAGGGAGTCTGGGATTCTGGTAAATGCTAGGCAGAAGGTGCCTATGTGACCAGCTCCCAGTAAAAATCCAGGACACTAAGTCTCTAAGGAGCTTCCCTGGTACACAGCAGTTCACACACGTTACAATTTGTTGCTGGAGGAATTAAGAGCATTCTGTGAGAGTCTACTGAGAGAGCTCTCTTGCGCCTGGTTTCACCCAGACTTTGCTCCAGGTGCCTTTTCCCTCTGCTGACTCTGCTTTGTGTCCTTTCACTGTGGTAAATACAGCTGTGAATACGACCACATGCCGAGTCCTGTGGGTCCTCCTAGCAAATCATGGAACCAGGGGTGGTTTTGGTATCCTCCTCAACGTGTAACTATGCTATACTTCAGCCTCAATGAATTAAATATCCATTTAAATTTACTATGACTAAATCATTGTGGATTTCAATACAGACTTAATTAGCACTAGCTATATGCACCAGCACCATGCCATAGCCTATAGACACAAAGATCAGTAAGACATAATCCCTAGCCTTGAGGACGTATACCATGCCCCAATTTTAGGTCTTTTCCTCATAAAAGAGAGGGTGGGAAAGCAGCAAGGAAGAACAGGAACAATTGTATTTAGGTAATATCAAAGGTCAAATTACTGAGTACATAGTGTGTAATATTGAGTCCATGGTACTTCGGATTCTAATCTCCCAGGACCAACCTGGTACACCTTCAAGCAGATGTCTTTCCTCCTATTACAGAACTGGTCACATTTCATTTTGCACCTTCTCCTCATAAAGCCGTAAGTCCCTTAAAGGCAAGGTCTACAATCTGTTCTCTTTTGTGCCTTGTACATACTCAACAAATGAATTAAAGAGGAAATACTAGGTCACATGCCTCATAATCTAATATTCCCACACTCCCCTGGACACATAGTACAGGGGGAACTTAACTGACAAATGAATCTCAAAAATTATTACTATTGATTATTTGATAACCAACCATTCTTTATTTACCTCTATGTTTTTTTAAAAGTTGGGTATTTCCAGCCAGGCGCAGTGGCTCATGCCTGTAATTCTAGCACTTTGGGAGGCTAAGACAAGAGGATTTCTTGAGGCCAGGAGTTTGAGAACAGCCTGAGCAAGAATGAGACCCCCGTCTCTACAAAAAATAGAAAAATTAGCCAGGCATGGTGGCATGTGCCTGTAGTCCCAGCTACTCAGGAGCCTGAGGCAGGAGGATCATTTGAGCACAGGAGTTAGAGGTAGCAGGGAGCTATCATGACACCCACTACATTCTAGCCCTGGTGACAGAGTGAGACCCTGTCTCACACACAAAAAAAAAGAAAAGAAAAGAAAGAAAAAGTTGGGTATTTCCACTCATATTAAGAGTGATCACTTGTCCCTTAGGTTTCTTCTTTTCCCAGGTCAGGCCATTTATATAAATGCAACATTGAGATTAAAAGGATAAGAAGAATAAAATGGCTGAAAGGATGCACCATTTTAGATTACCTTCTAAAAATTTCATAGCCCTCCAAACTGTCCTTTAGAGTATGTTTTTCCTAATTACATGCCAAGAAATTATAGATAAGGTGAACCGAGCCTTAACCAAAATCAGGTCCCAGGAAACATAAAAAACAAACAAAACCAAGCTAAATGATCATAGTTGACAGTGTTGTAAGCTTACCATAGGCCAGGCACCATTTCATCACAGGTCAATTATCAACATGACTTACCTCTGTTGATGCTGACCTTGATCACCTGGCTGAAGGAGGTAGTGTTTGTCAAGTTTCTCTATTGTAGTTATTCTTTCTTCCCTCCTTTCCATGCTCTGGAAGGAAGTCACTATGCACAGCCCACATTTAAGGAGTGGGGAGTATTGCTCCCCTCCTTGAGGACAGAGCTTCTAATAAATGATTTAGAATTCTTCTACAAAGGTTTTTCTATTCTCCCCATTTATTAACTCCTTCAATCATTTATATTACTATGGACTCATGGATATTTTATACTTTGGAATAATCCAATACAACTTTTATTTTGCTGAAATTGTTCCAGCTTTGGCCATTAAGAGATTTTTTAGTTAACTCCTGTGTCTCTTTGACATATCCCCATCAATGTGGGATTTGTTTGTTTTGGGGCGCTTCCCTAATTTTTGGCACTATAAGATCTTGTGTGTTTCCTGCCTCAGTACTAGGGTTGGCAATTTCTCCAAGGAGCCCTGGTTCCTTTTATTGAAAAATGGAATTAGATACCAAGATCTTGGTGCTAGGTGTCAGACACCATTTTTCACTTAACCATCTCAACAATCCCATGCAAAAGGGACCCCATTATCCCTCTCTTAAAAATGGGGAGCTAAGAAACAGGTTAAGTAGCCTGCCCAATATCACATCAGTAAGTGGTAGAGCAGGGCTTTAAACACAGAAGTCTGTCTTCAGAATACATTTCCTGACTACATTGCCACCACTGTCTCCCATGAGCAGAATACCACCAAAGGGACATAAATGAAGGAAGTCACACCAATGTACTTATAAGTACACTGACCTCGGTCATAGATCCTTTCCAAAATAACTGGCTCAGTTGACAAGGCCCATGAGAAATGCAGAATTTGAGAACCCTGTTCCAGATGATATAAGGGACACATTCTTTGGTATAAGGAACAGTGAAAGTGCAAACTGTGACATGCATAACCCTCACGAATAACCACTACGGTTCTGCTCAGCTTCTTTTTACTTGGTAACTTTCATACCTTCCTGTACAGTCAGTTCACCAGGCAATGCGGTCACTCTACACTCCTTGCCAATGCCTACTACACTGCTGTAACCTCATGCCTTTTACAACAGTAGTCATTTAACAAAAGAAGTGGGAATGACTGGCTCTTAAAATGCAAGTTAGAGCATGCTCACTAGAATGGCTAAAATTTAAAAGACTGACAACACTAAGTATTGGTAAGACGTGGAATAAATGGATAATAAATGGATATCTCATACATTGATAACGGAAATGAGAAATGGTATAGCTACTTGGGAAAAGTTTGGCACTGTCTTATAAAGTTAGATATATACTGACCATACATTCCAGCAATTCGACTCTTAGGAATCTACTTGAGAGAAATGAAAACTTACGTCCACACAAAACTTATACATGAATGCTCATAGCAGCATTATTCACCACAGCCAAAAATGAAGACAACCTAAATGTTCACTAACTTCTGAATGGATAAACAAATTGTGGTATATTCATATAACAGGATACTACTGAGCTGTGAACAGGACCAAACTACTTACACACACCACTACATGCATGAATTCCCAAAACATCACGCTAAATGAATGCGAGATTCAAAAGACTACATTCATTTATACACACATTTACTACATTTCATTTTTATGAAATTCTAGGAAAGGCAACATTTTAGCAACAGAAAGCCTATCGATAATCCCTGGAGCCAGGAGTGGGGGGCAGGGGATTGATTGCAAAGGGGCACAAGGGAACTTTTTAGGGCAATGGAAGAGTTCCGCATCCTGATTGTGGAAGTGGAAACAATACTATCAACATATGCCAACTTGTCAAACTATACTCTTAAAATAGGTGAATTTTATTATGTGCAAATTATAC
>NW_012148130.1:2247102-2248987 GCF_000956105.1 Propithecus coquereli | reverse complement strand
AGAGGAATGAAAAGAATTTGGGGAGGTTAATTGCTGAGTACAACTAGAGTTTGCAAGGAAAAAGAATTCTGCTTCTTTCTAATTTCCATTCTCTTGGAGAGATTAAGTAGTTTAAACCAAATTAATAAAACAAGGTTAGCAATCTTCAATGAAGAGAGCTGTACCCAATTAAGTACTTGGTATAGTGAGGAAAATCATGACCTGAATTTCTAAGCATCATGAAAACACAAAAGGACATAAAATTATTTAAAAATGCATAAAATTTATTAATTTAAATTACACCCATTAACCCAGTAAGTCCACTTCTAGGAATGTATGCCACTGATAAACCTGAAGAATTATTCAAAGATTTATATCCCAACATCTTCACTGAAGCATCATCCTAGCAAGTTATAATACAATATATTTAATATAATTCCATTTAGTTTGGGGGTATTTAAGAAACAACCACATATACATATACATATACATGCACAGAGGAAATATATAAAATAGATGTGTGTTACAGGTACACACGCATGCGTGCACACAGAATCATTAAATATGAAATGTCTGATTCTGAATCAAAAATTTAGTTTATTATATCTCAAACAAGAAGCAGTACAATTAATCAAAGTATGCACCTAAACTTTCGACACAGTTTTGCCATCTTAACGGCAGCTTGTTTATGCCAGCAGTGAAGAAGCCTGGAGAGGGAGTGGCAGTGAAATCACGAAAGGCATTTTCCACAGCTTGTTGAGAATTGAATATTTTTCCTTGCAAGAAGTGGTCCAAAGTCTGGAAGAAGTGGTAGTCAGTTGGTACAAGGTCTGGTGAATATAGTGGATGACAGAGAGTTTCCAAGTCCAGCTGCTGTAGTTTGAGCATCGTTATTTGTGTGACATGTGGTCGAGCATTGTCTTGCAAGAGGATTGGCCTGTCTCTATTGACCAATCTTGGCTGCTTAATCGCAAGCATCTTCATCATTTCATCCAACTGGTTGCAGTACACATCCGCTGTAATCGACTGACCAGGTTTCATGAAGCTGTAGTGGGTAATACCAGCGCCGGACCACGAAACAGACACCATTAGCTTTTTTTGATGAATAGTCGGTGTTGGACTGTGTTTTAATACTTCATCTTTATCAAACCATTGTGAACGCTAGTGATTGTCAAAAAGAATCCATTTTTCATCACACGTAACAATATGATGTAGAAATGGTTCGCTTTATGTCGTGACAGCAAAGAAAGGCAAGCTTCGAGAAAATTTCTCTGCTGGCACTCCTTTAATTCACGCGGAACCCATCTATTCAGCTTCTCTACCTTGCCAATTTGTTTCAGATGGTCCAATTTTGTTGGAATAGTAACATCAAACCTTGCTGCTAACTCACACGTGGGTTGAGATGGATTCACTTCCACTACAGCTTTCAGCTCATCTTTATCCACCTTGGTATCAGGTTGCCCACGTGGCTCATTTTAGAGATTAAAATCACCAGAACAGAACTTCTGAAACCATCAACGTACTGTGTGTCCATTAGCCACATCTTTCCCAAACACTTCGTTGGTGTTTTGTTTGAGCTGTCTGTGCTGCATTGGCTCCACGACAGAACTCATATTTGAAAATAACACGAATTTTTGACTTATCCACAGTTTCACAAAAATCACTCTAAAAAAATTTGAGAGATAATCGTAAGCCAAAATATGTATTTGAAAGACTGAGGATGTACCGTCATAATAAACATAAAACAAGAAGTGTCAAAGTGAAATGTCAGAGATATCAACTGTCAAACTTAGTACTTAAGGAAATCGGACATTTCATACTTAAATCTCTCTCCCCCCACCCCTTCTATCTATCTATCTATCTATCTATACATACACACACACACACACACACACACACACACACA
>NW_012148130.1:2245285-2247052 GCF_000956105.1 Propithecus coquereli | reverse complement strand
CTTTATCAAACCATTGTGAACGCTAGTGATTGTCAAAAAGAATCCATTTTTCATCACACGTAACAATATGATGTAGAAATGGTTCGCTTTATGTCGTGACAGCAAAGAAAGGCAAGCTTCGAGAAAATTTCTCTGCTGGCACTCCTTTAATTCACGCGGAACCCATCTATTCAGCTTCTCTACCTTGCCAATTTGTTTCAGATGGTCCAATTTTGTTGGAATAGTAACGTCAAACCTTGCTGCTAACTCACACGTGGGTTGAGATGGATTCACTTTCACTACAGCTTTCAGCTCATCTTTATCCACCTTGGTATCAGGTTGCCCACGTGGCTCATTTTAGAGATTAAAATCACCAGAACAGAACTTCTGAAACCATCAACGTACTGTGTGTCCATTAGCCACATCTTTCCCAAACACTTCGTTGGTGTTTTGTTTGAGCTGTCTGTGCTGCATTGGCTCCACGACAGAACTCATATTTGAAAATAACACGAATTTTTGACTTATCCACAGTTTCACAAAAATCACTCTAAAAAAATTTGAGAGATAATCGTAAGCCAAAATATGTATTTGAAAGACTGAGGATGTACCATCATAATAAACATAAAACAAGAAGTGTCAAAGTGAAATGTCAGAGATATCAACTGTCAAACTTAGTACTTAAGGAAATCGGACATTTCATACTTAAATCTCTCTCCCCCCACCCCTTCTATCTATCTATCTATCTATCTATACATACACACACACACACACACACACACACACACACACACACACAAGCATACACAGAAAATATGCATAGAAAATTTATGGATGTACATCTAAGAAAATGTTAACCAGGATTGACTGTGCCAAGTAGGGGAGGGTCCTGAAACTAACTTAAAACCTTCTACTGCTTGAATTTATCGCAAAGCCAGTATTACTTTTACTTCATTTTGTTTTAATTTCTAGAGAAAAAGTTGCTAGTTGATGCATCTATTTATAAAAACAGAAGGTGATAGGCATACTAAGAAGGAGAGGATGAAAAAGGATTTGAGGTACTGTGCAACCTTGATTCTATGAAAACACTGACACTTAAGAAAGACAAAGCTTAAACCTCACTCCAACTGCAACACATAATTTTTTTAACTCTCTCTGTGATACAACAGCAAACTGTTACCACCTTCAGAATATGTAATTTTTTTCTCTTTTTATAGGTATATTTTGAATAATCCATTAAAAAGTTCAGATAGGAAAAAAATTGGTTCTCCATTAGATTAAAGGCAAAACTTTTCAAAGTAAGCATCTGACCAAGGTTTTCATTCTTTTCCTTTTTATATCCCTGCCTTCCATCCACTGGGAAAGAAAATAATAATAAATTCACAATTTACCATGTAACAGACACTATTCTATGAGCTTTACATAGATTATCTCATTTAACCTTTGAAATAATCCTATAAGATAAGTATTATTATCCATTTTTAAAGATAAGTGTGGAAGATTTTGTTTTCCAAAGATAGCAACCTCTAGATATCCCATCCCACAGGCTCATTTTATAATGAGTCTTTGACACTGCTCCAATAAGAGGTGGGATCTGTGTGCCTGTAGTCCCAGTTATGCAGGAGGCTGAGGAAGGGGGATCGCTTGAGCCCAGGAGTTTGAGGGTGCAGTGAGCTATGATTGTGCCACTGCACTCATGCCTGAGTGACAGAGTGAGACCCAATCTCTGTACAACAAAAAAAGTGGGATCAGGGCCGGGCACAGTGGCTCACTCCTGTAATCTTAGCTCTC
>NW_012148130.1:2241785-2243405 GCF_000956105.1 Propithecus coquereli | reverse complement strand
GCTGAGGCAGGAGGATCTCTTGAGCCCAAAAGTTTGAGGCTGCAGCGAGCTATACTGTGCCACTGCACTCAAGCCTGGGTGACAGACCAAGACCACATCAAAATAAAAAAAAAGGTTGCCTCTAGGTATGGGCACACAAAGGGTCTAAGAAGAAAAGGTAGATAAACGGAATGATCAAACAATCAAATCTGACATCACCAAAATCGCAATGAGCACTATGGAAAGGACACACTGATGAAGACACAACATCACCTCTAACATATTCCTGACAAAAATATTTACGCTAAAGCTAATCATGATGGAACAATCAGACAAATCCAAACTGAGAGACATTCTGCAAAACACCTGGGCTGTATTCTATTAAAATGTCATTGTCATGAAAGACACAAAGGCAGAGGCACTGTACCAGATTAAAGAAAACCAAAGAGATATGACAAAAAAAATGCAGTTTGTGATTCTTGATGGGATCCTGGAAAAAATAAAAACACCTATAACAGACATTATCAGGATAAATGGAAAGACTGAAATATAAACTGTATATTAGATAACTATTGTACCAACATTAAATTTCCTAAATATGTTATTTGTATTGTCATTATATAGAATGTCCTTGTTGCTAGCAGATACTTGCTGAATTACTAGTGATGAAGTATCATGATGTCTACAACTAATTCTCAAAAGGTTCCATAAAAATAAATGTATAAATTAGAGAGAGAAGAAACACCACAGCAAAAGTGAGCACACAAAAATAGGGCAAAATGGTGCATCTAGGTGAAGGATTTATAAATATTCGATGTACTATTCTTATAACTTTCCTGTACATTTGAAAATTTTCAAAATAAACCAGATGGGAGGAAAAATGAATATAGTACAAAATATGTACAGTATTGTCTAATTTGTACTATATAGTACTAAGTCTACACTGCAAGTAAATCTGTAAGCCTCTGCTAGACCGTGTATTCTAACTACGCTTTGCAGTGCATTAATGAAAAAGGTAAACATGTAAATAATATCCAACAAAAGAAAATAAAAATGCTTTGGGAAGGGTGAACGAGATGAATTATTTTAAATATCTGTTATGCAATTTATAGCATATGCTAATTACCAAATGACAATTAGGACACAATGCAAATTTAACATTATAACTACTCCTAACATAATTTAATCTTTTCACAGCAAACGAGGTCAGAATTTTTCTGCACCTCGGGCTCACAACCACAACCGATAATTACATCTGCTCAGTAACGTAAAAAAAAAAAAAAAAATCTAGTTGGCTGCACTATGATTGTCAATAATCCACAAATCCAACCACAGGTAAATTTTTTTATCCGTTACACTTACCAGGACTACGTTTCCCAATTTCTAATTAACAGCTTTTAATTTCACTAAAACGTTGCTTCAAAGTTTCTATAAAAATAGTTCCTATAAAAACACTACTGCTTGATCCCAAAAATAAAATACACAGGCCAGCTTTGCTCTCAACTGTACACTAAACCGATGTCATCAAGAGACAGGGTGCTACACTACAAGCGCTCATTACAGTACTGCCGAATATTCAAGAAAAGAATGTCAGGTTCAATCCACCATTTAAAGAAGAAAAAAAAACCACACTCAACTCCC
>NW_012148130.1:2240492-2241735 GCF_000956105.1 Propithecus coquereli | reverse complement strand
AAAAAAAAAAAAAAAAAAAAAAGTGGGATCTATGTCCCTTCCCTTGAATTTGGAAGACTATAGAAGTGACACTATGCCATTTCTGTGGCTAAGTCAGAAAAGGTAACATATTAATAGCTTCTTCCTCATATTCTTAAGATGCTCACTTTCAGAACCCAACTGCCATGTGTGAGGAAGCCCAAACCACACTGAGACCTCATGTAGTTTTCCAGCTGACAGCCCACGCTGAGGTACCAGAGGACAGCCTGCATTAACTGCCAGACATGTGAATGAGGAAACTTTTAGGATGACTGTAGCTCTAGTGACCATCTGACTGCAAATTCATGACAAGCTCCAAGTAAGACCAGCCAGGTTGAGTCCAGGCAATCCAAAGAACCATGAAAGAGATTGATTGTTGTTATTTTAAGTTATTAAATTATGGTTATTTGTTATGTAGCCATAATAGATAACTGGAACAATGAAGAAAATTAGCATCAGGAAAAAAGGTCAGTAACTTGCCTGAAGCTGCCATGATGTCTGCCTGGCTCCCAGGCCCATGCTCTTAACAACTACACTGTATTACTCCTTCCTCTCTACTATTGCAAATGATGCAAAATAAAAAGGAGGACAGGGATACTCTACAGAATGATAATATATCCCTAAACATCTAGGCATTTCCTAGAAAACAAATAAGAAAACATACCTAGAAAATCCTAAAATAAAGACTCCCATGACAATCTAGCAAGCATTCTGGGCCCCACTCTAACCCCAAGCTATGGATCCAATTTCACCATTACTCACTTTTCCTGTTCAATCTACTTCCATGATTTTATCTCTGTGATTTCCTATTCAGGAATATTCTCTCTACTGTTAACTATTTGTAAAGCATTTAATTAATGATCAGGACTTAAAACAGGGATAAAAGGTTACACTAATTCTTAGGCTGGATCTTAAGGTAGAAGGAAGAAAGGGAGAATAAAGATGTCACTACTGGCTGGGCACGGTGGCTCACACCTGTAATCCTAGCACTCTCGGAGGCCAAGGCAGGAGGATCGCTTAGCTCTGGAGTTTGAGAACAGCTCTGAGCAGGAGTGAGACCCTGTCTCTACAAAAAATAGAAAAATTAGCCAGGCGTGGTGGTGCACGCCTGTAGTCCCAGTTCCTTGCGAGGCTGAGACAGGAGGATTGTTTGAGCCCAGGAGTTTGAGGTTGCAATGAGCTATGATGACACCACTGCACTCTAGCCAGGATGACAGACCAAGAC
>NW_012148130.1:2229007-2231289 GCF_000956105.1 Propithecus coquereli | reverse complement strand
AGCCTTATGCTAAGTGAAAGAGGCCAGACACAAAAGGCCACATAAGTATGAATCCATTTATAGGAAATGTCCAGAATAGGCAAATCTATATATAGAGAAAGTAGATTAGTGATTTGGGGGCTGAGACAATGGGGGAATGGGAAATGACTGAAACAGGTCTGGGGTTTCTTTTGGGGATGATGACAATGTTCTGGAATTATAAAGAGATGGTGGTCACACAGCTTTGTGAGTGTACTAAAAACCACTGGATTGTACATGTTAAATGGTTAGAACAGTAAATTTTATGTTATGTGCATTTTATCTCAATAAAAAAATTGAAAAAATAAGGGGTGATTATCGCTGGTATATTATTGTTAGTGATACTATCTTTCCTGGCTCGGAGAAGCCACATTTAATCTCTCCAGACCACTGGGATTCGATCTATCTCTTCTTCTCTTGTTATGGTCTTTCCCCTTAGTTGGGGACTTGCCCTTATGGCACATTTATCTTTCTGTCCCTGTCTTTTGCACATTAGTTTTTTTCTACCCGGGTGGGTTCTAGGCTCCGTGAGCCCTCCCTTGTCTTTTATCTCCCCTGCAGGGCAGAGTGTATGAAACAGGTGAACAGGTGAACGCATTTAGCGGGTGAGCAGGGGCTGCTGGACTTGAGCCCCACCTGCCCCTGTGGTTCCAAGCATACCTAGACGTGGGGGAGGGGGAGCCTCCAGGATAGAAGATCAAGGATCTCCACTCCCCATGTTTCTGAATCAGTAAGTCTGGGATGGAGGTCAAGAATTTGCATCACTAGCAAGGTTTCAGGTACTGCTGCTGTTGCACCAGTCACTACATTTTGAGAAACACTGGCCTAGATAATTCCATATTCTTCCTTTAATTATAAATGAAACAGGAAATGCTGCTTCAAAAAGAAAGAATGATTGCTAGGGAACTTCTTTCCCTGTGATAAACACACTGAAACATCAGGAGAGGGATCAGCCCTCTTGGATTTCAGCTGCGTGGTCTTGTCACAAGCTTAGCTGGACCACTCAAGCCCTAAATGGACAGACAAGTAAGAAACTACAGGCTGTGAGCTCCTCCAGGGAGGACCTTCGCTCTGAGCCCCTGGCCTGCCCAGCATGCACAGGGGCAGCAGCTTAACATATATTACATGCTCAAGAGATGCTTGTGAAATGGAACCACGCTGCATCCTGGAGCTCTCCTTTTAAAACTCTGCATGAACACTACCTAATTATAGCCACTTGAGCTTTTTGATTCATTCTAAAACTCTTCCTCAGACAATTCATCCCATATCTTAGCATTAGTTTTTCCCTGTTTTCCAATGTCAAGGGATTCAGCCATGAGGCTATATTTAGCAGACAACCTGTTTCCTTCTGCTGAACATCTTAATTAATATTCAAACTAGGAAACAGGCAGAAGTTAGAAAAATTAGGGTATAAACATTTCAAACACGTTAACACTGGTAAGGTGGGTAAAATGCAAATCTACCTAAAGATAATAGAAATTAGATTCATTTGAGAAAATAATAAGCATATCTCAGAGCAAACTAAGTTTGAACAGGGATATGAACTAAGGAGGAGCAGGAACATTAGTCACTGAAATTAACATGAAGGATGGTAGTTAACCAAGCACTAAAAATGAGATCATGGTCTAGTGTGGATGCAAAAATAGGTAAAATTCAGTCCAGGAAGGAATCTGTGCAGGTCTCTGAGAAAAAGGCATTCATAGCAATATATTTAGATTTTTTTTTAAAGTGTAAGAAAAGATTTCCTTAAAAAGAGTAGAAAAAATTAAAATTCAGCTCATACAGTGGTAGGGGAGAGACTCATACCAGGTGACCCCAGCCAAGTTACAGTACCATTGTTTCCTCGTTTCTGTAAAGTGGGGATGAAAATACCCACACGAAGGATCATAGTCAAGATCAAATGAGATATCTGTGATTCACTACACAAATGCTTGTTGATTTTTGCCTAAAGTCTAACCTAGGGCCTGGCACAGAGTAGGTGCTCAATTAATAGTTGTTGGCTAATCAAGAAGCATTGCAGGCGGGGCACAGTGACTCATGTCTGTAATCCCAGCACTTTGGGAGGCTGAGGCGGGAGGATTGCTTAAGGGTAGTAGTTCAGACCAGCCTGGGCAACATAGGGAGACTCTGTCTCTACAAAACATTTTTTTAAATATTAGCTGGGAGTGGTAGTGTGCACCTGTAGTCCCAGCTACTTGGGAGGCTGAGGTGGGAGGATCGCCTGAGCTCAGGAGTACAAGGCTGCAGTGAGTTGAGCTATGATT
>NW_012148130.1:2228044-2228957 GCF_000956105.1 Propithecus coquereli | reverse complement strand
GAACCCTATACGGAAAACTTACCTTTCCTCCTCTGGTTGGAAGCTTTCTCTTCTCTAAGCCCTGCAAAGGCCTCTCCCCTACAAAAGAACTCTTAATGCTTCCAAAGCTAACCTCCCACTCTTTCACCCAGTCCCAGACCTACTGTCTCTGGGTCCCTATCTCAAGCAAGGTTTGTAAAGCCAAGTCCCCTCAAGTGCCTGTCATTTACAAGATGAATCCAGACAGGCTTTAACTGTTTGCCTACACCGTCCTCCTGCCTTCCCTTCCTCTCCCACCTTTGTGTCCACAATGTTTTTTCTTTAGAAGGTTATTTCCTTCTCCTCAAATAATGTTTTTCACACAATTTTAAAATACATAATACATTCATATGATTCAAGATTCAAAAATGATAAAAACAGAAAACACTAAAAATCCCCTCCCCGTAGTCAACCTATGTTATAAGAGAAAACTTATTCTTGTAGTTTCCCTGCCCCTTTTTTTAGAGGCAGGTCCCTCTGTCACCCAGGCTGGAGTGCAGTGGCACAACCATAACTTAATGCAGCCTTGAACTCCTTGGCTCAAGCCATCCTCCCATCCTTGACCTCCCAAAGTGCTAGAATTATAGGTGTGAGCCACCATGCGCAACTGTAGCTCCCTTTTCTAACTTGTCCCCTACTAATAGACATCTAGGATGTCTGTAATTGATCTTTCAAACATTGCTGCAGTGACCAATGCTGTAAATATACCATTTCATATATGCTTACATGTACCCTTAGGCAAAATTCCTAAGGTGGAACTGCTGAGTCAAAGGGGGTATACTTCGAAATTTTTTACTTCTTTAAAAAAAATTGCCAGGCGTAGTGGCATGCACCTATAGTCTCAGCTACTTGGGAGGCTGAGACAGGAGGATTGCTTGAGCCCAGGAGTTTGAGG
>NW_012148130.1:2208118-2220934 GCF_000956105.1 Propithecus coquereli | reverse complement strand
TAAGTTGGAGTGAGAAGTGGAGGAAGAAGTCTGGAGGAGAAAACTTCTCTGCCAGCTCCAGAGCCCACCTTGGCACCCTTGTGGGTGGCACTGCACTGCCCTGCAGGCCTCACCCGTGCCTTCACCTTTACTCCCCCACCGGCCCACCCCACCTCCCTCAGCCCAGCTGGAGAGCAGTGGCACGATCACAGCTCACTGCAACCTAGAACTCCCGGGTTCAAGGGATCCTCCTGCCTCAGCCTCCAGAGTAGCTGGGACTATAGGCGCATGGCACCATGTCTGGCTAATTCGTTTTAACTCCTTGTAGAGACAGAGTCTCCCTGTGTTACCCAGGCTGGTCTGAACTCCTGGCCTCAAGTGATCCTCCTGCCTTGGCCTCCCAAAGCGGTGTGATTACAGGTGTGAGACACCTCGGCAGGCTCTGAAGCTTTATTTGCTAAATCTGGCAGGACTATTAGGGATGGGCCAGAAGGAGAGAGTTTCAATAGAGAAATGACTTGATCTGACTGTTTTAAAATGTAAGATGATTTTTGAATTAACTCATTCATCCAGTTGACTCTTGTTTATTGAACATGTAGTAGGCCAGACAGCGTGCTCTGGGCATTCAGCTGTAAGAAAAATGGACAGGATGTCTGCAGCATGGGCAAGCTTTACACCCTTTGACCTACACTCATTCATCCTGTTCTTTGGACACAGTTAAGTGTCCCAGGCTTCAGGAAACTTGTCCAACCTCCTAGCACGGTTGATGTGCACTCTGCACAACACCTAAGCTTCCCTGTTCTCTCTAACACCTTGTCTTCTTTGCTAAAGTGTGAGCTCTGTGAGCATAGGAATTAGATCTCTTTTACTCACAGCTGATTGCCCAGGGCCAGGGCACTGCCAGGCTTAATGAGTGTTGGGTCTTGACAGTCAGTTTTTCTAAACCTGGTCCTCTAGCATTCCTCCGGTAGTGTGAGCAGCCTGACATTCTTTCAATAAAATCTGTTAAGATCAGCTAGATTTGGTGTCTGCTGCTTGCCACAGGGAACCCTGATGATGCATCACCCGAAGCAGTTTATCAGAGTAGTGAGAGCAGAGGAGCAGACAGCGTGAAAAAGCTGGAGCTCCTTTCCCGTGCTCCCTTCCTGAGCTCCTGGAGCCGCAAAGGGCACAGCAGTACAGCACCGTCAGGCCCTCTCAGAGACCAATAGGCCCCAGGAACATACAGGCTGGGGCGTGGACATGGTCGAGTTTTGTCTTCCTAGCATTTTTTTCTCCTTTTTTTTGGCCTACAGGCCCTATCACTTTGGGGTGGGTACTGTCCAGTTGCCCACTCAGTAGCTATTTAACCCTTCTGCCTTGTAGCATGTGATTTATTCATGTGCTCAGTTAACAAGAGAGAGCGAAATGAAAGCATTTTTCCAGACGTTTAAAAAAAGAGAGAGAAAGGAGAGAAAACTTATGACTTATCCACTCGATGAAACATGGAAGAACCATTTAAAATGACATGTTCTGTTCACAGGATAAAGTGCTTGCAAAAAAGAAAACAATAATGAAATGACATTTGCAATTACTTAGGGATATGCTTATGATAGAATATTAAGTACAAAAAGCAAGACAAAAAATTTATATTCTTCTAAACAAGGCTCTGGGTTCCAAACATACATTTTTAAATACACCTGTACAATGAGAAAAAAATGGCAGGAAGGAAGCCAAGACCCCAGCGGCCGTTGTTGGTTGGGCAGTAGGGAATTCGGCGGTTCTTTTTTCCTTTGTCCGGTTTTCTGTATTTTCTGAGCTTCATTTAACCATACTAAAGGCTCTTGATACACGAAGTCTCCATGCTGCAAGGATTCCGAGATAATAAAAATAGCGTTGAGTTGGAATGTTTGAAATCTTTTTACTCCCAAGTTCAGCCTCCTTTGTGCAATTTGCATTTTCCCTGTGAAAGCCTCCGATTCTCTGCAGGACACCGCCCCCCTTCTTCCTGAAGCCCCCTGGGCCTCAGTTTCTTCATCCGGCCAATGGAGATGACCATAAGGAAGACCATAGTCGCAGGAGGAGCCTAGCGGGAGGCAGGCAGCGTTGCGGACCCAGCGGGGAGGCACTTCTCCACTAGCGGGCCATTGTGGTCTTAGAAACCTTGTAGGTGGCTTGGTGGCAGCCAAACATCGGGTGGCCGGTTAGCTCAGTTGGTTAGAGCGTGGTGCTAATAACGCCAAGGTCGCGGGTTCGATCCCCGTACGGGCCATGTGTGTTACTTTTTAAAATTCAAAACTTCATTTTGCGAGCGTTTCTTAAAAAACACGCCATTCAAGGACTCTAAGGGGCGTGCAGACAGCAGGGAGGCGCGGAATCTTGCCACACTCGGCCGGGAAGTTGTCCCAGGCGCCCCCTGGGGAGAGACGCGCGCGTGAGGACGGCCACCAGTCACCCCGAACGTCCGCGAAAGGGTCCGTTTTAGGAGGTCACTGGTTAGGCCTTCAAGATCTATCGTTTTAAAGGGAACTCCGGCCATCCAAACAGATGCAAATAACACACGCCCACACCCACGACGTTTCTCGAGGCTCGGGCTTGCCTGGAGGTGCTGCCCAATGAAGACAGTGTCACAGATGTCACCAAGTAGTATTCCGAGGCCCTCGCGGGGACCCCAGTGTTCTCGGAGTTCTTAGAGTTGCAAGTCCAGGTCTGGAATCGATTCATTCCGCAAACGTGTGTGGAGAGCCCAGTACGCGCGCGGCCGCGACGCAGCAGACGAGAAACGAGAGACACAAGTCCCAACCCACACGGAGCCCGTGACCGGCCAGGGAAGGACTGCCATGCTTTAGTGAGGCGCTCTGGTTGTGGAAGCATCTGGAATTTCTCTTGCTTTTTTTCTTTTTTCTTTTCAGAGAGATCTTAACCTTCACATTTCTTCCTCTTGGTGCTGCATTTTGCAGCTGGAGGGCAGTGGGTGAATTTCTCACCCGTGGTTCACGTCCTGGCTCGGTCTGGTGTGTTCAATTTAACAAAAGCCATTTTTCTAGGGTCAATGCCATTTTATATCGGGATCCAGCAGGAGCTCCAGCTGTTTTGGAAAAATCTACCGAGGAAACCTCTACTGTATTATTCGTTCTTTCCTCAAGTATGTGTTAAGCTCTGACCTAAGTAAGTATTACTAGCAGCTCAAAGTCCACAGACCACAGGCTTAAGCCCTTGATAAGTGCTCAGGGTGTAGTAAAAGTGCTCAATAAACGCCGGCTGATGGGACTGTTGTTATAAACGAAGTTAGAAGGAGAACCTGGGACTGCTGACACCTAAAATCAACACCTGCACACACAGTGAATGTCACACCTTGCAATATGTGTGTACCAGGCACCTTGTGAGATCTAGGGACACAGCATGGAAGAGTTGGTGGAGATTGCTGCCCTAGCACATACTTACCTGAACTTGAGGTTCAGAATAAGGCCACTGTGGCATTAAAATTATTTTTAGCAGAAGGCATTTGAGTTCCTAAAATCTCTTATCTGCTAAAAAGCAGAGTCTCCCAAAAGAACTCAATTGTCATAATCCCCTCCTGGGGAGCAACTAGGAAAGATTGACTCATCACTGGAGAGGAGAAGTTGGCATCACACCTACACAGACATTGTCACAAAACCATCGCATCTCCCATCTATTCATCTCTCCTAAAAGACTTTTTTCCCCCAAAGTGTCCTTCTGCCCCTCCCCTTTCCCTGTTAATATGGTATATAAGTCCCAAATTCTATCCACCTCATGGAGTCACATTTTTCTGTAAGCTTTCTTCGGTACATTAACAAAAATACATGGTTTAATTTTGTCTTTTTTCTTTTTAATCTGTCTTCTGTAAATTTAATTCAAAGTCTCCCAAACATGTAACCTAAGAGGGTAAAGTTTTTCCTTCCCAACAGGCTCAAAAAGCTGATAAAATGGGGTACCTGTTCTAGATGATAGGGGCAGTTCTTGGCCTAGGAGTCTGAAGGGACCTTTCTTTTTTCTTTTCTTTTCTTTTTTTCTTCAGAAAATCATCCAAATTTCAAAGAGGGGACCTTTCTGACATCTGAGGATGGGAGGATGAGAAGGGGTTTCTTTGAAAAGTTAAAAACCAAAAAGGACATGATTAAAGAATTGAAACAAATATCACAAACCCCACTCCTTGCCAGCCAACCCTTAGTGAGTCCACTAATGAATTAATACACAACAGGAAGCATGGCGAATACACTGTAAGTATTGATGATTATGATAATGATCTTTTGGAGGAAAAAAAGTGATCAGAAGGTCTTCCAGAACCTTCTCTGACACAAGCCTGGCCCCCAGCCTCCCCCTTGTTGGCATCATGGCACTCATCTTAGTGTGCTGCAAATGCCAGTTTCCTCCTTCTTGTCACCTAGACTGTATACCCCACAGGGCAGGCAATGGTGACTCACCCAACGAGTGCTTACCGAGTGTTTGTTGCCCTATTGCCCTCCTCAGGGGGAGAAGCTGAGACATGTGTCCATACCTACAGCTACAAGACAGGGTGGGAAGGACACACAGAGCCACCACAGTAACGAGAGGAGATTAGGTTGAAGAAGAAGAGGCATTGAAGCTGGATGCATAGGATTAAAAGGTGAGGAGGGTGGGTTCATTCATTCATTCATACATATTCACCCATCCATCATTCATTCCCTGGGCGTGTATTCTGGGGCAGGGCCTGTTCTGGGCACCGAATGAGCAATATATTAATATAATCTCTGCCCTCAAAGTGCACCCAGTCTGGATTGGTGGATAGAGATGGGGTGGGTCGATGTAGGAAAAATTGGGGGTTTGGGGGGCACCCTTGTTAAAAATGCGAACTTTGGGTCCCCTCTTGGATCTATAAATCAGAATGTGTGCAGGTGGGGCCCAGGAATCTGTGTATCCAGAAAGGATTCTCAGGTGATTCTCATGCATGGTGACTTTGAGAACATTTGGATAGTGTGATAAGTGTTAGGCCAGGGGTTCTGGACCCCAAAGACCTCGGCTGGGGAGATCCGGGATAGCTCCTGCAGGAGGTGGAAGCTGGAAGTTAAATACGTCCACCACAGGCAGTAAGAAAGTGAGGCCGGCTGGAGCTGGAGATGAACTCGGACCTCAAGGCTCAGCTCCGGGAGCTCAACATCACGGCGGCCAGGGAAATTGAAGTTGGTGGTGGTCGGAAAGCTATCATAATCTTTGTTCCTGTTCCTCAACTGAAATCTTTCCAGAAAATTCAAGTCCGGCTAGTACGTGAATTGGAGAAAAAGTTCAGTGGAAAGCATGTTGTCTTTATCGCCCAGAGGAGAATTCTGCCTAAACCAATTCGAAAAAGCCGTACAAAAAATAAGCAAAAGCGTCCCAGGAGCCGCTCCCTGACAGCCGTGCACGACGCAATCCTTGAGGACTTGGTCTTCCCAAGTGAAATTGTGGGCAAGAGAATCCGCGTGAAACTGGACGGCAGCCGGCTCATAAAGGTTCATTTGGACAAAGCACAGCAGAATAATGTGGAACACAAGGTTGAAACTTTTTCTGGCGTCTATAAGAAGCTCACGGGCAAGGATGTTAATTTTGAATTCCCAGAGTTTCAGTTGTAAACAAAAATGACTAAATAAACTATATTCACAGTCAAAAAAAAAAAAAAGAAAGTGAGGCCGGTCTGCTGGGCCGATTCAGGACTTGGCGAAGGGCGGGGCTCGCTCAGATCGCGCCGCCGAACCACCCGGCCAGGTACAGTTGCCTGCCGAGGTGTCTTGGCCTGCGGGGCACTCGTAGCCCGCCCCTTTCCCAGGTGACGCACTTTCCAGCCGCCGTCGCTCGGCGGCCCGGGTTCGAGTCCCCGTCTCGGCCGCCATGGCGGACGCGGAGCCGGAGGCTGAGGGCGGCAGCGAGGATGGCGGCGGCGGCCGGGCTCCTCCCGGCCAGAGCGACAGCGCCGCCCGCGTGGCCCCGCTGGGCCCCGAGCAGCTGCGGCGGGTCCTGGAGCAGGTGACGAAGGCGCAGCCGCCCGCCGAGCCGCTGCCTTTCGTGCTGCAGGACGCGGCGCGGCGGCTGCGGGACGCGGCCCAGCAGGCTGCCCTGCAGCGGGGCCCGGACGCCGAGCCCCCGCGCCCGCCGCGCCTGCTGCCGCCCCAGGTGAGGCGCCGGGAGGGACGTGGGGGAAACTGAGGCCCGGAAGGGGCTGAGACCTCGCGGCGGGGCAAGCTCGTCGGCCTTGGAGCTGCTCGGCCAGAGAGGCCAGCATCCGCCCGCGTTAAAACTCAGGGCGTCCCCTGGCTGAGTTCCTTAGGGACGGCAGTCAGCCCCCACCTGTCGCCGTCACAGCGTATCATCACCTCCAAGGCGCCTCGCTCTAGGAGCCTTTGCTCACGCTGGGCCCTCTGCCTGGGACGCCCTCGTGCCTTCTCTGCTTTCACAGCCCTGCGGGCTCCTCCGTGCTGCCTCTTCTTACAGGCCTTTGTCGGCTCATTCAGCCTTTATTGAGCGTTCTCCGTGTCCTGGATTCTGCCGTGAAGTGCAGGAGGTGCAGCCTTGAACACACTCGATGAACATACGGCAGGTTCTGGGAGTGACAAGCGCTGCGTTAGAGTGGGTGGTCCTGAGGGCTGACACTGGAGCTGAGACCTGAATGGATTAAAAGGAACCAACTTAGCTTTTCAGGTGGAAGGTACAGCAAGTACCAAGGCCCAGACATTTGTAACCCCAGTGCCCAGTACAGCTCCCGATACAAACTTAGTGAATGGAATACGTGAAAGCACTCTGTATACTACAAAATGTCCTTTCTCAGTGGGTTTATTTCCCGGGTAACAGAACTCTTGGCTGCTAAGGGAGTTGGAACTACAACGGTCTCCCAGAGGGTCCAGCATAGCACCTGAGGCTGGAGGTCCTACACGTCATCCGTAAAATCATAGCCCCTTCCAGTGATGGGGCTGTAAACGGCAAAGTTCTTCTCACTCCAAAATTGCTCAAAGAAGAGAGTTTCTTCCACTAGAAGAAATAACAGAGAATAGAACCAATACTCTTCTTTTGTTTGAGGTTTTTTTGACAGTGATTTTTGCAGCTGAGAGTTGTATCCAGTTGGTCATCAGGACCGGAGAGTTGTCTTCACTGAAGTTTGGGGAGATAAGTATGATTGTGCCCAAACACCATACTTCCTAGAGTTGCGACCTTGGGTAACATTTTTGGGCTTTGGTCCTTGTTTGCAGGAAGGATAGCTTTCTGGCTCATATTCTCTACAGAAAAACCAAATGACTCCCACATAGGTTGTTCACAGCAAGTCTGAGTCAGAAGACTGCACGCCACCACCCAGCGCAGCCACCGTCCCATGGCTGCCATTTGCAGAGCCCCTGCTCTGTGCCAGGCACTGGGGTGGGCTGCTTAATTCTCAGGAGCCACCCAAACGTGTTTTTGTATCAGCATTTTGCAGGTGGGAAACAAGTTCAGAGAGGTTGAGTGACTTTGCCCAAAGTCGCTTAGGTGTAGGGCTGCACTTCAGAGCCCATGTACTCTACACCTGGCTGACTGTGGCCACAGCTTTTTGGATTTGGAGTGGCAACTTAGGAAGTAGTCCAAAAATAAAACATTTTCCATAAAATGAAAGCAGACTTGAAGGTTAGGCAGCATGATAGACTTATGTAGCTAATATAATGGAGATGATATAAATTCTACATGCACTCGAAATAATGTACATTTTGTGGCCCATTCTGCTAATACTCTTTTAGCCCCACCTGTGTCATGGAGGCCCCAAAGGCAAACCGGAGTGTACTTTGCCCCTAAGGAGTTTATGAAATAACAGGAGGTAAAACATGACCTAGATAAGTTCCATCAAGGTCAAGAAGCTAGAGATATAGATAAAGAACAATGCATTCAGAGAAAGGGAGATTATTTCTGTCTGAGGGGGTCAGAAGCAACTTTGTTGAAGAGGTATTAATAATATCTGAACTAGATTTGGAAGAGTGGGTCTGAGTGGAAAATGCAGAAGAGGAGAGGCCGTGTTCCAGGGCTGGGGGTGGGGTGCATTTATACGACGCAGGAGGCTCACTGAGGAGGATAGAATGGATCAGAAGCACAGACCAAGTGGATACTCCTGTGGGTCAGATTGAGGCTCTGGCCTCTCCTCATCCTCTGTTCCCACTTCACAAATATTTCTGGTCCCATCCAGCATGCCGTGCCCTTTTTCATCATGCATCCATGCATTTGCACGTTTTTTCTTACGCTTAGAATGCCCCTTTTCTCCTGGCAAAAATTCTCAGCCTTCAAGGCACCCCTCAGATCTCCTCTTCTGGAAACGCTATCATCTCTGGGGTGTTCCTGTCTTTTGATTGCACCTGCTGTGCCATGATGTCATTGTTTTCCTGTCTGCCTCACCTGTCTGCATGCGTTCTTTAGGGAATCTTGTCTGTCTTCAGAACCACCAGGGGAGCTTTTGAAAGGACAGATCTCAGGACAGATCCGCCCCAGGATATCAGATTCAACAGGTCTGTGGGGACTGAGGCATGGCAGGGGAAACCACCCCCCATCTCAAGGGTGAGACTAGGGCTTGGCTAGTGTTTATGTATCCCATCCAGAGATACTTAATAAGAGTTTGCTGAATGAAATAAATACATAACAAAAATATAAGTATAATACCCACATAGTAAATCAGTTTAGATAGCAGATAAATAAATTATTAGACCAGCTTTGCCTCTGCGGTAATCCTAAAACAATAGGATTTGGGGTGTTGTGTGTATATGTGTGTGCATGTGTGTATTCATCTAATGGCATTATCTGGTACTATCCCAGGAGTTCAGAGAAATTCTAAGTGGTAGTGAAATGAAACAAGGTTCTTGAAGGATATGCAAAATCAATCTAATTGTCATTTGATTCACAAGTAGCCCGGGAATTGGGGACTCATGGGGCATTGGCACCAGCTCTGGACACTTCTTCATAAACCAAAATGTTGAATCATCTCTGCTATTCATAGTAGCGTATAACATGCATACAGACAAGAGCCATACTCCAGCTTGATTTCAGTGAGGGTTTTTATTCTGCCCCATGTGACATTTTTATTGACCCTCCACTAGTAGAGGGTTGAGTCTAAAGAGAGCCTGTTGGTGGTCCCAAATAAGTGGTTCTTAACTGAGGACAGTTTTGCCCCACAGGGCGCATTTGGAAATGTCTGGAGACATTTTTGATTGTCTTGGCTTGGGAATGGTACTGGCATCTAGTGGGTAGAGGCAGGGTTGCCGCTCAACATCTCTCATGCACAGGACAGCCACCACAACAAAGAACTAACTGAAAGAATTACTGGTCCGAAATGTCAGTTGTGCCGAGGTTTAGAAACCCTGCTCTGGACAATGAAGTTTGTCTGTTTTCTCCCTGGAGGAAAGTGCTCATTATTTCTGCTCTGTGAGGACAGGAGGCTTGTCTGTTTTGCTGCCTCCATCCTCTTCCTGAGCCTGTGACAGCTGTATCCCTGACACCTATACCAGAGTCTCTGGGACATGGTCAGTGCTCAATAAATGTCTGTGGCATGCCCTTGAAGGCAGCCCTTCCCTTTGCTAGGTGTTTTTGTGTTGCAGACAGTGCTGCCTTGAACCTGCTAGAACATACATCTTTGTGCCCATGTGAGTGTTTTTTGTGAAATTCAAGAAGTGGAACTGCTGGCTCAAAAAGAACATGTACTTAAAACCTTGTTAGATATTTTTGTAAAAAGTAGTTGAAGATGTGCAGCCCCATTCCCAGGTATGTGCCCCTGGAGCAACTCACACATGTACACACACACACACACACACACACACACACATACACACATCCATGAAGGTTCAGAGCAGACCGTAAGAGCAGAAGGTTGGAAACTACCTGTCCATGAGCAGGAGATGTACTCATGCTGCAGAGAAAATGAACCACTGAGAGCTACACACAGCAATATGGATAAATTTCACGAAGCAAAACTGAGTAAAAACCTGAGAAAGCCCAATCAAGTTACAGGAGATTATATCATTTATATAAAGTTTAAAAACATGTCAAAACAGAACTATATATTTTTAGTGATATCTACATATGCGGTATAAATGTTGAAATATAAAAATGATAAACAGCAAATTCGGGATGGGGTCAAGAAAAGGGCATGTAAGTTGGGAGAATATCAGAGGGCTTTACTGGAACTAGTCATGTTGCATGTCATAAGGTAGGTGGCAGAAACTTGGGCTACATTGTTCTTTATGGCTTTTTTGGTTTCCGGATTTTCATTTAAAACTTTTTTTAAAAAAATGAACCCACCTATTGAATTGAGTCCAATTGAGAGTACTAAGAACTCCAGGTAAAACACATGGGTAAAACTATAAAGAAGGATATTATCTGTGAATGGTTCATGAAATCAATTTAGTGGATTATAACTAGTATTTTTAAAAAGGTAATGTAGAACAGATACCATTAGAGGGCGTTTATTTAGGAATGGCATCAACTTTTTGCTTCATTTATATGTGCAGATATGTTCTGCACATGTGTACTAGGTCATGATGTAAAACGTATCACTGGTCTGTAGTCAGAAAGGTTTGAAAAACACCACTGTAAACAGTACAAACATGTCACATAGACTCTTATATGTAAGACATAATTTAGAAAAAAATTCGATAGTGGATTTACGATGAGAGCAAAATTATGGAAATGTTGATAAGCATAATGCTTCTTTTCTCTTTCTTGTTTTCCTCTTTCTATATTTAAGCAACTAGAAGCCATTTGTGTCAAGGTAACATCTGGAGAAACTAAAGGCCAGGAAAGGCCAATGCCCCTTCTGGCCACCATCCAGCCCAAAACAGCAAGACAGAGCCAGCCTCCCGGCACGAATTCCAGCCTGATGGGGCTCTGCATCGCCAGCCCTCAGCTGCTCAGGGTGCAGCCCCTCGTGAGAACCAGTCCCCAGCCATGCTTCCTGAGTGACTCGGCTCAGCCTCCTGCTCAGGTGTTTGTACAGAGACCACTGCCTGCCCTCCAACCAGTCCCTGCGAAGAGCATCCCAGCCCCCAAGCCCCCAAACGGACAGGGTTCCACGTTGGCCCCTTTGTCAGCCTCTGACCCGCCGGCAGTAACATCTGTTTCATCCAGTTCAGCTCATTTATTTATTTCCAACTCACATACAAAACATACTGAGAAACTAAAAAAATCTTTAAAAGTGAAAACACGTTCTGGACGGATATCTCGACCTCCCAAATATAAAGCTAAAGATTATAAATTCATAAAAACAGAGGATTTGGCTGATGGTCATCCGTCAGATTCTGACGATTATTCAGAACTGAGTGTGGAAGAAGATGAGGACCAGAGGGACAAGCAGGCG
Organism: Propithecus coquereli; assembly: GCF_000956105.1. Lineage (NCBI taxonomy): Eukaryota > Metazoa > Chordata > Mammalia > Primates > Indriidae > Propithecus > Propithecus coquereli. The sequence continues at coordinate 2,209,650 of NW_012148130.1, read as the reverse complement.
CTCTTTGACTTATCAAGCTGCTCTCTGAGGCCCAAAACTTTTAAGTGTCAGACTTGTGAAAAATCCTACATAGGAAAGGGGGGACTTGCGCGGCATTTTAAACTTAATCCAGGCCATGGCCAGCTGGAACCTGAGACGGTGCTGTCTGAGAAGGCCAACGGGAGCATGATCCCGGGGCGCCTGGAGGAAGGAACCGTTGGCCTGACTGCGCCAGAGCGGTCCCCACCACCTGTGGTACGGGGACCAGGAGCTGTCTCCTGCTGTGCCACAGGGACAGAGTCAGCATGGGGTAACTTGCAGGTAACATGTCTGTCATGTCTGTCTGCATACGGTGTCTTTGTTCCTGCCCCTGCCTGCCCATCGGCCTTAAATAAACCTTTATGGTGTCTTATGGGGGCTCAGGCGAAGGCTCAAGCAGTACCAGAGTCATCGTAGTGGGGGATCCTGGACCCCTGCATTGTTGGCACTGCTGCCAGACAGGGAGGAGATGCGCATCTTCTCTCTTTTGGCATGATTTGATGGGAATGCAGCCGTCAGGTCAATAAAACTCATCACAGTGCCCTCGTGGCTGACACATCACAGAGGGTGTTGGGAAAGGCCAGAATTGGGGATGGCAGTCCATGGGGCTGCTTCCCGGAGCATCAACAGTACCGAGCTGCTTAGCATGTCCTCTCCTGGTTTTGCCCCTTCTGAAACCTTTTTTTTAAAAGACAGGGTCTTTCTCTGTTGCCTGAGCTAGAGTACAGTGGTGTGATCATAGCTCACTGCAGCCTCGAAATCCCAAGCTCAAGTGATCCTCCTGCCTCAGCCTCCTGAGTAGCTGGGACTACAAGCACTTGCCACCATACCTGGCTAATTTTTTAAAAAAATTTTTGTAGAGACAGGGTCTTGATGCGTTGTTTAGGCTGGCCTCAAACTCCTGCCCTCAAGTAATCCTCTGGCCTCAGCATCCTGAGTAGCTGGGATAACTGGCGAAAGTCCTAATAAAACAAAGCAGATATGAGTTTGCATTATTACCACATCAAACTTTTTTATTGTAAAATACACAGCATAAAATTTATATCTTAACCATATTTAAGTGCATAATTCGGTGGTATTAAATGCATTCATAATGTGCCGCTATCACTACCACACTTCTCCAGAGCTCTTTTTACCTTGTAAAACTGAAACTCTGTCCCCATAAATACTAACGCCCCATTCTTCTTTTCCCCCAACCCCTGGCAACCACTGTTCTACTTTTTGTCTCTATGATTTTGACTACTTTAATTCCTCAAATAAGTGGAATCATAGAATATTTGTCTTTCTGCGACTGGCTTATTCACTTAGCACAATGTCCTTAGGGTTCATCCATGTCATAGCAAGTGTCAGAACTTCCTTCCTTTTTAAGGCTCAATAATATGCCATTGTGTGGGGCCGGGCGCGGTGGCTCACGCCTGTTATCCTAGCTCTCTGGGAGGCCGGGGCGGGCGGATTGTTTGAGCTCAGGAGTTCGAGACCAGCCTGAGCAAGAGCGAGACCCTGCCTCTACTAAA
>NW_012148130.1:2207447-2207894 GCF_000956105.1 Propithecus coquereli | reverse complement strand
AAAAAAAAAAAAAAAAAAAAATGCCATTGTGTGTAGATACCACATTTCATTTATTCATTCATCTGTCAGTGGACGCTTGGGTTGCTTCTGCCTTTTGGCTGTTGTGAATAATGCAGCTTTGAACATGGTGTGCAAATACCTATTTGAGATCCTTTTTTCAATTCTTTTGGGTATATACCCAGAAATAGAATTGCTGGATAATATAGTAATTCTATTTTTAGGTTTTTGAGGAACCACCATCATACTGCTTTCCATAGTGATTTACCACTTTATATTTCCACAAACAGAGCACAAGCGTTCTAATTTCTCCACATCCTCACCAACACTTGTCAATTTTCTGTTATTTTGATAGTAGCCATCCTAATGGCTATGAGGTGGTATCTCAGTATAGTTTTCTTTTGTTTTGGTTTTTTGTTTTTTTGAGACAGAGTCTCACTCCGTTGCCCT
>NW_012148130.1:2201888-2207057 GCF_000956105.1 Propithecus coquereli | reverse complement strand
GGTCTTGCTCTTGCTCAGGCTGGTTTCGAACTCCTGAGCTCAAACAATCCGCCCACCTCGGCCTCCCAGAGAGCTAGGATTACAGGCGTGAGCGACCACGCCCGGCCTCGGTATAGTTTTGATTTGCATTTTCCTAGTGATTAGTGATGAGCATCTTTTTATGTGCTTATTAGCCATTTATTTATTGTTCTTGAAGAAATGTCTATTCAAGTCCCTTGCCTTTGAATTGGATTGCTTTTTATTGTTACTGAGTTTTAGGAGTTCTCTGTATATTCTGGATATTAATCCGTTGGCACTGTGGTCCCCAACTCCCGCACTGCAGACCAGTATGGGTCAGTGGCCTGTTAGGAACTGGGCCACACAGCAGAGGTGTGGGGGGTGCTATCCAGGGAGCGAGTGAAGCTTCATCTGTATTTACAGCCGCTCCCCATTGGTGCATCACTGTGTGAGCTCCGCTGCCTGTCAGATCAGCACAGGCATTAGATTCTTAAAGGAGCGCCAAACCTGCTGTAAACCACGTTGTGAGGGATCTATTAATAGGTTGCGGCTCCTTATGAGAATCCAATGCTTGATGATCTGGGGTGGAGCTGAGGCGGTGATGCTGGCGCTGGGGAGCAGCTGCAAATACAGATCTTCATTAGCAGAGAGGATCGACTGCACAGTAAATGTAACGCTCTTGAATCATCCCAAACCATTCCCTACTGCTCCCCGCCCACCTCAGGGAAAAATTGTCTTCCATGAAACCAGTCCCTGATGCCAAAAATGTTGGGGACCACTGTCCTAGCAGACAGATGGTTTGCAAATATTTTCTCCTATTCGGTGAGTTGTCTTTTGACTCTATTGATAGTGGCTTTTGAAGCAAAGAATTTTAAAATTTTCATGAAGTCCAGTTTGTCTACTTTTTTTTTCTTTTGTTGTGTGTGTCTTTGGTGTCATATCATGAAATGATTGTCAAATCCAATCTTGTGAATCTTTTGCCCTAGGTTTCCTTCTAAGAGTTTTATAGTTTTTGGTCTTACATTTAGGTCTTTGATACGTTTTGAGTTCATTTTTGAAAATTGTGTTAGGTAAAGGTCCAACTTTGTTCTTTTGCACATGAATATCCAGTTCTCCCATTACCATATGTTAAAAATGCTGTCGCTTCCCTGTTGAATGGTCTTGGCTCTCTTACCAAAAATCATTTGACCATATATGTAAGGGTTTATTTCTGAGTTCCTTATTCTATTTTGTTGGTCTGTCTGTGTATTTTTATGTCAATATCTCATTCTTTTGATTACTGTAGCTCTGTAGTAAGTTTTGAAATCAGGAAGTGTGAGATCTATAGCTTTATTCTTTTCAAGATTGTTTTGGCTATTTGTGATCCCTTGAGATTCCATATGAATTTTAGGATGGGTTTTTCTATTTCTGCAGAAAACTTTCCTAGGATTTTGATAGCAATTGCATTGAATCTGCAGATCACTTTGGATAGTATGTACATCTTAATATTAAATCTTACGATCATTGAACATAGGATGTATTTCCATTTATTTATATCTCCTTTAATTTCTTTTAGCAATGTTTTGTGGTTTTCATTTTATAAGTCTTTCACCTCCTTGGTTAATTCCCAAGTAGTTTATTCTTTTTGATGCTATTTTAAGTGGAATTCTTTTCTTAATTTCCTTTTCAGATTGTTCATTGTTAGTGTTTAAAAATGCAAATGATTTTCGTGTATTTACTTCATATGCTGCTGTTTTGCTGAATTCATTTATTAGTGTCTAACAGTTTTTTTTTTTGTGGTGGAATCTTTAACGTTCTCAACATATAAAATCATATCATCTGCAGATAGAGATATTGAATAATTTTACTTCCTCTTTTCCAATTTGGATGACTTTTATTTCTTTTTCTTGCCTAAGCACTCTAGCTAGAACTTCGAGCACGGCGTTGAATGGAAGTGGTGAATGCAGGCATCCTTGCCTTGTTCCTCATCTTAGAGGAAAAGCTTTCTCGGTCTTTCACCACTGAGTATGATGTTAGCTGTGGGCTTTTCATATATGCCTTTTATTATGTTGAGGTAATTTCCTTCTCTTTCTAGTTTGTTGAGTGTTTTTATCATGGAAGGGTGTTGAATTTTGTCATTGCTTTTTCTGCATCAACTGAGATGATCATAATGGTTTTTCTCTTCATTCTGTTAATATGGTGTATTACACTGATAGATTTTCATATATTGAACCATCTTCAAATCCCACTAGGTCACAGTATACAATCCTGTTATTATGTTGCTGAATTTAGTTTGCTAGTATTTTGTTGAGGATTTTTGTATCAGTGTTCATCAGAGATACTGACCTGTAGTTTTCTTTTTTTTTAATGTCTTTATCTGGCTGTGGTATCAGGGTAATGTTGACCTCATAGAATGAGTTAGGGAGTGTTCCCTCCCCTTTAATTTTTTTTTAGAAGTTTGAGAAGTATTAGTGTTAGTTCTTCTTTAAATGCTTGATAGAATTCATCAGTGAAGCCATCAGGTCCAGGGCTTTTTTTGGTCAGAGGTTTTCGATTACTGATTCAATCTCCTTACTACTTAGAGGGCTATTCAGATTTTCTATTTCTTTGTGATTTAATCTTGGTAGGTTTTGGATATCTGGGAATTTGTCCATTTCATCTAGGTTATCCAATTTGTTATTGTAAAATTATTTACAGTATTCCATTATAATTATTTTTTTCTATAGAATTGGTAGTAGTGTCCCCATTTTCACTTCTGATTTTAGAAATTTGAGTCTTCTTTCTTTTTTACTTACTTCACATAGCTAAAGTTTTGTCAATTTTGTTGATCTTTACCACATCAAAATTTATTTAGGAATTTTAGCTTATCAAACGTGTGATGTATATTTGTGCGCCATATGGTACAGATAAATTATTTTTAAGATGGCAGTTAGACCACTTTAACAAATGGCTGTTCTCTGTAGTTTCCCTCCTCCTACTCTACTTTAAATTAGCTTCTTTTTTTTCCTTTGACTTGCATTGGCTGTTATCTTTTTGTGTCTGTGTTTTGGCTAGATAATTATAGTGAGAGTACAGGTTGAGTAACCCTTATCCAAAATGCTTGTGACCAGAAGTGTTTCAGAGTTCAGATTTTGGAATATTTGCATTTTACTGGTCAAGCATCCCAAATCTGAAAATCTGAAATCCAGAATGCTCCAATCAGCTTTCCTTTGAGTGTCATGTCAGTGCTCAAAAAGTTTCAGATGTTGGATTTTTGGATTTGGGATAGTCTACCTTAATTTGTAGTTCTTTTTGAAGTGTTAAATAGAGAAACCAGCATTGGAATCAATGCAATTCCCCCCCGCCTTTTTTTTAAAAGACAGGGTCTTGCAGTGTCTCCCAGGCTGGAACTTTTTCAATTTTTTTAGAGACGGGGTCTCACCACGTTACCCAAGCTGGTCTTGAACTCCTGGACTCAAGTGAACCTCCTGCCTCAGCCTCCCAAGTAGCTGAGACTATAGGCACAAGCCACTGTGTCCAGCCCCAGTGTGATTCCTTGATGGGAGTTTGTAACTTTAGTGAGTTGCAAGATGTGAAAAATGAGTGCTTGCCTGCTCTGGCCCCCTCGTTCCCTGCAGTGGGGTAGGGGTTCCTGAGGGAGGGGTGAGGCTGGTGGCTACTTTGGCTTACAGATTGGCACCTTGGAGCCTGAACTGACACTCTCTGGCCCTAGGACATCTATATTGAGGTCTAGTTGTAGGACTACAGGGACAGCCCTGTGTTAGGATTCAAAAATATTATCTTGCCTGTAGCATTGGCCTCAGTAAGAATAACGACAAAGATGATGACAATAATACCATTTATCGCGTGCCTACTTTGGGCAGGCACTTTGTGTGAGGAGTATCACAAAAATTTTCTTAGTGCTACGAGAGCCCTGAAGGGGAGGTGCAATAGCTCCTGCTTGAGATGAGGCAAGTGAGGCTCAGCGGGGATCACTGACCCATCCCAGCTCACAGCACGTCTAGGTCTCCGTCCAGGGGAAATTAGTCCCAGGTCTTCTGACTTCAAAGCCCACACTCTAGACCAGGCTGCTGCTTTCAGGAGGTTCTCTGCCTCTCATGGCTCACCGGTAAAACTCCACCTTTTGGAAAACCCTTTTGCTTTTCTTAAGTTTTATTAGGACCAGGGTGATTTGGGAGATCATAATAGGCCTCCTCAAAATATGAAGGATTTTTGAGCCAAAGACAATTAAGCAGGAGATAGGAGAAAGCTCTCTGCCCTCCTTCTATGTGCCTGAAAGCAGGACATAGATTTATAAAGACAAAAGGTGTCCTGCCCACCTCTCTACCAGGAGAGCAAAAGTTAACCACTGAAGGCAGCTTTAGACCCGTATCAGCCTGGCGATGACAGCAGAGGAATCTACATTAACTTGACTAACCAACTTTATCTGCCAGTTATTTGCTTCCTCCCAAGTTGCCCTCCAGCAGAGACTGAAAGTCCTTTTCATTTGTCTTGTCACTTCCTAAAAATTTACTGTCCTTTGCTGAAAATGCTGTGTAAGCTACAATTCAAAACCACTTCTTTAAGAACTATTCATTTTTTAGGTGTCTCTCATGTATATATGAAATATACATGTTAATAAACTTCTGTTTGTTTTTCTCTTGTTATTCTGTCTAAGAACCTAAAGGGGTTATTATATTTCCCCTGCAGCGACCATGTAGCTTATCATCCTGGACATCCCAAGAGTGAAAGGGGCACTGTTAATGATCACAAAGGACAAGAACACCCAGGACTGTCTCAGACAAATGGGATGACCAGGCTGGACTGGCACTTTCCACTTCCTTCGGTCATGAAATCCTATATCACAGCAAAAGCACCTTCTAGATATTTGACTTCCTGAATACAGCTACCTGGCCTTGGGAATGGTGGCGCCCAGGGCTCTCTCCTTCCATGTGCTGAGGTGGGCAGGGACAGGCAGATCTGTGCCTCTCCCTCCCTTCCGGAGGGCCACATGGCCCTTAAAGTCACAGATAACCTGCCATTCCTCCAAAAGCTTCATTGTAATGAAGATTTTGGTATATGTATACCATGGAGTACTATTCAGCTATAAGAAACAATGGTGATATAGCACCTCTTGTATTTTCCTGGATAGAGGTGGAACCCATTCTACTAAGTGAAGTATCCCAAGAATGGAAAAATAAGCACCACATGTAC
>NW_012148130.1:2195960-2198093 GCF_000956105.1 Propithecus coquereli | reverse complement strand
AGCCACTGCGCCCGGCCCAGATCTCTTAATTGAAACATCGTCACCCGACTGTCCTGTGAACCCCTCCAACTTCCATGTCTCGTGTCTGAGCAAAGCCACAAGCTGGCTCCCTGTCCACCTACTCCTGCCTTGTCAGGGGCCACTTCGTCTGCTGGGGACTCCAGCTGGGAACCCAGAGCCATTCTTGACTCTTTCTCCTTCACTCACCCCTCCCCGTGTCCTGTGGTCACTAAGCCCCGAGGATTGTGCCCTCCTTGCATCTCCCTCCTGCCCACACCCCTGTTCTCACCTGGGTCCTCATCTTCTCTTGCCTATACTTTGCCAGCAGTCTCCTGCCTGCCTCTGTCCTGTTCTCTGCCCCCTCCAAGGGGCCTGCCTAAAACCTCCCTCCACACCTACCTGTAGAAAGAAATCCAAACCCCTCAGCCTCTCCCAGGCTGAGACTGTGCTGCCTTTCAGACCTCCTGGCCTGCCAGCCCTGGGTGCTGCCGTCCTACCTGCACGTGAGCCCTGGCACACACAGCTGCTTCCTTTGCTGGGTGCCTAGGTCATGTGGCACAGCCTCTGGTGGTGTAGCTTCCTGACTTGTTTGCATTTCTGTCTCCCACAGTAGTCAGTGAGCCCAGGAGGGCAGGGCACATGTTTCCTCATCACTCTGTCCTTGTCCCAGGGCCAGTACCCAGGACAATGCTCAGAGCTTGTCTGTGGGGGCTCAAACTCTGAACCCAGAGTGGATCACAGGACTTTGTTAATGGGCAAACAAGTGAGATATTCAGTAAAGCAGGATGTTTCTAGGTTAGAGTTGCCTAGTTGCTGAGTTTGGGGGAACTGTCTGTCCTTTACGTTCCGTGTTGCACCAGCTTATTGGCTATTGGGAAATTCTCTCAGGGCTTTCAAAGGTGTCAAACGCTTTCTTCGGCAGTCTTTGAGCAGCCGCCGAAGGGGAAGGAACTGTGTGTGCGTGTGTGCGCATGCACGCTGGCGTGTGGGCAAGGGGGTGGGGACAGCGGAGTTCCAGTCCCAACTCCCTGGACTCCATTCACTATTCTCTTCTTGCTCCCCACACCTTTATGGCGGTAGTGGGCGTTTATATTTGCGTTTCTGTTCATTCATTTCCATATCTTACAGAATTTTAGGGAGGGAAAGACAGGAAAGGCAAAGGGAGGAGAGTAGTAGCAGAAGGCAGGAGGGGGACATGGATAGAGAAGAGGATTAACCTGGAGTCAAGGAACAGAGCTCCGGAGGAGGGGACTGAGTGAGTTCTTGATAATTGCCTTCAGTGGGGAAATTAGAGGCCTGAACGATACTTTTAAAAAACTAGAGTTTCTGAGTATGGCTACCGTGGAACTAAGTCCACTTGCCCGGCTTTCCAGCTTAAATAAACTTCGAAAATCAGGGCTCAGTGACAATATAATTTCTGGAGGCTTGGAAGTCCTGGCAGAGAAATGTCCAAATCTTACCTTTCTAAATCTGAGTGGAAACAAAGTCAAAGATCTCAGTACAGTAGAAGCTCTGCAAAATCTTAAAAATTTGAAAAGTCTTGCCTTGTTTAACTGTGAGATTACAAACCTGGAAGATTTGTAGAGAAAGTACTTTTGAACTGCTGCAGCAAATCATATACTTAGATGGATTTAATCGGAGGATAAGGAAGCACCAGACTCGGTGGAGGAAGAGGAGGAAGAGGAGGAGGATGGAGATGAAGATGATGAAGACAAAGAGGAAGATAGAGCTGGTCCACCTGAAGGATATGAGGAAGAGAAGAAGGTGAAGCAGGCTCAGAATTAAGAGAGGCAGAAGAAGTGGGCCTCTCATATCTAATGAAAGAAGAAATTCAGGATGAAGAAGATGATGATGACTATGTTGAAGAAGGGGAAGAAGAGGAAGAACAAAGTCTTTGAGGGGAGAAGAGGAAATGAGATGCTGAAATGATGGAGAGGAAGAAGATGACCAAATTCCGTAACGTTTCTGGGTGTGCAGTGGAGTGATCACATCTGCTTTGTTTCTTCATTTACGATAGCTGTCCCCACAGAAGATAAGGTGTAACTTTTTATAGGAAAAGTATGGTTTTAGTGTATTATTTTTGCCTTATCATTTGAAATAAGATTTACTAGTCTGTTAATGATCATATCGTAC
>NW_012148130.1:2193681-2195910 GCF_000956105.1 Propithecus coquereli | reverse complement strand
ATTTATTTTTGGGTGTGCAACACTATCTAGAATGGCCAGTCTGTAGAATCTGAAGAGGCGCTGGTGTCTGAACCAGAAAATGGAAGTCCTTCTGCTCTTTGGGGATCAGAGAGACACCTAGGACCTGGAAGTGGATACTCCGAGACCTCTGCAGAGTCCAGGACAGCTGTCCTCCAGCAGAGAGGAGTGGCTCAGCCACACGGGAGCCCTGCTGTGGCAGAGGGACAGAGCGCATCCAAGGGCAAAGCCAGGCTCAAGGAGGTACGTCACTCTTATAACCCTGTGCTTGAAACCTGTTTCTCTGGCATAGTATGTGGCAATTCACTATTGACCTTCTTTACTTTACAAATAAAATATCCAGATCAACTAAGCAGTTCACCTGAAAGATAATTGGATAAAGTATGTAATAAATTCAAGTTATCTGAAATAATTCACAGGTTTACCTGATGATAGGCTCTTCGGTGTAGCTCTAAGAGCTGCTCGACTTTATAAGTTTTGGAATAGTTATGACCTGTGTTTACACGGAAGCAGTTTAGAAAACAATGGAAATGATTGAATTTAATTGGGTTGACTTGGAAAAGTAGAACCCTAAACTTATCCAAATTGTCTTTGGCTAGAATATATTTATTTGCCTGGTAATGGCCAATTGAGTATCTTAAAGAAAAGAAGCGGAAAATATAGCGAGAGAGAACATGAGCTAAGTTAGTGAGACCACTGGCTCCCAGAAAGAGTGGCTGTTGGGGGCCCAGGGCCTCAACTCCTATATAGAAAGGGAAGAAGTGGTGGTTTTCAGAGAGGAAGTGGGTTTCCTAGAAAGTCTCCTGGGGCAAATGTAATGTTACTTGTTCTAGTAGCAAATTTAAACCCGGGTGAGTTAGCTTTACTCTCATTTGGGCTTGTATTGTGATAATCCTGGATGACTAATTTTTAGAAGCAGGAGGTTAGGTAGTCTTCAACTTGATTCATTCATTAACATTCAAAATAGCCGCCGTTTATTGAGCATTTTCTGCCTAGCAACTCAACCCCACCAAATCCTGATGCCAACACACTACAAGCTTCCAGGAGGCCTCGTTTTATTTATTACATAACAATTATTTTCCCATCATAGTAGATGAGTAACTTGAAATTCAGAGAGGCTAAATAACTTGTGCAAGGTTGTCCTGAAGGTAGGTGGCAGATCCAGAATCTGAGTCCAGGCTGTTTGGTGTGTGAGAGGGTGTCTGAGTGAGGCCCGGGCTGGTCTGTACATCAGTGACTCTGCTATGATGACACTGTCAGCTTGATTTACAATGTCCCGTTGGTCCCACAGAGAATTGGAGGACCATTATCTGAGATAATTCACAGGTTTTGCCTGTTTAAAATGACTATAGGGCCTTTGGTATAGCTCCAAAAGCTGCTTACCTTTATAAGTTTTGGAATAATTGTAACCTGTGTTTACATGGAAGCAGTTTCGAAAACCATAGAAATTGTCTTCTCTGGTTTTCTAACTGGAAATGGTTTCCAGGGCTATTCTCAATTCTTGTGGATGAGAATTTCCCCAGGAATGGACATTAATTTATACATTTACTGGGTATAAGTATCAGGCCCTGTTCTGGGTATGGAGGAGACAGTGTGCCTAAGACCGACTCAGCCCCTGCTCTTGGGGGAGAAAGATGACAGTCAAACCAGTCGGTTGGCAGAAGTGCCCGGGGCATGTGAGCATAAAGCAGAAGACTGAGGAGCTGCCCTGTCTGCTGTTACTAAGCTTATCTGGAATTTAGGCCAGGTCATGACGAGGCAATACCCTATATTCTGGCCTTCCTGCACTTCCTCTAGAGTTGAAATCAGCTGGCCATTTCTTTCCAAAGGTTATTGAAAGTCAAACTTTTTTTGTTTGTTTGTTTTTTGGAGACAAGGCCTTGCTCTGTTGCCCAGGCTGGAGTGCAGTGGCATGATCATAGCTCACTGCAGCCTTCAACTCCTGACTCAAGTGATCCTCCTGCCTCAGCCTCCCAAAGTTCTGGGATTACAGGCATGAGCCACCGCACCTGATTATAATTAAACATTTTTGTCTACAAATGAAAAGATTTTCCTTTAGTTTTTCTGTGTGTTTGATGAGCATCTGTAGCCCTCCTCTGAACCCCTTCCAGTCCTTTGCAGATCCTAATTAATCTGTCTTCCTAAGCCCCAATCTTGTGACCTGGCTGAAACTCAGGACACTTTGTTCCAGAACTTCCTTGGCTTCCTCCT
>NW_012148130.1:2180619-2181210 GCF_000956105.1 Propithecus coquereli | reverse complement strand
CTATACGTTTTTCAAACTGTAAGTTAAACAAGTGTGGGTATCGTCCTGTCATGAAGCAAATGCTGTGCAGCGTCGGAACCCATCCTTTATGGGCAGTGCAGACAGTGCCGTCGCCGCTTTGGAGCACAGACAGTGGCTCAGTTTGCAGGAGGAGACCGTCAGCTTGGTAGGTGCTAAACCCGCCAACCTCCGTTTCCTACTTTTGCCTTGTTCTGCTGTCCTTCCTCTGCGCCCACGCCCATCCCGGGCTCTGTGGCCTGCTCCCCATAACCGCCCTGTAGAAATGATAACAGCTGTTACTTACTACCTTTACGCCTGGGGCTTTACATAGGCTTATTGTGAATGGAGCCTTCACAGAATCTCTCCCAGGCAGCGTAATCTGTCCACGTGGATAGGGAAACTCAGGCAGATGGGCCATGAGCAGAGAAGGTGGGATCCAGCTCGGCCCTCTCAGGCCCAAACCCGAGCCTTTCTCCCAGCTGGGAAGGGAGATCTGCTTATGGAACAGGCAGGACAGTGTTTCTGAAGAGACTAGTGAGAATTCACTAGAGGAGGGATAACGGGCAAGAAAGTTACCTTGGTATCAGCTAA
>NW_012148130.1:2179082-2180569 GCF_000956105.1 Propithecus coquereli | reverse complement strand
GCACAACTGACTAAAATAAGACACTTAGGATAAGTTTAGTACTAGGGGGATTGGAATCTCCAAAAGGCTAGCATTTGTCTTCTGATTTTAAACATCGAAATGCCCTGTTCTATCAATAGCCCCTAAGCATTCTTGTTGCATACATACTATGCCAGACAATAAAATACTTATTTTCAAAATGAAATCTATATATTGACTTTCTTATCAATCATCTTACTGTGCAATCAAAATTAGAGTTCTTTGGTTTCAAAACAACACTTAGAGCCTCCTGATAACTTTGAAGACTTATTTATAATAGCTTTGGGGGTGGTATTTTCATGCAAGTAAGTAAGGGTGGCTTTTATATTTTGTAGAAGGTTTTGGTCCTTTTTTAATGCTCTTTGGCAGTATGTATGTAGTGTGTTAAGTTCCTTAAGAATCTGTCCTTAAAAACTTTGAAGTTAATACTTTCGTGCAACTGTGTTTTGAATAAAGCCATGACAGTGTTAAAAGCAAACAAAAAAATGTAGTACTCTTAATTATTCTTTGTTTCCGACTGCTCCTTGTTTTTTCTGTCACTGCTGTAACCTAAAGTTTTTGAAACTGAATTGCTTCAAATAAACTGAAGATTCGTTATAATAATTTTTTTAAAATGCTTTCTTCCGGTAGTTTCTGCAGCAGTGTGACCGGGAGGACCTGGTGGAGTTGGCTCTGCCTCGGCTGGCTCAGGCTGTGACTGTGTATGAATTTCTTCTGATGAAGGTGAGTCTTCTCAGTGCTTCCAGGTGATAGAGGGGCTGACCTGAAGTTATTTAGAAAGGTATCTCTTGTATTTATTTTAGAAAGAGCCACGCTGTTTGGAATCATTTTCCTTCTCTAGGACAGAGCTGAAGTGAGGTGCCGTTTGGCAGGGGCTCATCTGCTCCCTTGACTGTTTTCATAGGCGTGGGAGGAGCAGCCAGCCTTGGCCCTGCCTGGCACCCACCCACCCTGGCTGGCCACCTGCACCCAGGCCCTGCTCCCTCTGTGCCCACTCCGACACCCAGGCCACCAGCCCCACACTGCCCATGGATGGCAGAGCTGCCCGCAGAGCCTGTCTGCCTTCCCTTCCCGCTCCCTTGGCAGCCCTGGCCGTGGAGCTCACCCACGCCCTCTGTGGCCGTCACCCAAGGGTCGTTTGTTTCCTGGCCTGCTCCCCAGGCCCATCCCGGCCTCCCGTGCTGTGCCGGGCACACAGTGGGTACTCACTGGGGAGTGAAGGAAACACGCACCACTGACGGGGCAGCGAGGAGTTGAGGAACATGTATCCTTTGTTTATTTAAATTCCTTTCTGTATTTTTCATATCATTGCCTCAGGTTTAAACTTTTTTTTTTTTTAATCTTTCTCTTCATGAAGGTTGAAAAAGGTCATCTAGCAAAGCCTTTTTTCCCTGCTGTGTATAAGGAATTTGAAGAGTTGCATAAAATGGTTAAGAAAATGTGTCAAGATTATCTCAGTACTTCTGGTC
>NW_012148130.1:2172727-2175167 GCF_000956105.1 Propithecus coquereli | reverse complement strand
GGGCTGGTCTTGAACTCCTCACCTCAAGCAATCTTCCTGTCTCCACCTCCCAAAGTGCTAGGATTACAGGCGTGAGCCACCACTCTGGGCCAACAAATAGTTGTTAAGTACCTGTTATATGCCATGTTGTCACAGATGTGGAAGACTCAGTGATGAATAAGGCGGTTTCCTGACAGGGTCCAGGACAGTGTTTATCAACTGGAGCGTGTGTGTCAGAATCGCCTGAGGAGGTTATTCTGAAACACAGGGGCCTGAGCCTCCACCCCAGGAATTCCCGGTGTGCGGGTAGGGACGTTGGGATGGCTGTGGACAGCAGTATTTTGAAAAGCCTCTCAGGTGATTCCCTGGCTCACCTCTGATGACGGACCACTGATCATTCACTCAGTGTTGGTGTAAAATCACACTGCTGAGTAGCACTTAGCACACATTTTTAGTACAAACTCTGTCTTTGCAAATAGATGATAGCGACTAATACAACAAAAATTGCTACCAATCCCAAGTAGCAAGGAGAATTTATGTTTTAACTTTTTTGCAAGAAAGCTAATTTGGACTAGCTTGTTCATTTGAGTGAATGGGCCATAACACAGTACATGTATGCTTACCTGTTTTTCTGAACTGCTATAGGTTTTGCCCCTCCAGTAAATGGGAATGCCTCTCCCCATTCTGAAGAAAGCCATACGGTGACGGTTTCTGATAGCAATAGAAGCATCCTACATGCGGGCCAGCAGCTTAAGGCATTTGCCGACTTAGAAGCCAGGAGTGGGTCTGCGGGCCCTGCCCTCTTGTGCCGAGATGTTGGTGGACCAGTTCTTTATGCTCACTTAGGAGAGCCCAGGTGTCTGACCCAGGCACAGGTGGCAGCATTTCCTGAAGAGAGTGCTCCAGAACATTCTTCAGACCAGGATGCCAGGGACAGCCTAAGGAGCCCAGGTGTCTGCAGCACCTTGTCATCAGGGGAAGGGGTGGAGTCCGTGCTGCCTGGCGGGTCTGGAAGCGCAGAAGCAGGAAATCTCCACGAGATGCGCGACTCCCATCTGAACTGCCAGCGGTCCAGCCCCAGCGGCGTCCTGCTTACAGAGGTTGCAGCCCCTCCACCTGAGAAAATTCTGTCTCTGAACAGTGTGCCAGCGGACTGCACCTACAGGACTGTGTCTGAGCCTGGGCTTCAGCCTGGCCCAGATGGATCCCTGTCCACTGAAGGGGGTCTCCGCAGGAGCCACCTGGGGGACCTGCACCGGTTCCCCTGTGGGGTGGAGGTACATTCTGGCCAGAGAGAACTGGAGGGTGTGGTTGCCATAGGCGAGGCCGTGGCTTTTGAAATTACCAATGGGTGCCACGAGTTATTGTCTCAGGGACAGGAGCAGATTTTTATTCAGACTTCTGATGGGCTCATCTTGTCCCATACAGGTACAATAGTGTCTCGGGAGGAGGACATTGTCATAGTAACCAATGCAGAGGCGCCTGCCCTGCAGATGGGCCCCCCAGGAGTCCCTCTGGAAGATGTGGAGTCATTTCTCACCGTGGAGGCAGAGCCCTCACAGTGAAAAGGAGTCAGATCCTAGATTTGTGTGTATTTTATCCAGAGAAGGTCTATTTCAAGCAATGTATATTTTTCTAATGTGAACACTGATACAAATGAACCTTAATTTATAAAGAATGATGTCTTTCTACCTTACTGTCTACATCTCTGTATAGAGCCCATCATAAGGGCGGGGATGTTACCTCACGACGCATCCCTCCGACACGTCCACTCTCACGCGCTCTGCATGCCTGTTGCGTGAACACCACTGCGCTGTTCCTTGAGCATGCGCCCTGCGCCCTGCGCCCCAAACAACCTTCTCTTCTCTCCTGGGTGATACACTGCTCTTTCACCAACTTGGCCCATGCTAGAAGCTGTTTCTGGGTTCAGTTAAAAAAATAAGCTAGGCATTTTGTTGAGAAGTAGGAAAAAATTCATTTCTACTTGCATTTCATGGATGAGGAAAGTGAGGCATAAATGATAGGATGACTTATTGGAGGTCCATAGTGAGATGGAGCTCAGATTAGAATCCCAGTTCTTTGACTTTTAAAGTCACTTACTGGGGTCTCTTTTCTTTTGAATGTTTTCCTGGGCTGTAGTGTGGGAGAGTCATCTGTCCACACATAGACCAGAGCATTCAAAGTGAGCAGCTGTTCTCTCCTCGCAGCTGGTAGAGACTGTCAGGAGAGGCCCCAAGCCAAGAGGGCTGCGTTCAGGCTGGGCGTGGTGGCTCACACCTGTAATCCTAGCTCTCTGGGAGGCCGAGAGAGGCAGATCTGGGAGGCGGGCGGATCGTTTGAGCTCAGGAGTTCGAGACCAGCCCGAGCAAGAGCGAGACCCCGTCTCTACTAAAAATAGAAAGAAATTAATCGGACAACTAAAATATATAGAAAAAATTAGCCAGGCATGGTGGCGCATGCC
>NW_012148130.1:2169359-2170362 GCF_000956105.1 Propithecus coquereli | reverse complement strand
AAGGAACTTCATAGGTTTAAACCCAGTCGTGTAATTCTCATGTGTGAACAAGCTTCTGGAAACTTGGGTCTGATTTGGGTTAGACTGATTTCTGTTGGCCCCTTTCTTGCCAGGTCGCTGAGTCATTAGGAATTACAGAAGAATTCCTGAGGGAAAAAGAAATGCGCCCGGCCTGTGTTCCACCCGAGCGGCCGGCGGAGGCTGGGAGACGGAAGAGGGAAAACGAGGTGGGCGTGGTCTCGGGGCCAGGTGTCTGCCCGCGTCTCCTTAGTGTGGTTTCTCTTCCTCAATTCACAGCACTGTTCTCCGGGAAGAAGAGGACAGTGCCGATTGCCCGTTTCTTCCTAGTCTTAGCTGATGGGGTCTTCTCTTCCCAGGCCGCAGAGGAGGGGCTGGCCTCAGTAAAAAGGCCCAGAAGAGAAGCCCTGCCCAGGGACGCCACAGAGCCTCTTGCTGCCACCAGTGGAGGCTGGGAGAAGCACCAGCCGTCGTGTGCTGCAACTGCCAGTGATGGTAAAACACGGTGGGGTGTGCCCTGTGGCTCAGCAGCCCTGCTGGCATGAACAGATGTGCCCGGGATTGCTGCATTTCAGGGTTGGGTGCCCCTGTGGCTGGATTTAAGAGAACCCTCTGGTTTCTCAAGTTTTATCCCAACCTCCCAGTGTTTCATCATTTCATATTCATTCCCCATGAGTCTTGAGATCTTTCAGGTTTTCTAAAGTGTCTTATTAAAACGGAGACCGCCTCCGAGGGTTGCACCTAGGAGGATCCCGAAGAGGTTGGGCAGAGAGGTCTATGGCTTGGCTTTCGTAAGACTTGGCTCTACATTGCCAGCTGAGATTCAACATTTGAAAACAAGACATATTCGGCTTTTATTCTGGCTCTAGCTAGACCCTATGAACTAGACACTTTAAACATATGGCACACTGAGAATAATTATATGCCCTTCTAAAATTGTATCAGGGCCACCCGATACCTTGCCTGATCCTAAGGTCTCAAACTG
>NW_012148130.1:2160030-2166212 GCF_000956105.1 Propithecus coquereli | reverse complement strand
AAAAAAAAAAAAAAAAAAAGGCTGCGTTCAGGGACAGAGCTGGGGTCTCAGGCTGCACAGCGCCCTGGTTCTATGCTCCTTCCGGCACCTGCCATGGAGGGATGGGCTGTGTTCTCAGGGCAGCGTTTCAGCGACTGGGCGGCAGCTGTACTCGCTCACTTGATCTTGAGGCAGGTTCAGTAGGAACAGAAGGGCGTGTTCTCAGCAGGACAGCAACAGCTGGCAGATGAGTGGGCCGCAGCTGCCTAGGAGAGTCACGCTATCAGGTCAGGCTGTGGTTGTATCCTGTAGACTCAAGGACCCTTTTCAGGAGCCCAGAGTCCCATGAAAACACCATGTGTTCCCTCCTGGGATCCTGGAGATGGACAGAGCCTTCTTGCGGACTATTCATAACCCGTCAGGCAACTAACACAAGAAGCCGTGGTTTGGACAAGGCCCTGTTAAACGTACATTTGTTTTGTACCTATAGGACACTACTCTATTGAATATCCCAATGTCTTAATTTCACCACTGCGTACATGCTTCTATGAATGGATAGTAAATTTAACTGTAGTTAAAAAAAAAAACTACCCTCATTCCACGGCACAGAGTTGAAAACACTGGAGGCTCTGAAGCAGTGTCCTCACTGACTGGCCGTGTGCCCGCTGGGTGCTGCTGTGTGCCAGGCACGGGATCAGTGGCAGTGAGCAGGACTCTGGGCTCTGCTCTTGGGGTGCCCTGTGCCTCATCTTCAGGGCTGGCCTTTGCAGAGTTCCCAAGTACGTACAGAGATGCATGGCACAGCTATGTCTATCAGTAGACATAGCTCTATTATGACAGAATAAACAGAAATTTCCTTTTCCCATGAAGAACTTTGTTTTGTATACAGAGTGCTTGTAATTTCAAATACTCAGACTAGGAGCAGGAGGGAAGAGGCATTAGAGCACAGACCTGGGGACAAGGACCTCCCAAGTGACTCCTGCTCGGGTGGCTGGTGAGGGGCTTCACTGACACATTTTCAGCATTTGTCTTGAGACCCGGCACCTCGTCTATGTTCAGTCATCATTAATTATTACTGAATGTGATGACAGGAAATCCCTTCTTCTGTGTTCCCTGGAAAACACGGCGGTGGGGCAGCTCCGGTCAGGCAGCCCTGGTTGGGCACCTCTGGCACTGCAGCCCCAGAACCCCCCAGGTGGCACAGGAGTGGGGCGAGCTGAACCAGCAGGAGAGAAGGGGCCATGGCAGAGTGGATATTTAATGTCCTCTTAGGCACATTTAAAAAAATAAATTTTTATTTTCACCTGGGGAATAATATGCACATCGTGTAAAACCTCAGACGGCAGCAAAGGCCTGTGGTGAGCAACAGCAGGCGCGACCTCAGTCAGCACCCCGTCCCCTCCACTGAAGCAACCGCTTTCCTCCCTTTTAGCTACTACCTCCGTGGTTCTGAATCACGTCTGCTTTGCTCTTTTCTTTAGTCATATCAGATGTTATTGGCAGATTGTTGTGAGATGTGGATTTTGTGGATTTCTTGCTTTTGATATTCCTTTACTAAGAATTTGGCAGGATTTCTGGAGGTGAAGTAGGTAAGTGTGTGTGATCCACCCACTGTGTTCAACTAGGAGTCTATTTCATTGTTTCTTTCAGATAGAAATTGCTCAGTGGATTCATTATTTTTGTTCAACACTTAGCTCTTTTACTTGTTTGTCCTTAGCAGTATCGATCCTTCCCATTAGTGCTCCTGAGCAGCTTGCTGAGGGGTGTCCGGCGAGTGCATCGTCAAGAACACATGAAATGTCCTGGAAGGCCTGTTGGTGGTACTGAGTCCTTCAGTGTTTCCTCTTCTGAAGAGGGTTTTTTCTTTTTTCAGCTCCTCCCCATCACACTGCTTGCTGCAGGAGGCCGTGGTGCGACGTCTTCTTGGTGGTGGGCTGGTGGTGAGCGGCGCTGGTGGGGGTGTTGTCCCCAACTGCCTTTGCAGCTCTTGCCAGCAGTCGCTTCCTCAGCAAGCAGGGGCGCCCCTAGCAGGACAAGACCATTCCTGCCAAGGATGACCACGCGGTATCAGACTACCAGACATCTAAGTGTCTACCTTTGTGATAGTTAGATTTTCATAAATACAGCAAAGGCAGCGAAATCCTAAGCAATGTTGCTTTTAAATGCTTTCGATACCTCAGTTGCACAGTGAGAAATCCTAACTTTCACTCAAAACACATCCCTGCCATACAGCCTTTCGTTTTGGCATATTTTCTTTCCTTCCCCCAGAAGCACTTGTTCCTAGGACCCTAGAACTTCAATTTTATACGCTACACCCTATTGTCACATAACATGAAATTTCTTAGATTTCTTTTCCTGGGGAGCAATGGTAGAATTGATCACTATAGCATGTGTCATACTACAACTCTGCCTGCCTTCCTGGTCCAAAAGTCTCTACTGGATTTTATGTCTCATTTGTTTTTGAGTCCCTACTTCTGAGCATGGGGCTGAGCATATAGTAGGTAAATGCCTGGCAAAAAAATAAGGAAAATAGAGGCTGCGTGCTATACCTATGTTCTCGGTAAATCAGGGTGGACTAAAAGAAAGCAAATTTGGGGACTGCCATTTGGTAGCACATAACTCAGACAACTCCATGCCTGACTAGGGGCCTCTGGTTTTTTTTTAATTTTAATTTTAATTGTTTTTGTTCTGCTCTCTAAGGAAGAAAAGGGACCTCTGTTTTCTCATTTATAAAAGAACACAGCAGGAGTTGGAGGTAGTAGATGTCTCAGGTCCTCCTGGCTATAAAAGTTAAAATAGTCTTGATAAACTTAGATAAGTAAGTAGTATTTTAATAGTTAAATATAAAAAAAAAATCTAAAATGAGGCTGGGCATGGTGGCTAATGCCTGTAATCGCAGCACTTTGGGAAGCTGAGGTGGGAGACTTTCTTGCACCTAGGAGTTTGAGCCCAGCATGGTGAGACCTGGTCTCTACAAAAAAAAAAAACAAAAAAACCCAGCGAGGCGTGGTGGCACCCGCCTGTAGTCCCAGCTACTCGGGAGACTAAAGCAGCAGGAGGATCACTTGAGCCCAGGAGAGTTTGATGCTGCAGTGAGCTATGGTGACCCCACTGCACTCTATCCGGGGCAACAGAGGAAGACTCTGTCTCAAAAAAAATAAAAAAAAAACTAAGTATCACTATACACAGTCCCATGAAATATAAATAATTTGGGCCCAGAGAATTTATAAAAAGGCAAACAGAGATGAAGAAAACACGTAACAAGTAACGCAACAGTAAACAATAGTTTAAAGTAGGCCTTTGGGGACCCCAGTGTCCCCTCCCCCTAGTTTTTGGCCAGCCTCCTCAGTCTGTTTCAAACTGCCACCTTTTCCTTATTCTAGCCGAATGCATTACCATGGAAATGGCTGCAAACCTTGCCAGACTGGAGGAATCGTGTCAGAGTGACGCGGAAGGTATTTACCTGGCTGGTTGTATCCTCAGTAGGCAAGCAGTGGCCATTTTTTTTTTTTTAGATATTTTCCATTTCCATGATGCCAAACTTTACTTAGTTAACTCTATGGGATTATAAACATTAGTTGTAATTACCAAAAACTAATATAGTCTCGTAAACATTTCAACAATACCGAGAAGTATGAAGTGAAAATATCAAACCAGGGATTTTCTACACAAATGTAATATGTAAAGTACACCTAATTTACAGAAACCGGATCACTAAATCATTCTGTCCAGGAACTCATTTATTTCACTCAGAAGCACGCATGGGGGACAGATTCACCGCAGGTGCAGACGAGGCTGCCTGGCAGGCGGCACCAGGTGGAGGCCGCAATGTCGTGAACGTGGCTGGAGAAGCCGCGGGAGCCGGGGACCGGCTCCAGCCTGGAAGGCCCTGCAACGGTCGGTGGCTGTCTGATCCTGGGGTGCAGCCCTGGGCCCCACACAGGAAGCTGTCCACCTGGGGGCTGGGGAAGGAGCCAGTGACCCGAGCACGGAGACTGACCTCCCAAGTGAAGCTGCTCTGGGAGGTCACAGAGCTCGGTGCCCTGTTTCGAGCAGCATGCTCTCCAGGTGCAGCGTGCTGTCACTCTCCACGTAGGGCTGGTGCAGCCACATGGACAAGTAGCTCAGGGTGAGGTCGTGGTCCGAGCAGTGTGCAAGCTCTTCAGCCACGGTGCGCTTCAGGAGCAGCTCCTTCCTGTACATGTCCGCGAGCTTGCAGGAAACCTCGTCTGGAACAGACATTCATTTGCCCTTCATGCTAATTCAAGAAAGTACTTGGCATGAACCACATTTTTAAAAGCTCCTCATTAAAAACCAGAATCAGCAACAGGACTGAGATAAGGAAGGATGAGATGGGTGTTTATCACTCTAGCTGGTGCACATGAGTACAGTTAGATAACATGGTAAGTAGGATGAAATTAAAAAGCAGATGTAACCTTTTATACTTAACTCTTAAGTGACTTGCAGTGATTATAAGTAGGAGATTCGCTTCAGACTGACAATACTTCATAAACACATTCCACTAGACGGTTTTTCCCTTTTCTCCCTTATTTAAAAAGTGAAGTCTCGAATCAACATCAAACAGCTTAGCCTTTCTTTGAACCAATAAAGCTAAAAGTAACCCTTTAAGAAGTATCTCATAGAGTTTATTTAAGTAATGAGTTTCATTTTTCCCAGGAGTCTTCTTCCATGAGGTTGGCTTCAGTGACCTCAATTTATTTTTTAATTAAAAAAAAAAAAAAAAAAAAAAAAAGCAACAACAAAGAAAACCTTTCTTCCTAAAAAGAAAAAAATTATAGATTTCTGCCTCCATCAAAGATTGGAATTCCTTCTGCCCACAGGTTTTAGGTGGCTAATAATGGTAACTTGCTTCCTGGGTCTCTAATTATGTTTAATATTCTCTGCTGATGATTAGGTAATTAAAGCCAAGAAGAAATGCTTATTTTAAGATGTCCCTGCCTCCCTTCCTCCCAATGGATACTTCTGCATTGAATTTCAAAGCCTTGTCAGCTTCTTAAAGTACCAGATCTAGATGATACTAAACGCTCTTATAACCTCTACCCTGAGAAAGAACTACTTACAGAAATGGGTTGTGGGCCACGTGTGAAACAGAGGGGGCCGTTTACTCTCCTCCCCATGATGGTAATTTTCTAGTTCACAAATTCCCTTGGTAGTTGAAGACAGCTTTTCCATTTTCACCTGTATTTTGGTCTGAAAAGATATTAATTTGGAATATTAAAATATTATTGGAAATCTCTAGTCTCAGATTCAATAACTATAAGATTTCAAAGCTAAGAAATGTATAAGTCTGGTGGGACTAAAATTCCAGTAACTAAACACTGTTAACTCCATGCACAGCAAATTCCTAGGGAGATGGAGGCGGACCGTTGTCATGATTTCATTAATCTGGGTTACTTCGGTAATAAACGCCGAATTTCCAGTCCTGGAAGACAAAGCTTGCTGAGTCCCACTTCACTGAGATTTATAAGTGGCACTCATGTTTTAGCCCCAGACACGTGGAGGAATCCCAGGGCAAGCTCTTGCTGCTTTTACTGAGCAAAAGATAGTAGAAAAGGCATTAAATGAGCTCATTTCTGACTCTCTTTTAATAACTATCTTTAAGTTTACTGAAACCTCCTTGAGCCTTGGTTTCCTTGTTTATAAAATGGTATTAGTAATAATGGAGACCAGTCTAAGACGCTCTGCGCAGGAAGGGAACAATGAGAGCCTGACGTTGACGGTGCCTCAGCACAGGCCAGCCTCCATCCTAAGCCCACACACCATCCTTTGCGGGAGATGCCAACACCCTCCCCAATGTACACAGGGCAGCACAGAATGAGTCGAATACAGTGCTTGCTTTCACAGGACGGTGACGGATATGGTGAGTCAGTATTTACGAAGCGCATCGCTGGAGTTATGTAAGGCTGTGTTAAACAAATGGGTGAAGTAACTAGGATTTCAGATTTAAGTAGCATGGGTCTCCTAAGACCAAATTTCTAACTCCTAAGTACAGCTGATTTTATGTACGTGGGAGGCAATAAGAAAAGATATGTAGATCGTTGAGATCGTAATTCATTACATGGGTCTTTCCAACCACCCTCTGATTACAGCTGAAGGGGCACTAAATTTAGTTAACATTAATTTTTTTTTTTTTTTTTGAGACAGTCTCACTCTTTTGCCCGGGCTAGAGTGAGTGCCGTGGC
>NW_012148130.1:2121316-2155776 GCF_000956105.1 Propithecus coquereli | reverse complement strand
TTGCTTAATATTTTATTTTTAAATTTATTCATGTCAATAAATTCCCACACTAAAAGACTCCCCTGAAATTTCTGCCCAATCATTAACGGTGAAAACTCAGAGCATAAAGAACCTATAGGTACTTACAATAAACTGATTTTCAGGTTGGCAATATTATTGGCAGTGGTAAAACCTGCATCATTGAGGGTTTCCCATTTCAAGATTAAATTATGCCAATCAGCTGCATTGTCCTTAATTTTTCTTGCACTGACAGATAAGACAGGTTTTCTGGGTGTTGCAATTCCAAGAGTCTTTGCTGATAGACAGTAAAAGAAACATAATTATTATAGAATACATAATCATAGTTGGAGGGCAAACGTTATAACTTTCAATAGTAAAGTTATCTGAAATGCTATGTCATCTGGACAAATAAATGCTATAGAGGCTCAGAAGTCTTAATGAATGTGAAAGTTCCTGGAATAAGACAAAAAAGAATTTTTTTTACATTTTAAGATTCACCAGATATAGTTGCATCCTTTTTCAGCTTAAGGGGGCCACAAAGTTTTTACCTTAAGCAGTTTGACTCCTTTCAAAGATGAGAAATAAGGTAAAGTTGTGACTTTCTGCTAAAACTCTTCAATGGCTTCTATTCCTTTTTTTTTACAGCATAATCTAGCCCTGACTCCTTAGTAATCCCACTGTCAGTCTCAGGCACTTGGATACCTTAAATTTGTTCAGAGCTCTGTGGCTCACGAGTGGTTGTCATTCCAAGACACCAAGACACCAGAGATGCAGGCATGATCACGATGCTGCCACTGCCCTGCTTGGAACTCAGGAGGAAGTCCAGCCTCCTTCTGGCTGTCCACCATTCTCAACCCACACCATGAGCCCTCCTCAGTCTCCAATTAAAGTGAACCACTGGCAGCTCTTCAAAAGCTGAGTTGCCTGAAGGTCTTTGCACATGCAGTTCCCTCTCCTTCCTTCCTCACGCTAATGCCGCCCGTCCTCCAAGATTCATCCCGATCCCACCGCCCATGGGAAGCAACCCCCAGACCACCAAGAGTCAACTCAGGTTGTTTGTTCTCCCCCAGCCTTCTTGTGTACTTTTTCCTTCTCTACTTAGCATTCTACATAGGCTTCTCATGGCCCACAGGATAAAGTCCCCTTGAGGAATACAGGACACACAACAGCTGTATGGTTTGGAGTCTAGACTGTGAAGACCACATTGCCTGGGTCTGAATACCAGCTCTGCCAGCTGTGAGATCTTGGGCAAGTTAGTGAACCTCTTGGAGCCTCAACATTCTCATCTGTAAAATGGGAATAAAAATGTTAATAGTATCTACTTCATAAGGTTGTTGGAATTGGATAATATGTATGAAACTGTGAGGGCCTGGCACATGGCAGGCATATACTATTTTACCTGTTATCCCAAGGTCCTCTACTACCTAAGCTCTGCCCATCTCTTCTACAGCTTTCTCCTCTCCCACTTGTTTTCTATGCCTCAGCACTGGCTCTGTACAAGTTCTGACTTTGACTTGGAATGTTTTTCTTATAAGCGTGTGGTCCCACTCAGCTGGTTAACTCCTAGTATTCTTGAGAGCTCCACTTTAACATATCGTATTGATTTTTCATTCACTCTTTACTTAAACAGCTATTTGCTTACTGCCTACAATATGCCAGGCATAGGGGAATGAAGTGACTGCATGAGACAGACCAGAACCGTTTTCATGGAACTTACTTTCCAAAGGGAAAGCAGATAATTAACAATTAAATGACCACAATTAGCTCCTATAATATAAATGGGGCCTGTGTTAGCGTGACCCCGAGAAGGTGTTATTTAGGTTGAGACCTGAATGATGAGAAGCCAGAAAAAGGAAAGGAGAGTCAGCAACTGGGCTCTAACATAGAAATGAACTTGGTGGGTTCAAAAAATAAAAAAAAAACTAGTGTGGTTAGAATGAAATGGACGAGGGGAGGAATGGGTGTGTAGATGATCAGAAAACTAGAACCTTACAGGCCAAGATAAAAATTTGGACTTTATTCTAAGTACAACGGAGAACACGCAATAGGCTTTGAGTAGGGCAGTGACATGATCTCGTTTAGGTTTTTAGAAAGTCATTTCTGCAAAAAAGGCTTCCTGGATCCCCCAGGTTGGGTTAGCACTCGACAGACTAGATATCTAGAACATCCTATAATTCTGCTATCATGACACTCACCAGTGTACTGTATTTACTTGTTTAATATCTACATTCCCTGCTAGACTGTAAGTTCCACCAGGGTAGGGACTATTTCTTATTCTTTTTCAGACCCTCAGCACATACTAGGTGCTCAGTAAAATATGTTAAATGGAGGAATAGCTCTTAACTACCTGTTCTATAATCGTCTCAGGGTTTCTCTCCCCCAGTATGGGTTCTTAAGGGCAGGACCACATCTGATTCATGGCCAGTCTGCCTCATATTTGGCACATACGTAGGAGCCAAAAACATAGCTCTGACTTCAAGAAACTTACAGGCTAGTAGGGAAAATAGAGACCAATAAAGAGAGCCACAGGACAGGGTACAGTGAGGTACAGCACAGTGGCTAAGTGACTCATCCCCTCCAAACCTTGGCTCCCCATCTGCACAATGAGGTTGACATATATTACTTCATGGGATCGTTGTGAGGCTTAAATGGGCTGATCCACGTACTCAGAACACTACTCGTCAAACAGTGAGCACTCCCTGCATACCAGCTTTCATTACAAGCAGAATGGTCTGTGGCCAAGTAATTCCGATGGAGGGGGTTCAGGGAGGGGCGGAGGAGCTAGGCATGTAAGGATTGGCACCCAGTGAGTTCCGTTAATGCTAATTTACAGTAACGACAATTACAATTTGGGTGTCAGATCTGCTGACACTCTTTTGCATACATTATCCTGCTCAGTTGTCACTCCACGTGAAAAAACTGAGGCTTGGCAAAACTTTCCCCCGAGCTGACTGCAGCAAAGCCTGTGCGGGGCCAGCGCGCTGGGCTGGGGCAAGGCACAGACCCTCATTTACTCCAGAGGGCTCCCGACCTTCTCACTCAGCCTGAGGCCCAAGCCGTAACCCTCACAGCCTCCCCTACCCGAGAATCCCACCCTTCTCACGCACCTTCCATGCGGTCCGCAGAGATCCTTGGAAGGAGACCCGAAGCCCCGCCCACTCACGCCGGAAGCGTGATGGCGCAACTTCCGCCCGCCCCGTCCGCTGCCACTTGTGGCTCTGCCGCTCTAGCCCCCGGCGGAGCCAGCTGCGGCTCTCCGGTGCCGGCCCCGTTGCCCAGGGAACGGGCTCCCGGCAGCCCCCGCGGCCCAGAGGCCATCCCCGCCTCCTCCGGCCCGGCGGGGCCGACGAGTCCGGAGGGGCTGTCGCGGGAGGTGAGTCCAGCGACGCCGCGGGCGGCCCCGACGCCCAGCCCCGCGCCCCTTCCTTGGCCTCCCAGCCGCCGCTCACTCCTCCCTGTGGCCACCCTTCCCTCGCCTCAGCCCCTCAGGGTCAGCACTGCCCGTTTCGCCCCATTCCTCCCGGCCTGCCGTCTCGCCCTCGCGGAGTGGCGGAGACCAAATGCCCTAACAGGGAAACGCCTGGCTCGCCGCCTGGCAGAAGCCAGCGGTCCGCAGAGCAGAGCAGTTGTCGCCCACCGCTCCTGGCTTCGCTGGGTCTTCCCACACCATCTTTTGGGCCGCCGCCTGGCGCGCCGCGGCTCCCCTCGCTCCTCCCCATCTGCCGCACCCTGGCATCCCTTCTGCCGCTGGCCCCGCGGCTTCAGGCCCCTTGGTTGTAAGGTTGACGTTCTGTCCCCCGACCCTCTCAGCCCCTGTCCCTACGTCTGCCCGTCAGCTCCTGGCAGCAGGCCTTGACTTACCCAGTAGGTGTTCAGTAAGTACTTGTTAAATGAATAAGTGAGTGACTCCTCTCTCAACCCAGTTGTAATGCCTGGGAGGCAGGGTAGGTAGTGAGGGTTAAAGAATGGGATGCCCTGGAGTCAGACCCTGGGTTAGGTCCCAGCGCTGCCCCTTCACAGCTGTGTGTTCGAGACAAGTGCCACCACCTCACTAGGCTTGTGTCCTCACCAGTAAAATGCAGATGATAATCGTTTCTATCTTCGGCTTCGTGGGAGGATTAAATGGGTCAGTGCATGTAAAGTTAAGCACAGTGCCGGGCACGCGGTACATTGCAATACATGATAGCCCCTACGGTCATCACCTGCATCTGTGCTAGCCTGTCTGCTTTCTCATTCCTCTTGTCCTTTCTTACATGTCTCTAACTTCTCATTAGTTTTCCTTCTTTACTTCTATTTGTGTTCCCTGCTGTTTGTTCTTCCTCTCTCAGTGGGATTCAAGAATTTTATTCTGTTCTGTTGCTTCTGTTCCATTTGTTGAAAGAATGTGGGGGTACCAGCCTGGGTGCACCCTTTTCTCATTTACTGGAGCGATCACTTGCACCTGGGGTTGACTACTTCCTGGCAGCCAAGGTCTTGTAAACTTTAAGGAAGGAAACTCTGGGAAATCCCGAAACCCAGATCTCAGGCATAGGCAGAATCTGGGAACGAAGCCACTGTAGCATCTTATGGTCACCAGCAACTCCTGGTCTTTTAAGCTGCAAGACTTTTTGTACCTTCTCACACTCTAATTTGCCTTAATAAGCCTCTAATCTTGCTGTTTTTGGTAACCTGACTTCCATCCCATGTTTGTTCATTCAGTGGGTAGTTATTTGGGGTCCATTGCGTGCCAGCTACTGCACCAGGCTCTAGGGATGCTGTGGTGGGCCAGACAGACCCAGCTGCTGCCCTCAGGGAGCTAATAGTCTGGCCTTTGAGCTCTCAGACTGAGAACCTAGTGCAGGTATGGAGGATATTTGAGTTTTCAGGACTGACTTGGAAAGCAGTGATGGGGAACATGAAATAAGGATAGTCCTCTTCTGGAGTGACTAGTAAGTAGGTTTTGTTAGGTTTAAGTTGTTTTGTAGCCATATTGTCTTTTTCTTTTTTTTCTCTCTTTTTTTTCCAAAGCAAGAAAGATTTGGATATATTGTCTTTTTCAATAGAAGACTAGCTCCTACTGTATTTTTTTTCCTTAGAAAAGTTATACTTCAAATTTAAAGAGGATCTCATTTCATGTTAGCTTCTTAGATAATTTGAACAAAATGGCTACTAGAACTTAGTGGGGGGAAAGGAAGGAAACAGGCATCAGGCAGAGCAGTTGATTGAACTTGGAAAGATGAAGAATAGATCAGGAAACAGTTATATACATAACAAAAAGCTTTGGCATCAAGTGTGGAGAGATTTCTAGATATAGCGACGCACGGAGAGCTTGGTAGAATCAGGAGGGGAGTAGTTGATAGCTTTGTGAATTGCTAAGGTAGAAGTGAGCTATAGTTCAAACAGCATGTTCAGTTTAAAATGAATGTATTCTTTGGACCTGGACATAAGATTTCCAGTGGGTTTTCGCCACTATCTTATGTTTAGGGCTGTCATACTCAGGAAAATCTGGCACAGTGTTTCAAGAGAGATTAATTCAACAAACATTTGTTGCACATTGATTGTACTCTTTATTGACTGGTCTTTTGAAGCACCACAAAGTTTATAGACTAGAAGGACATAGGCAAAGACTAGAAAGAGTCCACTGAAGGAGATTGAAAAACATGATGGTGCTGTGTGATAGCTGCCCTCATGGAGTTCTGTGCAAGCAGAGAAGGACCAGCCAAGTGTCTGAGGGAATCTGAAGGCTTCCTGGTGGAGAAGTAGTTCCTACAGGGTATGTCTGGGGGATGTGGGAGAGTGGAAAGGGACTTTGCTCTGCAAAGACATACGGGTCATAGTGTGTTCAGGGACTGTGGCAGAAAGCTCATTGCACTGGAGCAGAGTGTGTGGATGGGAGAGCAGCCCGAGATGAAGTTAGGTACAGACCACTTTGTGCAAATGTCCAGTTTCCATGCTTGTGTTAGGCTTTAGCTTGTGAGCACTGGCTAGCCAGTGGGGATGGGAACAGGGAAGTGACAGAATTTAATCTGGAAGATAAATGACTGCCTCAGTCTCATTATGTTCTGCCACAAGAATTTAACACTTAAAAGAATTAATAGATGTTGTTGCCAGACTTTAAAAATAGATTGTACAATAGGGATACTGATTGTTGCTTCCTAGAGATTTTGGAGAGAATCCTTAAACCATTAGTGTTTTCAGAAAACTCTGGTAACATATGATCATTGTACCACTAAGTGGATGATTTAAACTGTAATAGTCCTAGCTCCAGTTTCCAAAAACTGTCCATCAAGATGGCAGTCGGTGTTATCAGTCAATGATTCACCTGTTAAGGCTAGCTTCCACCTGCCAGGTTTATGGGATTGGTGGGACTAAAGGGGGAAGGAAGCATAAGGACTTGAAGAAGAATGTCATAGTGTTTTGTATTTTTAACTGAAATTTCGTGACCACAGAAGCATTACCGATTTTAAAGATTGGATTGAGAATATTCTTTTGTGCTAACACCTGAAGTTAACAAATCTTTATTGAGCATCTACTCTGTGCCAAACATATCATTAGGTACTAGGAGTTACTTTGGTAATAAGCAAGAGAGAATTTGTGTTGCTTACATTCTCATGGGAGAGATGATTGTTAAACTGTTTAGCAAATAGAGTAATTAGAGGTTGTGATGAGGATTATGGAGGACACATGCTAGAGGGAAGAGGGGACTATTGGACTTATGTGATCTGGTCAGGGAAGCCCTTTCTATGGTGGTAACATTTAAGCTGAGACCCCAGGGTTGAGAAGAAGCCAGATATGAGAAGATCCTTCTGAGTAGAGGGAACAGTCAGTTGAAACCTGAGGGGGAAAGAGTGGACCAGTGGAGCTCGAGTTTGGAGAACAAATACAGAGGGGTAGAAATTCGAAAGGGAGTTGGGAAGGGTTTAGACCACGTGGGGCCTTGTGGGCCACACACAGAAGGCATTTGGTTTTTATTCTTGGAGCACAGGAGAAGAGTGAGGAATTTTGAGCATAGTGGGTGGGTGGGAGAAATTTCAAAGATTTCTCTTTGAAAGAGCTGATTCTTTTTATTTTTGGTAACAGCTTTATTGAGATATAATTCACATACCATACAATGCACCTATTTAAAATATACAGTTCAGTGGTTTTGAGCATATTCACAGTTATGCAACCATCGCTACAGTCAATTTTAGAACTTTTTCATCACTCTAAAAGGAAACCCTAGGCCTTTAGCAATCAACCCCTACCCACTTCATTTCCTGGCCCTAGGCAACCGCTGATCCACTTTCTGGATATAGGTTTGCGCCTGTTCTAGACATTTCCTGTGAATGGAATCATGTAATTTGTGGTCTTTGGTGTGTGGTTGCTTTCACTTGGTAGTGTGTTCAAGGTTCATCCATGTCATAGCATGAATTAGCACTTCACTCCTTTTTATTGCGGAACAGTGTCTCGTGTGGCAGACCACGTTTTATTTGTCCATTCATCACTTGACAGACAGTTGGATGGTTTCTACTTTTTGACTATTATGAATAGTGATATTATGTACATTTGTGTATAAGTTTTTGTGTAGACATATGTAGTCATTTCTATTGGGTATATACCTAGGAGTAGAATTGCTGGGTCATGTGGTAACTCTATGTTTAACCTTTTGAGGAGCTGCCAGCCTGTTTTCCACGGTGGCTGCACCTCTTTATTTTCCACCATTGATGCATCCAGTTTTCTCCACACCCTTGCTAACACTTGTTGTCTGTGGGTTTTTTTTTTTTTTAAGACAGAGTCTCACTCTGTTACCCGGGCTAGAGTGCCGTGGCATCAGCCTAGCTCACAGCAACCTCAAACTCCTGGGCTTAAGCGATCCTCCTGCCTCAGCCTCCTGAGTAGCTGGGACTACAGGCACACGCCACTGTGCCCAGCTAACTTTTTCTATATATTTTTTAGTTGTTTGGCTAATTTGTTTCTATTTTTAGTAGAGACGGGGTCTTGCTCTTGCTCAGGCTGGTCTCGAACTCCTAACCTCAAGCGATCCTCCCGCCTCAGCCTGCCAGAGTGCTAGGGTTACAGGCGTGAGCCACCACGCCCGGCCTATCTGTGGTTTTTTTAATATAGCCATTCTATGAGGTGTGAAGTGGTATTTCACTGTGGTTTTGATTTGCATTTCCCTGATGCTTAATGATATTGAGTATTTCTTCATGTACTTATTGGCCATTGGAGAAATATCTCTTAGATCCTTGTCCGTTTTTAAATTGTCTTTTTTTTTTTTAAGATGTAGGGTCTCACTGTGTTGCCCAGTCTGGCCTCAAATTCTTGGGCTCAATAGATCCTCCCAAGTAGCTGGAACTATAGGCGCATGCCACTGCACTGGGCTTTTAGAATTATCTTTTTATTATTGAATTTTAACAGTTCTTTATATATTCTAGATGAAATCTCTCATCAGATGTATGATTAGCAAGTATTTTCTTTCCATTCTGTGGGTTGTCTTTTTACTTTCTTGATGGTGTCCTTTGGAGCACGGAAGTTTTTCATTTCAGTGAGGTCAGAGAGCTCATTTTGATGGCTTTGGATGAGCGTGGGTTCTAGAGGCAGGTGTAGAAGCAGAGGGCAGTCACTGGAAGACCATGGCAGTGCAGGTGAGAGATGTCATGGCTTCCACTAAGGCATGGCCATGCAGTTGGTGAGAAGGGGCCAGGTTTGAGGTTGGTTTGGAGATAGGGATTGTAGGGGTAAGGGAGACAGAGAAATCCAGGATGAACACTAGGATTTCAGCTTGAACACTTTTGATTCAAGATTTCATTATGCTGTTACCTTCTGCAGAATTGTGACAGTCTTTAATACCTGCTGGCATTATTAATAGCCTGGCAAGGTGAGCCCTGTGCTCCCTCCTTACACATTTTGAAGTTGCTTTTGGTAGGATTATTATCACTGGTGTGCCCAGGAGCTGGTTCCAGGGATTCTGACCTTCCATAATATTCATTAAAACCTCCTAAGCCACCACAAATAAACACGTAAAGTAAGCCAGAATAGTGTGCCTGCTTTGCAAACGCACTTTTGAGGCGAGTCGCCCGACTCCCTTCTAGCCAGACTGCAGTGTCAAAGCCTTTCCTGTACAGAGATGATGGAGCTGTCAGTGAATGGTAGCAAATCAAGTGGATGAATTTTTGAAAGATAAATCTCTTAATTTGACAGAGCTACTTTGAGGAAAAAGATTTTTAAAGGTGGAAGTAACATTGGCTGACATTTATTTGTGAAGTGCTTAGTATTTCCACTTGATTCCAAGGAGATCTCATCAGCTTAAGCAGATAAGAAAGCACCTTCCGGAGACGGGGAGTAGTGTGAAGCGCAGGATGTGAGAGGCCGAGGCATGCTGTAATTAGAAGCAGTTCAGTGTGGCTGGAGTCTGGTTAGAGGTCCTGGGGCGACAGGGCCCAGCAGAGGCCAGATCAGCAAGGTTCTTGTAAGCCAGTGACACTCGGGCTTTAGCCAGAGTGGGATGGGGACCACTGGAGGGTGTTAAGCAGGGGTGTGACAAAGTCAGCTTTGCACACCAGGAAAATCCCTCTGTTTGCCAAGTGGGTGAGAGGGGAGTGGGAGGCAGGCAGATGAGCTGGCACCAGGAAGAGCTCCAGGTGAGAGGCCATGGTGGCCTGAGCTAGGGGATGGGCAACGGGATGTGTGCGAGATGTATCAGGGAGGCAAATGGACGGGCTTGATAATCGAATGGAGAGCCAGGGACATAGAGAGGAGAGAAGGAGGAATCGGGGACAATGCCCCTCTTCTGGCTGGGACAGCATGGCCCAAGCAGCTGGGTAGAAGATACAAAGATACAAAGCTAAGTGTTTTTAGACGTTGTTCATTTACTCTGTGTAATACATCTATGACGTAGGTTTTACTAAACCCATTTCAGATGGGTAAATGGAGATCTAGAGAGGTTACATCATTTTCCCAGTGTCCCCCACAGGTAGTTTTAGGATAGCATTGGGATTTGAACCCAGGTCTTTTTTACTCAGTGTCATTAACCACTCCACTGTGCTGCTTCTCCTCAGTGAAAAGAAGGTGACTTTTATGGCAGTGGATCTGAGACCTGGGACAGGCTGGGGTGGAACATGTGGGCTTACGTGAAAATTGGGTAAGGAGAGGGAGCAAAAAAGTCTTAGCAGGAGTGTTTGTTGAGTCTAAACTGTGTTTCCTAAACCTAGCACAGGAGGACAGTAAGGCAGTTGCTCTAGACTTGTTTTTCGGCCCGTCCCTGGACACTGCCTCTCCCTGTGGTAGAGTTTTGCTGGGAGTTGGCATCAGCCCGCTCCTTCCAGCTGAATGTCGAGTGAGGGGCAGCACGCGTGCTGCTGAGATAACAACACAGGGGCCCCTCGATGGAGGGGAGCACGCATCTTGTGTGCCTGCTGGGGACGCCTGTGCCCGGCCCCACACCCGGCTTTCCTCACTCATCTGGGCGCGGTGACTTACCGGCCTCTGGACATCCTTTGGAAAAACATGTTTGAGGCATAAATCGACATGACCATTCTGGAGGGCAATTTGGCAATACTTTTTTTTAATTCAATATTTTCACCTCTTGAAATATACTGCAAAAATATGTTCGGATATGTGTCTGTTTTTTATGATGGTAAAATTAAAACATTTTGGTTGAGAAAATTTTGGTTTATATATTGTGGGTTCTCTGAAGTTTTTCTGTGTGGTCACTAAAAATCACATCCTAGGAGAATATTTAGTCACGTGGAAAACGAGATTTATTAAGGGAAAAACTGTATGTGTGTATACACATGTATCTATAGCTGTCTCTATATATAGTATAGCTCTATGATGGGCTTGTGAGTGACTTCTGTTTACTTCTTTGTACCTTTCTCTATTAACCAATTTTTGATAGTGAACATTTATAACTGTTGTAAAAAGAAAATTTTATTTAAATAAATTGTGGCGCGTGTGTGCGCGCGTGCGCACGCACGTGTGCATGTGTACACATGTGTGGCAAGGACCTGACGGTGAAAAAGAACAAAAGCTGAGTGACACCTAGGGGAGGAACATTCTAGGTGGAGGGAACCAGCCAAACAAGGGCTGCTGGGTGAGAACGAGCTGGATGAATTTGATCAGAAGCGGACTGGTAAGTCAGCCAGTCAGCCAGCTGTATAGAACTAGAAAACCCACAGTTCAAAGAGACCACACAGCCACCAGGCAAGAAGCTTTCACTAGAGGAGCTTGAAAGTCTCAGTAGAACCCAAAAAACTAAAATATCCCTTCAAGTCTGATCAGGTCCAGAGAGCATCTGCCGGTACTTGTTGACCATCAGAGCCGTGATTGTGGTGCTGGCAAGTGTCCAGGACTTAGGGAAAAGAGCCAGGTTGAAGTCTCAGCTGTGTGGTCTTGGGTGAGTCTCGTGACCCTCTGGCCCTCAGTACCTTCTCAGAGTCGGGGATGATGCCACCTGCCTTGTAGGGTAGGGTAAGGATTCAGTGAGTGACGTGCTGAGTAAGGATTGAGTGTCTTCCTGAAAGGCAGCTTTGCGTCCACAGTGCGGAGAGGTGCGGGTCTCCGTGTGGAGCAGATGTGAGGTCCTGAGGAGGCTGCAGGCGTCCAGTGGGGGCCTGTTCTTCACTGGCTCGTTAACTGCATCTGGGATTGGTTCACTGTTCTCCCAGTGTCTGTCCTGTTTCCCTCTTCCATATTCTATCCAGCCTGGTGGGCTTCATAGTTCAGGAGGTTTTCAGTGACACCTTCTCTACACTCACTCTATTGCACACTGATCCCTCCTCTCCCTCTTCTCGTGGAGACCACAAATTAGCAACTAAGTACTTGTGGGTTTGTGTCTTCTCACTGTTTCATCTGCCTCCCTGTCTGGATCATAAGCTACTTGAGAGTAAGAACTGTTTTTGTATTCTTTCCACTCCTCCCTGGCATAGTATTTACTACAATGTGAATTATAGGGGCCAATACATATCGAAGTGCATTTTGAATTTAAATGCTCAGAAGTGATCTTAATGATACCTTGTTTACTTTGTTTAATTAAGCTCTAGCTATAATTTTTACCTGCCTAAAAGTTCCATGTTCCCACTATGAAACATTACTTCTCTTTGACGTGACTAGGCATTGAAAGAATTGTAATGTTTTGTTCTGTAGCCCCCAGGTTTCCCTAGATGACAGAAACATTCCTTTTCCTGCCTGAAATCATCTCTGGAAAGTGTGGCCATGGCATCCGTATCAGCGCCTGTTACATTCAGAGAGTTCTGCCCATTGTACTATCTCCTCAATGCCATTCCCACGAAGATCCAGAAGGGTTTCCGCTCGATGGTGGTCTACCTCACAGCCCTCGACACCAATGGGGACTACATCGCGGTGGGCAGCAGCATCGGCATGCTCTATCTGTACTGCCGGCACTTCAACCGCATGAGGAAGTACAACTTTGAGGTGAGCCTTACTTTTCTTTGTACTTCGGTACACATGAACCGTGGCTGATGTTTAGCATGCTTGTGTCCTAGGATGTGATCATTTACTTCTGAATTGCTAGAATATGGCCTTAATACCTCATCCAAACAACACTTTAAAACCATCTTTAACTGAGGTAGAATATAACTAAAAACATTGGTGTTCTTAACTTTTTTCCTGCCTCCAAAAACCTAGCATCACTTTCTTCTTCTTCTTTTTTCTTTTCTTTTCTTTTTTTTCTTAGAGACAGGATCTTGCTCTATTGCCCAGGGTAGAGTGCTTTAAAAGAGAACATTTTGTGTTTAACACTTACTATTGATAGAAAACTCTGGAAATAGTTACTTTTTTCCTAAGTGTTTTGTTTCTCAGAGTACCTTGACTGACTGACTTGAATAATCTCTAGTTATTCTCTTGAAATTATTACAAAAAGGGTATTTATATGAATATTGGTTAATTGCCAGAATATGCACATCTTTTTTTTAAAACCAAAACATTTATTGTGTGACTAATTACTGAAATTCTTAAAATGAACTGGACGCTGCAACAGCTGTCCTTTTAGGTTCAGCTGTTCTTCCTTCACAGAATCCATGCCTGAATCTGTGGTGTACAATTTTTAGGTGCCTCATCTGACCAGTCCTGGTGGTATTTCGTCTTTGAGCCTGGCACTCCAGTTATACTTTCTCTTGCACTTGGCAGGGTAGCCACATTTGCCACAGGTGGACTTCTGAAGGCGGTAGGCCTTAGATCCACAGTGGTGGTACGATGTATGCATCTTATTGTGGCGCTTTCCAAATAATGACATTCCCTTCATCATCTTGCTTCTGCAGCCGAGACCAAAGAGCCAGAATATGCAAATCTTAAATGAGATCACTTCTGCAGCATTGGGATCTTCACCGGTCTGTGTTCTGCATTGTCGTTGACTCAGGCATCTCTGTGGATTGCAGATATTGGTGGAGTCATTGTTTGACCATGTTATGGCTGACACCAAGTATTGATGAATTGCAATCTGATTCAGCCATTTAGTCAATTTCTGTAGTTTATTGACTACATGGCTTTTGTGAGAGACTCAAAGGCGACTGAGTTGTTGCTTCTACCTTCTGTCTGTGGTTAGTGGGCTTTTATGGACCAAGACAGGGCTTTCGTATGTAAGAGAAATGTTTACAAATACTTATGTTTTAATCAATATTCAATGTCTTAACGTTTTAATTTAAGTCAATATTCAATGTTTTAACATTTTAATTTTAAAAGTTTTTCTTAACATGAATGAGCTTCTGTGCTCATTTTAAAATAATAAAAATGGTTAGCACACAAAAAGCACTTACTATGGGCCGGGCGCGGTGGCTCACGCCTGTAATTCTAGCTCTCTGGGAGGCCAAGGCGGGCGGATTGTTTGAGCTCAGGAGTTCGAAACCAGCCTGAGCAAGAGCGAGACCCCGTCTCTACTAAAAATAGAAGGAAATTAATTGGACAACTAAAAATATATAGAAAAAATTAGCCAGGCATGGTGGCGCATGCCTGTAGTCCCAGCTACTCGGGAGGCTGAGGCAGGAGGATCGCTTGAGCCCAGGAGTTTGAGGTTGCTGTGAGCTAGGCTGATGGCATGGCACTCACTCTAGCCCGGGCAAAAGAGTGAGAATCTGTCTCAAAATAAAAAAAAAGCACTTACTATACATGAGACATTATTCTAAACTTTTACATATATTAGCTCATTTTATGCTCACAAAAATTGTATGAGATAGATGTTATTATTATTATCATCCCATTTTTTTTAAAAGTTTGGGGGTGGTGTCTGGATGGGAAAGAAGATGTCATCCCCATTTACCAGGGAGACAACTGAGGCACAGGAAAGGTACATGACTTGTCTAAGGTTGACAATTAGTAAATAGCAGCACCATCATCTGAACTTGGGCGGGCTGTCTCTAGAGTTAGAGTTGAATTAATATTTCTTGTATAAGAATTAGAATCACTGTTATTCCCTTTATTTGAATAATAGCTCATGGATTTGACTGATCAAATTCTCCAAACAGGAGGAAGAAGAGGAGGACAGAGAGGGAAAAATTTTTTTTAAATTCCCCAAACATTTAAACAGATTACATAGTTAATCTTTTTTAAAACTGTACTTATGAATTTAATATCTCTGAAATACTTTAAACACCACTTAACAACAGAGACTTGTGAATCCCCAACAGGATAAACCAAAAAAATCCATGCTCAGAGAAATCTTAAACTGCTAAAGACAAATAAAAATCTTAAAAATAGCCAGAGAAAAATGACATATTACCTGTAGGGGAACAATGATTTTGATGACTACACATTTCTTATCAGAAACCATGCAGGCTGGAAGACAGTAGCACAACATTTTTAAAGAGCTGAAAGAATCATCAACCCAGAATTCTTTACTCAGTGAAAATGTCTATCAAGAAATGTGAAATAAAGATATTTTTGGGTAAAGGAAAATTAAGAGGATTCATTGCCAGCAGACCTGCTCTAAAGTCATTGCTTGAAGAAATTCTTCAGACAAAAGGGAAGTTGGTACCTCAGGAATGAAGGAGGAACAATAGTAAATACCTGGGTAAATACAATAGGTTATTTTTCTCCTACTGAATTCTTTAAAATATATTTGACAGTTGAAAGCAAAAATTATAACTGATTGAGTTTTCAATGTGTATAGATGTAGTAATATATAAGATGAGTATAATATAAGGTGGGGAGAGTAAGTCGACCTATAGGTCTGTACATTCTACTTGAAGCAAGTAAGATTCGAAGTAGATTTTGAGAAACTACATATAC
The DNA here is from genome assembly GCF_000956105.1 of Propithecus coquereli. NCBI lineage: Eukaryota > Metazoa > Chordata > Mammalia > Primates > Indriidae > Propithecus > Propithecus coquereli. Next base: position 2,140,578 of record NW_012148130.1, on the reverse strand, counting down.
TGTATACATATACTGTATTCCCTAGAGCAACGACTCTACAATGATGTAAATGAAAATGAAATTGTGAAAAATTTTCACACAACTCTCAGGAAAGCAGCAAAGGGAAAACAAAGGAAGGAAAAACAAAAGGAACAAACAAAACAAATAAAATGATAGGCCTAAATCCAAACATACTAATAGTTATATTAAATGCAAATGATCTAAATGTATCGATTAAAAGAAATTATCAAAGTGGATTAAAAAAACATGAACTAACTGTATGCCATCTATAAGAAATTCAATTCAAATATAATGCTATATGTAGGTTTGAAATTAAAAAGATGGAAAAAGATACACTGTAGAAATGCTAATCGATAGAAAGTTGGAGTGGCTATATTAATATCAAGGTTGTCTTTAGAGCAAAAAAATAACTAGGGATAAAGAGAGACACTACATAATAGTAACAGGCTCAGTTCACCGAGAAGACATAGCAGTCCTAAATGTGTGTGCCCGTTAACAACAGAGCTTCACAAAACACTAAGCAAAAATTAACATAACTGAGAGAAATAATAGACAAATCCACAATTATAGTTGGAGATTTCAATATTCCTCAGTAATAGTAGTAGTAGACATAAATCAACAAAAATATAGAAGAACTGAACAGCACTATCAACCAACTTGATCTAATTGACATTTATAGAACATTCCACCCAACAATAGCTGAATACATGTTCTTTATAAGCACACACAGAACAGTCACCAGTATAGATCATATCCTGAGTTATGAAACATACCTCAACAAATTTAAATTAGACCAGGCTTTCCAGGCCCCTGTGTTTTACTTTGTTTTGTTTTTTGACTTTTTAATTGAAATATAGTTTACATAAAATATACAAATCTTAAATTTACAACATGATGAATTTGTATGTATACACCTGTGTTAATCACCCAGATCAAGATATAGAACATTTACAGCACCCCAGAAGATTCTCTTGTGCCACCTCCCAATCAGTACCCCTCCCCAAGGTAACTACTCTTCTGACTTCTAACATTATAGAGTAGTTTAGCTAGCGTCTTTGGTTTTGATTCACTATTAGGTAACCTCCGACATTAAGGTTTAGTGTGCGTTAGTGGAGTTTGGACTCCTTACTCAGATAGAAATTACAACCCAGTTCTCTTTTGTAAGCACATGTGTCTCATTGATCACCACTTTATTGTCTTTTTTAGGATGTTATTTATTTATTTAATTTTTTAGAGATGGGGTCTTGCTATGTATCCCAGGCTGGCCTCAATCTCCTGGGCTCAAGTGATCCCCCTGCCTCAGCCTCCCGAGTAGCTGAGATTGTAGGTAGGCACCACTGCACCCGACATACTGTCTTTATTAAAGAACTATATAACTATTTTAAAAATTTCAGCCACCAAACTGAAAAAAACCTAAAATTAAAGAAACAAGAGTTTTGTGCTTCCTGGAATGAAACTACAGATTACACCTGACTGCTAATTTTACAATTTTAACTAGAATTAGTTTTCTATATTTATTGAATATGTCTTAGTCCGTCTTTTGTTCCTATAACAGAATACCTGAGGCTGGTAATTTATAAAGAGGTTTATTTGGCTCACAATTATTTGGAAAGTCCAAGATTGGGCAGCGGCATTTCGTGAGGGTCTCATGCTGTTTCCACTCCTGGTGTAAGTTGGAAGCAGAGTGGGTATATGCAAAGAGATCACATGGTAAGAGAGGACTCAAGAGAGGGAAACCAAGGAAGCTAGAGTCTTTTAACACCTCGCTCTTGGGAACTAATCCAGTCCTGTGAGAGTGAGAACTCACTCACCTCGGAGGGAGGGAGTTCATTTATTCATGAGGAATCTGCCGCCTGGACCCAAACACCTCTCACTAGGCCCCACCTCCAAATTTCAACATCAGTTTTGGTGGGAGTAAACCACATCCAAACCAGAGCATGTGTGATGAGCCCCATGAGCTTTGAAGAAATACGGTGTGATGGGACAGCCTCCCTAGGGTCAACCAGAGTTTGGGGGAAGCCAGCGCAAATTAGTGGACCCAGCAGACTAGAAGAGGACTCTGGAAAAACCTCATGTAAAGATTTTTAGCTAGTTTTTCTTTACTGGAGGACCTTAAAAAATGTATTTTAGTGGTGCAAAAATCCACACTTGGTAGCCTTGAGTATCCAAAGCATTTTTTGAGTGCCCATTGTGTATAGAATCCGAAACTTATGATTGTGGAGAATCAAAGGAAGTATAAAATTTCTGTTTTGGAAAGAAAACAGAATTTAGTTAGAATATTAGAGTTTGAAGACAAAACTATGTATCTATGTAAGACACATAGGAAAAGATTGGAGGAACTTTCATCATGATTACTTTAGGTGAAGATTGAAAATGGGATTGGGTAAGAGAGGAAGTATGGAAGGAAAGTATCTTTTGTTTTAAAACTCTAAATACTGTGGAATTACTAGCATTTTTGGTAACAAGAATATATTCATATAGTACGTGTCTAAACACAACAACACAAAGATATATTTTGCACTTTGGCTTCAGTTAAATATTTATGTTGTCATTTTTGTCATCAGATTGGACTGTGTCTTAGAATCATTGGTACAATCCCCATGTTTTACAGATAAAGAAACAGTAAAGTTCCTGCAGGAGGCCACAAATCTGGTCGTCTAATCAGTACACTGACTTCTAACAAGAGGAGGCAGGTCTTCCATGCAAATCTGTGGATTTAGAGGAAAATAAAAGCCAGATTCATGGTCTCTATGGGATGTCCAACTGAAAAGTTAAAGATGAATCGACTAGTTTGGGGAAAATCTTAGATTTTATGGGAAGGTAAATAAAAATGTAAGTTAGTTTACCCTCATAAATTCATGTATGGCATAGTTGAAGGATCATATTTTTAAATGAAGTTAGGTTCCTAACGAAGAAAGCAGACCTTTTATGTGGTAAATATAGCCTTGCATGTGTTTTCAAAAATAGAGCTTTTGGAAACATTTTTTCCACAGAAGTTAGTGGGAGGGGGCAGATGGAAACACAAGAAATTCTTCCTCCCTAGTGCCAAAAGCACTAAGAAAATGTTGCAAGGAGCTAATAACAAGTACAAAAATGTTATAAACTTGTTAAATATACCCTCTTCTTAGCATTCAGCAAATTGTTGAAATGTGCACTAACCACAGCATGATACTTGATGGCAGAATGCTAGTTTGCGTTTCTGCAGCTTTTCCACGCTTACTCTGCCGGTGAATTCATTCAACAAGTATTTATTGAGTGCATAGTATGTGCTTGGCCCATTTAGTTCCCAGAGATGGAGTAGAGAGCACAGTAGGCAGTCTCTGCAATCGTGGGGCTTTGGGTCTAACAGGGAGAATCAGAGAAATACAAAAGAGAAGTCAACCGGATAGATAAACAAACAAACCACCGTGGTGATGGGAAGTGCTAAGGGAAAACCAGAGAAGAGGATGAGGAGTACCAAGAGGGGTGGCTGCAGTTTTCAGTAGAACTCCAGGGAAGGTCTGTCCAAGAAGGTGACAGTTAAACAAAGACCTAAAGAGAGTGACCAGCATGCCATGGTGATAATGTCTAGGGCAGAATATTCCAGGAGGAAGGAAGGAAAGGCCTTGAGCCTGAAACCTGTCTGGGATATGTTTTAAAGTGATACAGAAATGAGAGTTTTTGTCTTACCTTAGCAGCCAAGGTGCATTTGCCCAGTGCCTTCCCTTGTCTTTCCCTATGGAAAACCCTTAGATTTGGTGATTAGGAGCCTGTGATACCTACGTTCTGATTTGTTGGTAGCATTACAATATAGGGCTTCACTGGTGTCCTTAGTGTGGATTACTCCATTCATTGGTTGCTGGACATTTAGCTTTCAAATATTTTTAAACAGCAACTCACAGTAAAAAAAACGGAAAACAAAAGACAACATTTTATTAGATGTCCCTTCTGCCTGAATTTACCTAACTTCAATTTAATTCCAACAGTTTTTTTTTTTTAATGGCAAATGACAAAGCTGGTTTTAAAATGTTGATGAAATTGTAAAGGGTAGAATAGTCAAGATACTAGGGATAAAGCAGCACCAGCTGGGAGAAGTTGTGCTGTTGGAGAACAGCACTCATAAAGCCTCAGTAATCCAGGGAGTGCGGTGTTAGCACGAGAAAAGATAAATAGGCCATTGGAACAGATTAGAGAAGTCAGAAGACCTACAAGTATGTGGATACTTGAGTAATCGCAAATGCAGCACTACAGAGTTTTTTCTAATAAATTATGTGGGACAATTGGATATGAGTATAGGAGAAAAATGAAACTGGATCTCTTACTTCACTTTGTTATTTTGTCTCAACGCTTTAAGTGTCATACCACTGTCTTTTGACTTCTGCTGGCAGTCTGATTGGGTTCCATCATGGGTAATTTGTCCAGTCTCTTTCTTTTTAAGATCTTCTCTAGGCCTAGGCTCTCAGCTCCTCCCTTCAACTCCAGGGGACATTCCCTACTCCATTTTGATCTACAGAGTTAAGAAAATTATTCCAGAAAAACAGATGCCTTTGTTTAGCTTTCAGATCATTAAAAAGTTATATGAATATTGAAACATTAAACATTTATTCTTTGTTAGTAAAAGAAAGAAAACAGTGAAATAATTCTTAAGAATTGAATTAATTCATATCTTATTTGATCTTCTGAAATATTTCACAATATTTCAGATCTGTTAGTTATTTGGTATTCTAGCAGTTTCTACTGAAGGTTAAACTTTGGCCTACTAAAAGAAGCTCATAAAGAAAGCCTTGTCAGACTTCACAGTTCCCATGAACCTGCTTACAAAGAACACTTTTTCCTGATGTGGTTTTGTCCTGTGTATAAAGGGAAAACTGCCTGCCAAGGACCTAAGAAGGTTAGCTGAATGCTATCCTAATGGTGAGGTATTTGCCAGGAAACCATTCCTGGAAACTTTCAAATCAAAAGCCCTTTTTTTCCTTAAATTTTTTGATTACTGGGTGTTTGGTCCAGGAAGTTACGTTGCTGCAATAAGGGCAACAATAAATGCCCCCTAGGAAGTTGGAAAGAGGGAAATCAGAGAGTTAAACACACGATAGTTGACATCAGAGATGAGCAAAGTCATCTTCAAGAGACAGAAGAATGGCTACTCAGACAGAATAAGACTGAACTCTCCTTATCAAGAAGGAAGAGGGTGTATAGTCTGCTATGTAACTTGGGAAAACTAGATCAGGCTGAATTGTTTGTGCAGTGGGAGAGATTGCTTTGAGTGCTGTGATTCTCCCTGGCGCGGCTGGCTCTGGGCAGAGATCTGTGTTTCACGTGACTCATGCAGTGGGACCCTTCCTGCGATCTAACATTTAGAATGCTTTCATCAGAAATTGTGCCATGTTTGCCAAGCAGCTTTTGGACTGAAACACATAGATCGACCAGTGGGGGAAGAATATATAGGTTGTACCTATCTAGCATTCTGGTTTGTATGAGCATTACTTCATTGCAAAATAATAATTTGGCTTTTTGACTTAAACTACAATCTCTTGGGCATTAAATGATCGTGAGACAACCTCCCTGGGCTGATTAACAGCAGGACACTAAAAAGATTCAGGATTTGGGTCAGAAGGCTGAGGACCAGACCCTTCCTGTGCTAATTCACCAGTGTGAATCTGTGTGCTCGGTAAAACTGTACACTATCGTGTTTAAGGACACGTGCACATGTGGTAAAGCTATGAATAAAAGCAAGGGAATAATTAATGCTACTTTCAGGAGAGTGGTTGGGGTCGCCTATGCAGTCAGGGAGAGGCACACAAGAACTTCAAAAGTGCTGTTAATGGCCCCTTTCCCACGCTAGATGGGGAGTCCATGGGTGCTCATTTTATGATAATCCTTTAAGCTGTACATGTTTTGTGTAGTCATGTATGTATGATCATATTTCATTATTTTAAAAAATGAAAACAAAGAGAATACCATAAAATGAGGCACTTTGTATTTAGCCAGTGAGCATCCTAAAGGCAGTAACCGTGCTTGCCCCCAACCCTTTCTGCACCTGGCAGAGCTGACCATGTCCTGCCTGTGACCCGCTTGTACATGGATGTCTTTTTCTGTTTTTGTTTTTTGTTTTACCGACTGAGCTAGCCGGGCATACATGGATGTCATTGTCAGTAATGCTTTGTTCTTATATTTGCTGGTGAATCTTGCTCCTGTTCCCAGACTGAAAGCAGCACCCTCGTCTGTGTCCCCCACACAAAGCATAGTGAAGTCATCCGTAAGCACTTAACTGTTCAACCCTGCTTCAGTGCACATCTCATTTTAAACTTTAACAATTCTTTTAATAGGCTAGTTGATGTTATTAAAGTTTATCTCTGTGAGTGGACTTCTATGGAAAACAATACTAGATATTTTAATGACAGTGCAGTAAAAATCCATTTTTAAGTATGTTAAATGAAGGATTGGTTTTATGAAATAGAAATACTGCTAAAAGAGATATTAATGGTGGCTGGGCGCGGTGGCTCACCCCTGTAATCCTAGCACTCTGGGAGGCCGAGGCAGGAGGATTGCTTGAGGTCAGGAGTTCGAGACCAGCCTGAGCAATAGTGAGACCCCATCTCTACTAAAAATAGAAAAAAAAAGTAGCCGGGCGTGGCGGCACACCTGTATAGTCCCAGCTACTCAGGAGGCTGAGGCAGGAGGATTGCTTAAGCCCAGGAGTTTGAGGTTGCCATGAGCTAGGCTGATGCCATGGCACTCTAGCCTGGGCAATATAGCGAGACTCTCAAATATAAAAATTAAAAAAAGATATTAATGGTGAATTTGAGCCTGGAGTGCTTGAGTATCCTAACAGTGGTTTTGTGTATCCTAATTCATTCATAATAAATAACCATTAGGCTGGGCGTGGTGGCTTATGCCTGTAATCTCAGCTCTTTGGGAGGCTGAGGCAGAATTGCTTGGGGCCAGGAGTTTGAGGCCAGCCTGGGCAACGTAGCGTGACCCCCATCTCTACAAAAAATTTTTTAAAAATTAACAGGGTGTGGTGGTACATGCCTGTGGTCTGAGTTACTGGGGAGACCGAGGCAGGAGGGAGGATTGCTTGAGCCTAGGAGTTTGAGGCTGCAGTGAGCTATGATCACACCATTGTACTCCAGCCTGGGCAACAGAGCGAGACCCTATCTTTAAAAAATTGAATAAATAATTATCAAATATTTTATCTCTTTAAATAAAATAAAATTTTTGTTAATGTCTTTCCGCTCTATATATCCCTTGCTAGTACCCTAATTTCAGTTACTCTCTTCTGCTGTAGGGAAGGTAATTGATGATGGCTCAAACCGCCACACTAAATCCACCACTGTGTTTGTGCCAGGGCCGGACTTCCTACTGCTGTTCCCAGCCAATGGACTGATTGTAGCAGGGACACTGAGGCAGGCCCAGTGCTATGAAACAGGGGACTCCTCTGACATGTGACCTTGGCTCTAGATGACCCCATTAACTTGGCCAAAACTTTAAATTGTACTGCAGTCTGAAATTTACCTATCCAACTCTCCTTCCTTCTCTCTTTTCTTCCCAGGTTACAGACCTGTGTTGTGATCTGACAGTTCTTCCTGCCTCCTCCAACTACTTCTCCTTTTTCCCTCACAGGTGTTTTCCAAGTAGATATTTTGCTCATCTAATTCCATCGTTAGGGCCTGCTTTTCAGTGGACACAAACTGATTTAATGGTATCATTCAAGTTTTTCAGGTCTTCCATAGCCTTACTGATATTTTTGTCTACTTGTTCTGTCAACTACTATGACAGGAGTGTTGAACTCTCCAACTGAAATTTTGCATTTATTTTTTTTAGTTCTGTCAGTTTTTGCTTTATGTTTTTTGGTTTTTTTTTGAGACAGTCTTGCTCTGTTGCCCCAGCTAGAGTGTAGTGGAGTCATCATAGCTCACTGCAACCTCAAACTCCTGGACTCAAGTGATCCTCTTGTCTCAGCCTCCCAAGTAGCTGGGACTATAGGCATGTGCCACCACACCAGCTAATTTTTTTCTATTTTTAGTAGAGATGGGGTCTCACTTTTGCTCAGGCTGGTCTTGAACTCCTGACCTTAAGCGATCTTCCTGCATTGGCCTCCCAGAGTGCTAGGATTGCAGGGGTGCTTTATGTATTTTTAAACTTTTGATAAAATATACATAATATAAAATTTCCCATTTTAACCATTTTTAAGTGTACAGTTCAATGGCATTAAGTACATTCAATATTGTTGTATTGCATCATGTATTTTAAAGCTCTGTTATTAGGTACCTACACATTTAAGAGTGTTATGTCTTCTTGTTGAATTGATCCTTTTATCACTATCAAATTTCTCTTTTTATCTGTGGTAATATTCCTTGTCTACTTTTTCTGGTATTAATATAATCACTCCTGCTTTTTTTGTTTTTTTTTTTGTTTTGTTTTTTTTGAGACAGGGTCTTGCTATGTTGCCCAGGCTGGTCTCGAACTCCTGGCCTCAAGGATCCTCCCACCCCAGCCTCCCAAAGTGTTGAGATTATAGGCATGAACCACTATGCTTGGTTGCTTTGGTCTATCTTTTTCCATTCTCCTATTTTTACCTTATCTGTCCTTTTATATCTAAAGTGCATTTCTTATATATAGTATCAAGTTGGGTCTTACTTTTTTATCCAATTTGACAATCTCTGCCTCCTAATTGGAGTCTTTAGACCATTTATATTTAATGTAATTATTGATATGGTTGTGTTTAAGTCACAGTTTACTGACCTCAGCACCATTGACACTTTGGCCTGAGTGTGCTGCCTGTATATTGTAAGATGTTTAGCTGCATCCTTGACTTTTACCTAGTAGGTGTCAGTAGTGTCTCCCAAGTTGTAACACCCTCCAGACATTGCCACATGTCCCATGGGGGCTGTACATCTCTTCTTCCTATTTTTTCTTTTCATCTCTCTTTGTTGCATAGTAGATGATTTCCTCATGTCTGTCGTTCAGTTCAATACTTTCCAGCCTGTGACTAATTTGCTATTCATTCCATCCAGTGAGATTTTAAATTCTCTTGGTTCTTTTCATTTCTCTCTATTTCTGATAGTTGCTTGTTCGTTGCTTACGTCCATTTACTTTTTTATTTTTTTAAGCACTTTAAGCATATTTCTTTTATGTTCTACGTCTGTTCAATCTAAATGAAATACTTGGGGTTTGTGAGTGCCATTATTGCTTGTTTTAGTTGACTGTTCTTCATGGGGCCTACTTCCTTGTGGTAATTTCTAATTGTGAGCTATTTAGCTGATCCTAACATCTGAGAATCCTGAGGGACCTAGGTGGAGACTGTGTCCCGCAGATGGGGTGAATGTTTGCCAGTGCCAGGTACCTTGGAGTGCCACCAACGCGGAAGCACTTCAGATTAACTGTCGAGGTGGAGCTTCCTTTGAGTGGAAAGGGAGAATAAAAAATTCAGAGTGATGCTGAATAGGGCAGGCCTGTGATTAGAGATTCTCAGCAAAGATTCTTTTGTTCAATTCAGTCAGTGCCTGAGATAAGACAGATTTCCTTGTCAGCTCCATTTGCCAGCAAATTGATTTTTCTGTGGCTTACTGTTTCCCTTAGGGCTAGGCCTCTGGGGTTCTGGCTTCTGCGGAGAATACAGTTCCAGCTCCCCCCCTCATCTGCTCAGCTTGGAAAACAGAGACTCTAGGTGTTTGCCAGATGGTGGCAGGGTAGGGTGTAGCTTCAGGGCTTACTTTTGTTCTGATCTGGCAGCATTCTTTTTGTTTTTGGCTCCTGTGGATTTTCCTTACTTCCTTGAAAACTCAGCTGTGCATTTAAAAGGATATGTTATGTATTTTACTCAGCATTTCTGGGTGTTTGCAGAGCATTGTTTTTGGAATAGCTAGACTATTGTATTGTGCAAAGTTGAGGCCTCATATTCTGTTTCTATCTGAACTGTAGTTAAATGTTGATAATCTGATTCTTGGGATGTTTTGGTTCTTAGATTAAGAACCATGACATTTATTAATAATCATATTAAATAACATTAACTCAAGCCTAGCACACTGGTTTATTAAAAAGCACATGTACAAGCAATGCATATAGATACTGAGGCTTCTGGCCCACCTAAGTGATTATTTTTATTTTGGAATTGAAGATCATTCAGAAATACTATACAACCATTTTGAACTTACGCTGTGACATAGCAAGATCTCTAGTAAGTCATTTTAATTCTTGATGTGGTGGTTTGTATAGTGACAGATTCCTAGGGAAAATGTTTTCTTTCCAACATCCTGCTACCATGTCAGGACTCTGTGTATCTAAAACATGTTATGTCACCTTCTGCCTTCAAAGCAATACCAATGAATGCTGCTAATGGTACCATCGATCTCATGTTACTCAACTCCAAGTCATAAAAGTCCTTTTTGTTCTCCTTCCTCTTCGCAAGCCTACCAAGCTATCCATTAACAAGCCCTTTGGATTCACTCACAGAAAAGCCTAGAGCGCAGAGGAGAGCAGGGCCTCTGGAGAGAGCCGGACTTGTGTGTGAATCCTGACTCTTGATTCTCACTAGTTGTGCAACCTTAGACCAATTACTTAACCTCTCTGGAGCTCAGCCCCTTGTTTGTGAAATGAGGATAACTATAGCACCCTCATAGATTGTCTGAGGATTCAGTAAAGCATGTAAAGCACTTAATATGGTGCCTGCCACAGGAGAATAAAGAAGAGATGCTGTGCTGTTTTCATTGTTACCATTCTAACAAGGTCAGTTGATGGAACCCTCTTCATCATGGTTTTCCTGCCTTCATGCACATTCTATTTACCATTTTTCTAGACTAGGCCCTTACTTAACTCCAGTCTGAACTCTTGCAAAAGGTTCCCAGCTGGTCTTCCTGCCTGGCCCCACTCCCTCCATTCTCCCTCCTGCTCCTAATCATGGTTATCAGATGCCTCTGACTAATACACTGGCCAAATCAGGAATCTTCAAGGGATCCCCTTTTCCTTCCTGTAGCTTAAGATCCGAATCTCTTACCTTATACCATGATCTGGTGCTAGATATATTTATAGCCTATGAAAATACCCTAAAAGCTGTAAAGTACCAGATGAAAGTGAGCTCCATCACTACCACCCCCACTCTCTGTAGGCGGCTCTTTGTGTGCCTGTTTCATTGCTACAGCTAAACTTTAAGAGTGCTGGGACTGTGACCTACTTTAGCTTGTATTGCTACAGCAACTCACTGGGTACACAGAATGAGGAGGGTATTCATACATATTTGGCAGGTTGATTACTATATAAATTACTACGTCAGAGATTTAAATGGTTTACTGGAGATACTGCCATAACTGTCAAACAGTTGTGTACTTTTTCTGAATGAATAGTTTCGAAATAAAAAAGGTAGCTCAGGCCAGAAGCCGGAACGTTTGTGAGCAATGCTTATAAATGTGCTTTTTACTGAACCGACATATTAAGCTTGAGTCAATGCTATTTAATATAATTATTGATCTAAGAACCAAAACACACCAGGAATCAGTTTTTAAGTCAATTTTGGGTGTATCATCTCATTAATCCTTTCAGCAGACCTATGAGGCAGGTAGATTATGAACAGGTATCACTTCACAATGGTTGAATGACTTGTTCACGTGGAGACGGGTAAAGTATACCTTGCGTTCAGGGTAGCTCTTCTGACTCCAGACTCCTGGTGTTTTTGTGGGGAGGGGAGGAAACACCTCTTCTGTCAAATCGCCTTAATAAGAATTCGGTATATTCATACTTGATTGATCAGCATTTCCCTCATTAGAAATGAGGGTTTTTTGATTGTTTTTGTCATTTCAAAGATTAAAAACTTAGAAAGGAAGGAGAGGATTCTGGGAAGATGATAGAATTGGAAGTACCAGTAATTTCTCTCTATGCTTAGACCTGGCCTCTACTAAAAATAGAAAAATTAGCCGGGCGTGGTGGCACATGCCTGTAGTTCCAGCTACTCGGGAGGCTGAGGCAGGAGAATCACTTGAGCCCAGGAGTTTGAGGTTGCTGTGAGCTAGGCTGGCACCACCACACTCTCGCCTGGGCAACAGAATGAGACTCTGTCTCAAAAAATAAATAGATAGATAGATAGACAGACCTGCCCTGAAAGAAATACTCAAGAGAGTCCTGCAGGGGGAAATGAGAGGACATTGGACAGTAGCTCAAAGCCATATGAAGAAATGAAGATCTCAATAAAAGTAAGTATGTGGGTAATTATAACAGCTAATGTTATTGTAAGAATGGTTTGTAACTGTGCTTCTTGTTTTCTACATGATTTAAGAGACAAAAATATTTTTTTAGTTAGTCTAAAAGCTAGTATTATTGTAACTTTGGTTTATAAGTCCTCCCCTCACCCCTTCCTTCTCCCCTCCCACCCCGAGACAGGATCTTGCTCTGTCACCCAGGCTGGAGTGCAATGTTGTGATCATAGCTCACTGTAACCTCCAACTCCTGCCTAAGCTTCCTGAGTAGCTAGGACTATACCACATTTGACTAACTTTTTTTCTTTCTTTTTTTTCCTTTTTTCAAGAGATGGGGTTTTGCTGTATTGCCCAGGCTGGTCTTGAACTCCTGACCTCAAGTGATCCTCCTGCCTCGGCCTCCCGAAGTGCTGGGATTACAGTCGTGAGCCACCACACTTGGCCTATAAAGCCCTAATTTGTTTTCTACATAATTTAAAAGAATTTCCAAAGCATTTAAAATGAATTATTTACCTTATATTTTGGGGCATACAATTTGTAAAGATATAATTTTGTGACATAAACAAAAAAAAGTTGAGGACTGAGGTGTAAAGGAGCAGAGTTTTTGTATGTTATTAAAGTTAAGCTGGTATAAATTCAAATTAGTGTTATAACTTTAGAATGTTAAATGTAATCCCATGGTAATGAAAAAGGAAATCCCTGTAAAATATACACAAAAGAAATTTAAATGTTTCAGTACAAAAAAACTAAACACAGAAGAAGACAGTAATGCCAGAAAGGGAAAAAAAGCTATAAGGCATATACAAAACAAATAGCAAAATGATAGAAATACATATTCCCTTATGAGAACTTTAAATGTGAATGGATTAAACTCTAATCAAAAGACCAAGATGATCAAAATGGATAAAAAAATAATCTAACTTTATACTGGGTACATAAGACTCACTTTAGATCCAAAGACACAAATAGGTTGCAGGTGTCTGCAGGATGGAAAAAGATATTCCATGCAAATAGTAACCAAAATAGATTGGAGTGGCTATACTAATATCATACAAAAGAGACTTTAAATCAAAAAGATTACAAGAGACAAAGAAGGACATCATATATTAATAAAAGACTCACTATGGCAAAAAGACATAACAATTATAAACATTTAAATATCTAATAATGAGACCACTGAAACATACAAAGGAAGAATTTACAGAATTACAGGCAGAAATAAATAGTTCTACAATAAAAGAAACTTTTCATATCTCTCCTCTGAATAATAGGTAGAAAAGCCAGACAGAAGATAAATAAGGAAACTTAACACATTAACCAACTAGCTCTAACAAACATATACAGAACATTCTACCAACAACGGTAGCATACACGTTTTTCTCAAATGCACATGGAACGTTTTTCAGGAGAGATCAAATTAGGCCACAGATTAAATGTCAATAGATTTAAAAAGATAGATATCACACAAAGTATCTTCTTTTCACAACCATAACAGGTTAAAGTTAGAATAACAACAGAAGGGAAACTGGAAAATTCACAAATTTATATAAATTAAACACCCTCTTGAGTCAGTGAAGAAATCAGAAGGGAAATTAGAAAATACTTAGCAATGAATGAGAATGAAAATATAACATGCCAAAATTTATGGGATGCAACCAATTCAGTGCTGAGGGGGAAATTTATAGCTTTAAATGCATACATTAAAAAAAATAAGAAAAGCCTCAAATTAGCACCTAACTTTACAGCATAAGGAACTAGAAAAGGAAGAAAAACAAAACCCAAAGCTTCCAGAAGGAAGGAAATAATAAAGATTAGAGCAGAGGTAAATGAAATAGAGACTGAAAAACAATAGAGAAAATCAATGAAACCAAAAGTTGGAACTTCGAAAAGATCAACAAAATTGACAAACCTTTAGCCAGATGGACTAAGAAAAAATGAGAGGCTGGATGCTGTCGTTCACGCCTGTAATCCTAGCACTTTGGGAGGCTGAGGCTGGAGGATCGCTTGAGGCCAGGAGTTCAGCATGAAAAAAAATAAAATACTTAGGAATTAACCAAGGAGGTGAAAGACTTGTACAATGAAAACTATAAAACGTTGCTGAAAGAAATTAAAGAAGATAAAAATAAATGGAAACGTGTCCATAGATTGGAAGACTTAGTGTTGTTAGGATGTCCGTACTACCTAAAGCAATCTACAGATTCAATGCAGTCTCTATCAAACTCCCAAGGCCGTTTTTGTTTTGTTTTTGTTTTTGTTTTTTGCAGAAATATAAAAACCCATTCTAAAATTCATGTGGAATTTCAAGAGACCCTGAAAAGCCAAACCAATCTTGAGAAAGAACAAAGCTGGAGATCTCACACTTCCTGAATTCACAATTTACTGCAAAGCTATAGTAATCAAAACAATGTGGTACTGATATAAAGATAGACATATAGACCAACAAAATAAATAGCCTGGAAATAAACCCTCTCATATATAATCAAATGATTTATTTTATTTTTAGAGATGGGATCTTACTGTGTTGCCCAGGCTGGTCCCAAACTCCTGGGCTCAAGCGATCTTCCTGCCTCAGCCTCCATAGTAGCTGTGACTACAGGTGCACAACAGTATGCCTAGTAAAAAAGCAGCCCACAGAATGGGAGAAAATATTTGAGAATCATATATCTGATAAGGAATTAATATCTAGAATATAACGAGAACTCCTAAACCTCAACAATAACCAAAAAACCCAATTCAAAAATGGGCAAAGGACTTGAATAGACATTTCTCCAGAAAAGATAAACAAATGGCCAACAAACACATGAAAAGATGCTCAACATCACTGATTATTAAGGAAATGCAAATTAAAACTATATCTCCCACCCATTAGGGTGGCTGTTATCAAAAGGACAGGAAATAACAAGCATTAGTGAGGATGTGAGAAATTGGAATTCTCGTGCACTGTTGGTGGGAATGTAAGATGTTGGAAGACTATGGAAAACAGTATGGTGGTTCCTCAAAAAATTAAAAATAGACTTACCATATGATCCCACAATTCCACTTCTGAGTATATATCCAAAAGAATTGAAAGCAGTCCTGGAGAACATTTAGGGGATTATAAAAAAAAAAATCGAAAGCAAGATCTCAAAGAAATATTTGTACAGAATTATTCACAATAGCTAAAACGGGGAAGTAACCCAAGTGTCCATAGACAGATGAATGGATAAACAAAATGTGGTAAATACATACAAGGGAGTATTACTCAGTCTTAAATAGGAAGGAAGTTCTAATGTACGCTACAACATGGATGAACCTTGAGGACATTGTGTTAAGTCAAATAAGTCAGAAAAAAGACAAATACTGTATGGTTCCACCTGTATGAGGTACTCAGAGTAGTCCAAATCACAAAGTTAGAAAGTAGAACGGTGGTTGCCAGGTGTTAGGGGAGGGATGAAGAGGGAATTACTATTTAATGGGTATAGAGTTGCAGTTTTACAAGATTAAATGAGTCCTGGAGATGGATGGTGGTGAAGGTTGCACAACATCATTAATGTGTTGAATACCACTGAAGTGTATACCTAAAAATGGAAATTTTATGTTGTGTGTATTTTAACATAATGAAAAATTGGAGGATGTGGACTCTAGAAAGGAAAAGGAGTTTTGTTTTTTTTTTTAACAGATTTATCTTTCTGACTTGTATACATTTCTAATCAGGAATGTATGTGTGGGCTGTAGCTTGATGAAGTTTTTCACTCCTCTGGTAATGTCTTTTTTGTTTTACATTTCAAAGCCCACCTATTCGCTGGTGTGTAATGGTCCAAAAAAAAAAAGCCTACCTGGTTACAGATTCGTATGTTTGAATGTCTCCTCTTGCAGGGGAGAACAGAGCCCATCACTGTGGTGAAGCTGCTAAGCTGCTTCGATGACCTTGTGGCAGCAGGTACAGCCTCGGGCAGGGTCGCAGTGTTTCAGCTTGTGTCCTCCTTGCCAGGGAGAAATAAGCAGGTAAGAACTCATCATTTTAGCACTTTTTGGCTTCTTGGCAATTCCTCATGGATTTTAAAATGAGAAATCCTCATCTGCCTTGAAAATGTGTGCTCAGAAAAGCTTAACATTGTGCTGTTTATAATCAGATAACATTTTTGTTCCTGGTTGGACACTTGGCATAAAACTCATATGGGTAATTTCAATCTTGCTCAATACTCTCTTGGTGTGTTCTCTGTGGGTTTTGAGGGTGAATAAACAGATGGAACCTCGTGCAGGGTTCTGCATGGGAAACAAGATTGGGAAAACCAGCTCTTCCATAAATAGGAGCAATTGTGTATTACCTTGCCACATACCCCAGCTCACAGCATTTATCCTTTTCTGTGTGTGTATTTTTATCATTTATTCATAGCTTCGGAGGTTTGATGTCACTGGTATTCACAAAAATAGCATTACAGCTCTGGCTTGGAGCCCCAATGGAATGAAATTGTTCTCTGGAGATGACAAAGGGAAAATTGTTTATTCTTCTCTGGATCTCGACCAGGTAAAATTATTTTCAGAAATATTGTTGGCTCTTGCCTTCTTACATTTGGAAAAATCATAGTTGTATTCATATTCATAATTGTATTTTTAGTTAGCTTATATTCTCGATCATAGTCCCTTCATAATCTCAATTGTTATTTGTAGCATTTTCTACTACTTTTGTGACTAAAAAGTTGGCCTATTAGAACATTTACTTTTTTCATTCTGTTATATATTACTACTGCTTTAAAAAGAAGCTGTCATCATTCCTAATTCCTTGAAAGGTTAGTAGGAGTGATGCCAGGCATTTGCCAGTCATAACTATGGACAAAGGTCCGTGATTTCAGTGGATGGGGAACTCACCACTAGCCACACCTGGCCTGTGCGAGATGATGTCATGTGACAGTGACAGAGGAAAAGGTTAGCAGCAGCGCGGTGCTCAGCCCCCACCTTGTGAGGATTTCATTTAATCCTTAGAACAGCACTTGGAGCTATGTGTTCTTATTCCCAAGCAAATGACAAAGAAACTGGAGCTCCAAGAGCTCCGGTAACGAGCCAGGAGTGCAAGCTCACACCTGGCAGGGCTCACTTGCAAGCCAAGGTTCTGCTCCAAAGCCCACGCCTTTTGCGCTGCATGTGTGCCTTTATGATTGCCTGTGTTTTCTTTGTTTGTCATGTTTCTGCCAGCTGGACTGAACTCCTTAGTGGCATGATCCTTTCTTTTTCACATTTTTAGCCTTCATTCTTTGTGCATTGTAGGAATTCAGCAATTATTAGCTTAGTGACTTTCAGTGCCTCTGATCCAAGACTGACCTATTCAGATGTTCTCTGGGAGTGGTTCTCAAACTTTCTAGCCTCAGGACCCCTTTACACTGTTAGAAAGAGGACCCCACAGAGCTTTTGTTTGTATGGGTTATATTTAACAAGTACACTGGGTTAGAAGGTAAAACTGAGAGGTGGCTTTGTGGCGCAATGGACTGCTAGAGGCTGGAGGCATTCAAAGAAATTAAAACTGAGAAATTTTAAAATATTAGTTCTATTTTGAAATAATAATACACTCATTATATGTTAACATAAATAACATTTTTGTGAAAATATTTTCAGAACAAGTGAGAAGAGTGGCAAGAGTGGCATTGCTTTATATTTTTACAAATCTCTTTACTATCTGGCTTAATAGAAGACAGTTGGATTCTGCATTCAATCCATTGAAATACATTAGTTGAAGTATATGAAGAAAATCTGTCTTCACACAGACATGTGTAGTTGGAAATGGGAGGAGTATTTTGATAGGCTTCTCAGATAATTTTGACTATTCTTCTTTAATAATATCCTCAAATTGACAAATGGTAGTTTCTTTAAAGGTTATAATTACAAATGACAAATGGTAGTTTCTTTAAAGGTTACAATGTGGAATCTGAAACCATATGGATGTATTTTTCATGCTCTGTTACATTAAAATCAGTTTTACCCATGCATGATTTTGTAGCATTTCATATTGATCATTTGGAAAATACTGGTTCACAGTGATGCAGTGCTTCCAAGTACTGACACATTTTATTATACAGTATCAAAAAACCACCTTTGTTAATATCACTAGCATTCTGATCAGAAAAGTCTCTTGCTATTGAGAACGTTCTCTCCCCCCCGCCACCCGAGACAGAGTCTCATTCTGTCACCCAGGCTAGAGTGCAGTGGCTTCATCGTAGCTCACTGCAGCCTCAAACTTCTAGGTTCAAAGGATCCTCCTGCCTCAGCCTCCTGAGTAGCTGGGACTACAGGCGTATACCATGCCCTCTGGCTAATTTTTCTATTTTTAGTAGCGACTAGGTCTTGCTCCTGCTCAGGCTGGTCTCGAAGTCCTGAGCTCAAGTGATCCTCCACCTTGTTCTCCCAGAGTGCTAGGATCACAGGCATGAACCACTGCACCTGGCCTGCTATCGAGAATCTTGTCAACTTCAAGGACAGATACAAGTTTTCAAAATTCTAATCTTCGCTTGAAATCAGCAAATGCTATCACTTGTTTTCCTTGAATTGACAAGCTCACTTTTGGGTTTTTGGTTTTTTTGAGAAAATGTCTGCCAAATACCCAAGTTTGAATAATTATAGTATTTCAAGTAAAAATGGTGTTCTGTGAAACAAGCTCGGCTCGTATTTCTAACAATTGCACAAGTGTTTTTCCTTGAGAGACCCAGTGAACTTCAGTGTGCAGCAGAAGGGCTGTGTGCCCTTTTGTCAACTTAGAATACAAAAATACCTGTCCTTAGGAAAATGTTTTGTTAAGGTTATTAAGGGTCCAGTGTTGTTGTACGTTCCTGCTGCCACAGCCATAGTTACTGGTACGTATCTTCTGCCTCGCCCCACCCGCGCCTGGCCCTGTGAGCAGGCTTGTGAGGAGACAGACAGAAAGCTTCTCAGGCACCGCCCCTCAGGAAATGGAGAAAAAATCAGAATCGGAAAACACTGTTCATAATTTTTTATCCAAAGTGTCTAATAATTTTTTTCTTTGAGACAGAGTCTCACTTTGTTGCCTGTCTGATAATTTTTTTAAAAGACGTAAATGCTGGCGAGGCACGGTGGCTCATGCCTGTAATCCTAGCACTCTGGGAGGCC
>NW_012148130.1:2112885-2121223 GCF_000956105.1 Propithecus coquereli | reverse complement strand
GGGGATCTGCGATGTTTTGGTGTGACAGAAATTTCTCCGTGTTGATTGTGGTGGTGTGGTTACATGACTAAATTTGTCAAAATTCATAGAATTGTATACCTAAAAAAGGGTGAATTTTACTATATATAAATTTTACCAATAAATCTGACAGATGCTCCTTCTTTCCCCCAGAAAAGGTCTGTAATGTTGCAGCAAATCTTAAAACCAATTGGTGAAACTGCTTCAGGCGAAGAGTAACTCAAATCAGATTTTTGACACTATGA
The DNA here is from genome assembly GCF_000956105.1 of Propithecus coquereli. Taxonomy (NCBI): domain Eukaryota; kingdom Metazoa; phylum Chordata; class Mammalia; order Primates; family Indriidae; genus Propithecus; species Propithecus coquereli. Next base: position 2,120,960 of record NW_012148130.1, on the reverse strand, counting down.
AATATAGTTTGTCTTAGCAGTAAAATGCCTTCTATAATTTTATTTTGTGTTTATATGTATAAAATACCATTTTATATGAATACCATTTCAATTTCTTTGACCTTTTCAGTTGGCAAAGACGTAATGTCCTCAAAACTGCTTTGAACTCTTTGTGAGGGGAGAGTATGATATGAACTTAGAGAGCTAATCATTGTCACAGTAAGTTTATAGAAAGTCCCATTCCATTGTGTTTTAGATTAGAATAAATAATACACATAGTATGACATTTCTGTTTAGATCTTTATGGATTCTTCTTTGAACTATCTACTGAGAACATTTTAAAAGAAATTTTACAGATTTTTAAATGTTTGTCAAACTGATACAGCATGAGCTAGATTAACATCGACTATCTTCTCATCAGTAAGGACTTCCCCAAATAATCTTATTGCAGTGAGTTGACACTGAATCTGAGGAGAATCAAAGCATACATTTTAAGGTGTAAGTTGACCTAAATACAGCTAGCAGAAAGGATGCTCACTAGCCGTCCGGGCAGTCGGGTCACTTTAACTGAGCACTGATGTCAGGCGTGGCTGGACTCTCTGACAGGGCGTCTGCAGCTCCCACTTGGTGTTAGAGGAGCCTTCGTCCATCGTGCAGCTGGATTATAGCCAGAAAGTGCTGCTCGTCTCTACTTTGCAGAGAAGTCTGCTTTTTTACACTGAAGAAAAATCTGTCAAGCAAATTGGAACACAACCAAGGAAAAGGTAAGCTTCGCAAGTGTTCCAGTTTGGCCTGAATGTTGGACCTTGTTGCAGAATGTGCCTTGAGTTTTCCTGGATTCCCCATTTGCCAGATGCAGGCCCACGGCAGCTGTAAGCCGGGGGTCCTGGTCGGGTCCTCGCCTGCTTTGGACACGTCCCAGCACCAGACAGGAAGCGTGAGCTCTCTGACTGAGGAGCCGCAGGAACCTGCAGGTGCAGCCACTCTGCCTCAGGGGGCGCCGTGGTCTGTGGAGAAGCCTGGGGGATCCGGTCTTTGTCCTGCCCTTGTGCAGGCACCCTCCACCTGGCCCTGGTGAGGAGTCCGGTGTGTGCCCACTCCCCACCCAGCGAGTGTTCACCAAGTGTCTCTGTGGACTGTGGCGGGCTCGGCGATGACGCGGTAAACGCAGATCTGAGCCCTCCATTGTGGAAACTGAAACGCAGACAGACCACTTGTTAACAGTCGTTTAGCTGCCTGGAGCAGCACGCAGGATGCTGTAGGAGTTTAAACAGGCTTCTATCCAGCCGGGGGGTCAGAGGAGACTGCCCAAAGGCACGGGGCCTGCAGGGTGAGTGGGATTAGCCAAGGAATGGGAGGGTTCCAGTTGAGATTCTCCCTCCTTTGACCACCATAGCAGCTGGGTGGAAAACAGCTGCTGGAACACCTGGGTGACCTATAACGCGTAGTCCCCACCCCAGCCCATAAGACATGCCTGTAGAACTCTGCAGCTTGTTTTCATGGGGATGGGGTGAGGAAGGGGGTAGGTAGAGTGGTAGAGCTAACCCATCCTTATCCTGAGAAGAGGGGACAGGAGTGAAGATGAGGGTGGGGGGGGAGCAGAGGGCAGCATCGGCACAGATCATTGGTTGATCAACCCACAAGCATTGCTTGTAGATTGGCAGGGGGGAAGGGGAGGAGTTCCCATCTCATGTCTCCCAGTAAAGGGCACTGTCGCCTGCAGAGAATCCGGGCAGGGCAGCAGATGGTCAAGGCACATGCAGAGGGTTTGAGGCTGGCTCTGGGCAGAGCGAGAGCAGGAGACTTGGAAACGTGGTGAGATTGGCAGGCGTGGATGAGAGCCTGAGGCTGGTGGTGCCATCGGTGACAGGCCATCGGGGAGGGTCGGGGGAGGCCAGGCGGGTGGAGACAGCTGCTGTGGTAGTGCTCACCACCCACTACTCTGTGTCCTGTGCTTTGCAGCAACACAGTAGAAGTTTATTCTCTTGTCTGCGTGACAGCCCTTCAGCTGTTAAAGGATACTCTCATACCTCCCCTTCGGCTTCTGTTTTCCATGCTGAATACTTTCTTAATTCCATCAACAATCTGGCCTTTTTATAACAGCAATACCCATTGGCCCCTAGGAAACTCAGTGGGGTTTGTAGCTTGGGCATGGTGGTTCTGCAGAACTTGGTTCTGACTTTCCCTCTGCGATAGCCTACTCTTCCGTCTGGCATTGTGTCCTGGTTCATCTGTCAGGGTCTTACTCCATTGTCTTGTTGGAGGGAAGGCAGAGTGTAAACAGAGAAACAGAGAGATTTGCCTTTCATGTGGGTCATGTACCCAACAGGCTCTTAACTGGCTTCTGTTAATTTTCGTGTGGACACCTGAGCAATTTCTGTGAACCTCTCCTGGTATGTTTGTGTGGTCAGGTTTTTTGGCAACATTGATTAAAAGCATAGTCTGTGCTAGGAGCTGTCCCAGATACAGAAACAAATAAATAAGACCCCTTTTTCAGAAGTAGGGATATTTTATTGAGCCTTAAAGAAATGGGGGTTAACATGGAATAAACGGAAACCTTTTAAACTTTCCGTTAAAGGCTTGCCTTTCTGCTGTTACTGTTTTAGATGGTAGTTACACGTCTGGCCCCGGGAGCAGGGCTGCCCTCAGCGAGCGCTCAGTGAGCGGCTGCTAGGCAGCACACGCAGGGCCACGGCAGCGAGCGAAAAGACCACCTGGGACAAGGCCCTGCCCTCAGACGTGATGGGAGAGGCAGTCCGTCAGCAAGATAAATGGACAGGCCGCAATAAATGCTAAAAGGAGACAGGGTGGGGCATTGGAAAGTTGCTAGGCGTGGGGGCAGGGCGTTTCTTTGGGAGGGAAGGTGAGGAAAGGCCTCCACTGGGCAGTAGTAGTTAAGCTGGAGCCTACAGCCTGGGGGATCGGATGGAAGGGCATTCTAGGCTCAGGGAACTGCACACGCCAAGGCCCCAGGTTGGGCCACCACTTGGATATTCAAGGAGCCACAAGTGGGCTGGGGCACTGGTACAAAGTGACGTTGGAGAGGAAGGTGCCAGCTTGGGAGGGGTGCTGATTTATTCTAGGTGCCATGGAATGATACTGTAGGGCTTTAGGCAGGAGAATAACAGTCTGAACTGTGTTTCAGAGCCCACTCTAGTTCTGTGTAGAAAATTAATTTTAGACGGGCAAGAGGTGAGCAGGAGGGGGCCATTGAGAGGAGGGCGCCCAGAGGAGCAGGGTCGGAGGCTGCACTAGGGCATCATCACCAAGAGGAGTGGGGTGGCTGGAGGGAGAAGCAGTTTGGAGATTGAAAGGACAGGGCCAGATAATGGATTGGATGCAGTGCACAAGGGGAAGGAAAGAATAAAATATGATTTCTGTGCTCTTGGCTAAAGCAGCTCAATGGATGGGGCAGCCATTGACCTAGACGGGAGAGACAGGCCAGATCAGGGAGACCAAGGTGGACATCAGTTCTGGTTTGGACGTGCTGAGTCTGAGATGCCTGGTTGGTAGCCAAGTGGGGACGGCAATAAGGAGTTACATGTCCAGGTCTTGGCCGAAGAAGAAAGTTAGGTCATCTGAGACAGGTGACACTGACACCCCCGCACCTGGCTGAGTCCACCTAGGCAGTGTGTGTTCATCCAGCACTGGAACCTCCCCAGCGAGTCTCTGCTCTTCACCTGGGAGACGGCTGCGCAGCCGGCACCCTCTGCTCGGAGGGAGCATGTGAAGCAGGCACAGGGTGTCCGGTAGTGACAAACAGGGGCCAGAGCAGAGGGAGCAGGGGACACAGAGGTCTCTCTCAATAGGAAGGCAGGGAAGGCTCCTGAGGGGTGGCCTGAGCTGATCCTGAAGAAGAGCTTGGAGAGAAGCCCTCGGGGGGAGGGACCTGAACACCGAGTGTCCGAGTTCCCACGCGTCTGAGCAGCAAGGCCAGGTGTGTGGCGCAGAGGATGGGATGGGGAGGCCCCCTCCCATAGCTGTGTGGGCCCTGCTCAGGGGGCTGCCTTATTCCGGTGCTGTGGCCAGTCGCGAGAGGGTTTTGACCGGGGGAGGTTACCCTGGCTGCTGTTTGGAAACACACCAGAGTAGGCAAGAGTGGTGGCTAGGAGGCCAGTGATGGGCTCCAGGTGATCAAGGTGAGAGATGGTGGGGTCCATGCTGGGGCAGGTGGGGTAGGTGGTGGGATTGTGTCCAAAACAGAGTGGACACATTGGCTGCCACATTGGCTCTGGGCTGTGAGAGACGTGAGTCTGAGGTGATTCCTAGGTTGGTGACCTGCATGGCTGGGTAAGTGGAGATGCTGTTTATTAAACTCGGAGAAGCCTGGGCAGGGGGAAGTTATTTGTTATGTGTTGGGGCGTGAGAGAGAGGAGGAGATAAAACAGTCTGCTGTGGACCTGTGGAATCCTCTTCCTCCCAGTTGGAGAGCTGGCGTGGGCAGGCGGACGGCCGGTGTGCAGCTCGCTGCTCGCTGGGGGAGCTGTGCCCCGGGCTGTCAGGGCGTGGACGGAGGGCACTGCTAGGGCAGGGGGGTGGGAGTCAGGAGGTTAGAGGACTGAAGCGTCAGAGGCCACTTGGAGGGACGGAGTGGCTGTTGGGCCCTGAGGGAGAGGCTGAGACAGTCTTTGGATTGGACAGCATGGAGGCCGTGCGTGATCGCCTTTGTGAAGAGCAGGGCCAAGAAACTGGAGGAGCTGAAAGCGGAGTGAACAGTGAATATAGACATCTTCTTGGAGGGATGTTTTTTGTACACGGGAACACAGGCAGAGGCGGTGCCCAGAGGGGAACGTGTAGCCCCGTGGGAGTTTTGGAAGAGGGACTGTGGCGGCACGTCGGCATGTTGCGGGCAGGCCAGCAGAGGGGACACGCCCTTTCAGGGAGGAGTTAGCCTGAAATCTGGCCAGGATGTTCTTCCGGAGGAAGGGCGAGGCAGCAGAGCGTGGTAGGACAGGTGTGGGCAGGTGGGGAGACTTGGAGGTAGAAGATGAGGGGGTCTTCTCGTCAAGTGCATGAGCCTCCTCAGCCCAGACAGTGTATATGTTACTTCCAGGAAACCGCAAGGCCCCGGCCACCCCCAGCTGTGTGCTATAAGGCTGCTCCCTCCGCTCTCCTCTGTGTTCGTGGGGCATTATTTCATGTGTCAGAGCCCTCTCCACACCCATTACTGGGCCTCCTGCAGTCCCGTCAGGGAAGTCCTCTGTGGCAGTAGCACATTGCACACTGCAGTCAGCGTTACAGGTGTGGAGCCTGCCTCTGTGTCAGAGCTGGTTCCGGGTTCTGGAACAATGTCACTGCCATGTCCATTTTGCCGGCCTGTGGGCACTTGACTATTGAGATCACTGTCAGGGCTTCTTTGAATCCTTCTTCTCACCCATCTTAGACTGTCATGCTCCCATTTTGGGCTCTGTATGCACCATACATTGTGCATAAAATTAGAAAACACTATTTTATGGTTAGAATTTGTCAGCCAGAAAACACTCAATTTTTTACTAATGTGGCCTGTAAAAGGAATTAAATTTTTTGTTTTCATTCTTTGAGATAGGATCTCACTATGTTGCCCAGGCTGGCCTCGAACCCCTGGCCTCATGCGATCCTCCCACCTTAGCCTCCTAAGGAGCTGGGACCATAGGTGTGCATCACTGTACCTGGCTTTAAAGTACTTTCTTAAATCATCAATGATTTTTCTGGAAATCTCCATCAAAATTAAGAAACTATATTAATATTTTTATGATTTAAGAATCCCAAAAAGCTTAGACCTTAAAAGTTAGAGTTTTAGTGTCAAATTCAGATGATATCAGGAAGTGCTACAGAATCACACTGCAAGTAAACTGTGGCTGAGTTGGGGTCTAGGACAGTTTGCACCTGGCTCTAGCAGGTTCTTCCTAGCTCAACTGCCTTCTCCCAACCCACTCACCAGCCACGCCCAGGACCCTGCTCCTTCTGGCAACAGTCCACTCATGTTCAAGGCCTCACCTTCTTCTCATGCCCAGTCTGATCTATCACCTTGGCCTGAACTCCTTGAGCAGCTCCTCGTGCCTCAGATGTGGCACTTCCCAGAGGCCATTATAATTGTTCATGTGCATGTCTGCCTTGCTGTGCTGTAAGACAAGGCAAGGACCTCATCCTATCTATATTTTATATTACCCACAGCACCAAACGTGGTGTCTCACAGCATGTAGGAGCTCAAACTTAAATGTGTGTTAAAATGAATGCTTCAGTTACACAAGGTGAACAAATCAAAGTGGAAGCAATAAGAGATTTTTAAGAAGTCTTATAAATAGAAGGAGAACAGATTTAAAAATTGAATCACCAAAAGAAATTGATTTGGGAGGAAAGGCAGGAGGAAGAGGTTATGGGCTGCCTTGCTAGAATCCCTTAAAGTTGAACTTCTCCAGAACAAACTCACCAAAGGCAGCAATCAAACATGATGCTGATTATAGAGTTGTCCATGAAGATCTACGATGTCAAAACATTCTTGGTTAGACCTAACGATCTTTGTTTCAAAGCTGAATTTGATATATGATACCCTCCTTGGAGCCTATCCAGAGGGATTTAGTTACTGAGGTGCCAGAGAGACCTAGTGAGATGCTGACATACAGAGAAACTCTCCAAATAACTGTCTGGATGACCGTGTTGGGTGAGCCCTAGGGGTGGCCCTCGGGAGAGTTAGGTGTGCTGCTGTGTGCGGGGAGTTCAGAGAGAGGCACAGTACACGTTGTGTCAAGCATGCAATGGTGACATAGGTGAAGCTGCCTGTAGCTTTGTTCAGGTCAGTTGAGCATTTATGGGGGCTTACAATGTCACGGGCATTGCTCTCTGTGCTTCACTTCAGCCTTTGAGATGGGAGTGGTTATGCTGGGTTTGCAGATTAGGAAACTGACATCAAGAAAGGTTAAGTAACTGCATACACCACATACCTCTTTTTTTTTTTTTTTTTTTTTTTGAGACAGAGTCGCACTTTGTTGCCCCGGCTACAGTGCCGTGCATCAGCCTAGCTCACAGCAACCTCAAACTCCTGAGCTCAAGCGATCGTCCTGCCTCAGCCTCCCGAGTAGCTGGGACTACAGGCGTGTGCCACCATGCCCAGCTAATTTTCTCTATTTTTAGTTGTCCAGCTAATTTCTTTCTATTTTTAGTAGAGACAGGATCGCACTCTTGCTGAGGCTGGTCTCGAACTCCTGAGCTCAAACAATCCACCTGCCTCGGCCTCCCAGAGTGCTAGGATTACAGGCGTGAGCCACCACGTCCAGCCCTGACCACATACCTCTTAGATATCAAGACTGGACATCGAGCCAGGCCTCGCTCTAAAGCCAATACTCTTTCTACTGTTCACAGCCTGAGAAATATTTGGAAGAAAAAATCAGCAAAGCTTAGGGTTGAACTGAAAGTCTTAAATTAGAACTCTGGTAGAAGTCTGAGAGTTGGCAAAGATATGTAATAAAGAGAAGTCAGGTTGCTGATGGGAGTGTAGCTTGGTATAATCACATTAGAAAAAAGTTTGAATTTGTCTTCTAAACTTAAATATGTTACTAACAACCCGAAAATTCTACTCCTGAAATATCCTTCGCAAATTTACATCTGTGTGCTGGGAGGTATGTGCAACAATGCTCGTAACACTATTGTTTAAAATAGTAAAAAAAAAAAAAAAAAAAGGGAAAGTAGTAATAATTGAAATGCCCACCCACAAGAAAATGAATAAATAAATTGTGGAGCATAGTAAGTCTTTACTTAATGTCATCAATAGGTTCTTGGAAACTGCGGCGTTAAGTGAAATGACATACAATGAAACCAATTTTTGTTCCCATCAATGTTATACCAAAACAATGTTGAAGGGAACAATGTTATCCAAGGACCTGCTTTAGGTCATTTTACTTACAGTCACAGCTTCCAAGAACCTATGGACAACATTAAGTGAGGATGACTTACTGTACTATAGAGCAGTGAAAATGAACAAGCACTGTAGTTTCTTTTTATCAACAAGGATAAATCTGGCCAGGTGTGGTGGCTCATGCCTGTAATCCTAGCACTCTGGGAGGCCGAGGTGGGTGGATTGTTTGAGCTCAGGAGTTCAAGACCAGCCTGAGCAAGAGTGA
>NW_012148130.1:2103373-2103920 GCF_000956105.1 Propithecus coquereli | reverse complement strand
TTTAATTGGTAGAACTTACCATTATTTTGCTAAACTATTGCAACTTTATTTAAACAAGGAGGATTTGGAGGGTTTCTTATGATTCTTACAATAACATTTACAATACATTTTTTTTAGATAAAATTATAATGCACTATTTTATTTTAATTTTTTTTTTTTTAATTTTTTTTTTTTACAATACGTTTTTTGAAAATTACTGACTTTAAGGCTTTCATCAGACAGAGTCTCACATTTGGTGGAGTTGCTTTCGTGGGTATGGAAGATGGGGAGGTTGGGAATCAGGAAGGAGAAATCAGAAACTGCTTTACTGATTCCTAATGCTGTGGCTGAGTAAGTGGGACTAATACTCCAAAAGACATAGATTCGCATAAGATTTTAGAAGATTTAAATCTGTCATCTAGGATGCACTTTTTACCTTTAACACAGTTCTTGTAGGACTTTTTTCTCTGTGCTTTTTTTTTTTTTTTTTTTTAAGAAATGGGGTCTAGCTAGGCAATGCAGCCAGACCCTGTCTTTAAAAAAAAAAAAATTATCTGGGCATGGTGGA
>NW_012148130.1:2067941-2103323 GCF_000956105.1 Propithecus coquereli | reverse complement strand
AAAAAAAAAAAAAGGGAAAAAAAAAAAAAGCCAAGGAAAAATCTTAGAAACATAATGTTAAGTGGCAAAAAGCAAGTTGCAAAAGTATGTACAATTAGCATCTTTTTTTAAATAAAAACAAAAGATAAACAATACTAAGTTATATAGTGTTTAGGGATACATAGTGTAATTTAACTGTGCAAAATTCAATCCAATAGTCACATATGGGGCAGGAGGGAACAAGAAATACTAGGAGCAGGAGAAAGCATCAGTAGGGTGCTAGTGCTTTATTTCCTAAGTTGGGGGATGGGTTCCTGGGTGTCTGTTTCATTATTAGGCTTCATAACTACATGTACAGACATATATACACAGTTACATGCTGTATGACCACATACCAGTCAACAGTGGGCCACATATACGACAGTGCCATGAAATCATATGGTTATAGTGAGGCTGAAAAATTCCTTTTGCCTATTGACATCATAGCTATTGTAATGTCCCAGCACCATGCATTACCTTCTCTGTGTTTAAATATATTTAGATACACAAACGCCTCCTCCTGTGTTACAGTTGCGCACAGTATTCAGTACAGCGACATGCTGTACGAGTTTGTAGCCTGGGAGCAGTAGCCATACCATACAGGCCGGGTGTGTAGTAGGCTCTACCATCTAGGTTTGTGTAAGTGCACTCCATGATTTCACAAAAGGAGGAAATGCCTAATGATGCATTTCTCAGAACATATCCTCATTGTTAAGTGAGCCCGACTCTCTGAAACATTCTTTTGCTTGTGTCAGATATTTCATAATTTTTAAAAAGTCAAGCTTGGAAACTGGAAGGGAAATTGGGGCCTTTGATGGTTTTAGAGAAATTCTGAATGGACAACAATATAGACGGGTTGTTGTGACTCTGGACGTGAAGCTCATTCTTTCAGGACACTGGAGTGAGCACAGCAGTCAGAAGGAAGAGAACTTCAGAGCAGGGGGAGGATGGACGGACCTGCATTTATTACCTTCTCCCCAGTTTCCTCTTCTCTAAAATGAGAGTTGTAATATACTCATGCACCTCACAACTGGGATATGTTCTGAGAAAGGCATCGTTGGGTGATTTCATCACTGTGTGAACACCATAGAGCAGTGGTCCCCAACCTTTTTGGAACCAGGGACCAGTTTCATGGAAAAGAAACAATTTTTCCACAGACAGGGCTGGTGGAGGAGGCAGAGCTCAGGCCGTGATACGGTGATGCAAGTGATGGGGAGCAGCTGTAAATACAGATGAAGCTTCACCTGCCCGCCACTCACCTCCTGTGCGCCCCCATCCACTAAGTTTCATGGAGGACAATATTTCCGTCTTCCATGAAAGGAGGTGGGGGCAGTGGAGCTTGTGGGCCCGTCCCTAACAGGCCACGCACCAGTACTGCTCCGCAGCCCCGAAGTTGGAGACCACAGCCATGCATTTGTGCGTTTACACAAACCTAGACGGTAGAGCCTACCACACACCCATTGCTCCCAGGCCAACCTGCACCGCATGTTACTATACTGAATGCTGTAGGCAGTTGTAGTGCAATGGTGAGTATTTCTATTAATGTATCTAAACATAGAAAAGGTACAGTGAAAATGCGGTATTATAAGATTACGGGACTGCCGTGGTATATGCAGTCTGTCCTTAACGGAAACATCGTTATGTGGCACGTGACTGTACTTGCCCCGTGTGCTTGTCATGAGGGTTAACCGGGAGAGTGGAGGTAAAGTGCCACATGCAGCACTTTGCTGCGGGTACTCAGTGAATGGTCCCCATGGAATCGAAGTGTGCGCTCAGTGGGGTGCACACTTGTGAGGGTTAGGAGGGCCTCTGTGGGCACAGTGATGACAGTGTGGTTTAATTACCGAAAAATCAAACACTGGAAAGGAGGAAAAATCAGTTCCTTAGGTTTAGTCAAAAAATTCTTATTGTAGTTAATACCAGAGTTGGCAACTGTATCACTTTAAATCAGTCCTTTTCTGGTCTTTTCTTTCTTTCTTTCTTCTGATTTTAGTACTGGGAAATTTGGTGCTTGTTTTATACCAGGACTCTGTAAGCAAAGCGATCTAACCTTGTACGCATCACGGCCTGGTCTCCGTCTATGGAAGGCTGATGTCCGTGGAACTGTTCAAGCCACATTTATCCTAAAAGATGTTTTTGCCGGAGGAATCAAACCTTTTGAACTATACCCGCGTTTGGAACCCTCAGACAGAGGAGGTTGCAGCTTGCCTGAGAAGCACCTGGGGCTGGTTTCCTGTTTCTTTCAAGAAGGCTGGGTATTGAGTTGGAATGAATATAGCATCTACCTCCTAGACACCGTCAACCAGGTAAGTGAAGGGATTACACCACCCCCTTGGTGTCTGTAGGCTAGAGAGTGTTCATCTACAGACTGTCCTGCCTCAGGGCTCTCAGAATGATGAAAGGAGCAGTTTTGATTGTAACGCTGTACTTTTTCCTTTGGGCCAGTCGAGGAAATCAAATGAAGATTTGGTAATTTTTGTAGATTTGAAAAAATAATTTGGTTTTGTTATTCACAATCCTATCCCCTGCCAAGAAGTTATGTGTTCTTTAGAATCCATTTGGGTCGTGTGTTTTTTGACTATTCCTACCTTTATGGAGCCATTCCTTTTGCCTTTTTTTGTTTCACCTTTACTTGATGACATATCTTGGGCAAGTTTCCAACATCATTAAGTAGGCAACAGTTTCTGCTTAAATCAGGATGATAGCAGATTACCAGTAGAGAAGGATCTAGGAACTTTATTTATTTTTAGGAGACAGGGTCTTGTTATATTGCCCAGGCTGGACTTGAACTCGTGGGCTCAAGGGATCCTCCCACCTCAGCCTCCTAAGCAGCTGGGACTACAGGTGCCACCACTGCACCTAGCTCAGATTTAGGGACTTTATACAAACCTGTTCAGTTTCAGTTTCTCCTTGTCTTAAGAGCAGAGCTTTTGCTCTTTTTAAAATAATCTCCCTGTCTAACCCTCCCCACTCCTCACTGCCAGACTCTGGACCAGCCCTGTCCTGCTTGTGTTCCTCTCTCGAACTCAGCAGGCCTGACAGACACTCTCTTCTTTCATAAGAGAACCTGACTATAGAAAGTAAGCGGTTTTCTTATTTGGTGTGTGTCAGCAGAAAAGAAATTTATATGCATTTCGTTGAAGCCTTCTTAATTATTATTATCAGCCATGCCTAGTAATACTGGTTTGGTAGAAAGAAAAATGACCCGATAGGGCAGAACCAGACTAGAAGAGTCTAGTCTGGTTCTGCCTTTAACTAGGACTCTCTGATCTGCCTGAACTTGGTTTCCTTATCTGTAAAGTAGGGTAAGGGTAGGGGAGAGTATTAGATTAGGGTATCACCAAGTGCCTTTTAGCCCTGAGTTTGTTTCTTTTATAAGGGATATTTTGAAAGACATTTTGTACTCTTTCCCCAGTACAGAGAACTTTTCTTCTTTCCCTGGATACTTTTTGAACTTATGTGTGCTTATTAATTAGTGGTGTCAAGGTACTTTGTAATTGTACATCAGTTCTTTCATCTGAACATTTACTTGATGCTTCACCCAGTAGGTGTAATTAACTTCGTTTTATAGGCAGAGAAGTGGAGACAGAGGGACTGTCCAAGACCAGACATAGCTGACCACCATGAGAGTCTGGACTGCCCTCAGCAGCGTGATTGGCAGCTTTCAGAAACTCATCTCATGTTTCCAGCTGTTCATCAGGGTTTTTTAAAAATTATCAATAAACTTAGATACTCTTTATCGTCTACATTGAACTAGTCTCTTATCTACACTATTGACTGAAAAGCAAGAACTGTCTTTAAGTCAGTGTGGGCTCAGGGTGTCCTGTGTTTTGTTGCCTTTTGCTTTCATATGAGGCTGGGGGATCCTCTCTCCCTTTATTATTCATTCAAAAACAACGAATGGCAGCGCACACCAGTCTCTCCCACAGGAGCGCATATAGCAGGGGAATCTAGACGTGTTCGCACGTCATTCCAGCCTGGGAGTGACGTGCCAAATGGAGGTTTGGATAAAGTGCTGTGAGCTACTGGGGAGCGCTGGGCCATGAGGGTGAGCTTGTCAGGGACTGCTTCTCGAGGAGCTGGCCCCTGGGCCTAGCTGGAACTCCCCAGTGAACAGGTCCAGGAAGGGAATTCAAGCAGAGAGAAAAGCGCATGCCAGACACATGAGTATGGAGGACAGGACCGGGTTTGGCCTGTGTACCTGAAGCAGGGACAAGGACAGGGGTGACGTGGGGCTGCAGATGGCAGAGGTCCCACCTGCCAAGGGGGACTCTCAGACCCCTTCTCATCTGTCAGGTATTATCTAATGTTGGACTGATTTACTCCAAGAATTTTCCAAAAGTTGTTGTAACAAAGTACAATTATCATTTGACTTATTTGGATTCTTGCTCATCTTTTTTATGCTTTGAACTGTTACTATTGTCTGATTTTGTGATTTTATTTTTCGACAGGCCACAATTGCTGGTTTGGAAGGAGCAGGTGATATTGTGTCTGTTTCCTGCACAGAAAATGAAATATTTTTCTTGAAGGGAGATAGGAACATTATAAGAATTTCGAGCAGGCCTGAAGGATTAACGTCAATAGGTTTGTATTCATTTTGTGTGTGATGGGAATATTGCACTCCATTGTATGTAAGTGCAGGTTTTAATTGGTAGAACTTACCATTATTTTGCTAAACTATTGCAACTTTATTTAAACAAGGAGGATTTGGAGGGTTTCTTATGATTCTTACAATAACATTTACAATACATTTTTTTTAGATAAAATTATAATGCACTATTTTATTTTAATTTTTTATTTTTTAATTTTTTTTTTTTACAATACGTTTTTTGAAAATTACTGACTTTAAGGCTTTCATCAGACAGAGTCTCACATTTGGTGGAGTTGCTTTCGTGGGTATGGAAGATGGGGAGGTTGGGAATCAGGAAGGAGAAATCAGAAACTGCTTTACTGATTCCTAATGCTGTGGCTGAGTAAGTGGGACTAATACTCCAAAAGACATAGATTCGCATAAGATTTTAGAAGATTTAAATCTGTCATCTAGGATGCACTTTTTACCTTTAACACAGTTCTTGTAGGACTTTTTTCTCTGTGCTTTTTTTTTTTTTTTTTTTAAGAAATGGGGTCTAGCTAGGCAATGCAGCCAGACCTTGTCTTTAAAAAAAAAAAAATTATCTGGGCATGGTGGAGCATGCCTGTAGTCCCAGCTACTCAGGAGGCTAAGATTGCTTGAGCCCAGGAGTTCAAGGCTGCAGTGGGATATGATTGTGCCACTGCACTCCAGCCTGGGTGACAGAGTGAGACCCCATCTTTAAAAAAGAGAGAGAGAAGTGAGGTCTGACTGTGTCGCCCAAGCTAGTCTTGAACTCCTGGGCTCATGCCATCCTCCCACCTCGGCCTCCTGAGTATCTGGGACTACAGGTGCATGCCACTGTACCCAAGGAGATTCTCTATACTTTTGACTTTTTTTTTGTAATTTGTAGAAACTCAAACTTTAATGAATGGAGAATCTTCCTGGGTATTCTTGTGTAGACGTCCATGGCACTTTATATATCATTGAACTTGTTCCTGACGGTGGTGACAACAGCTGCGCAGGCCCTTCGTCCTTCTCCTCATTGCTGCCATTTATCTCAGGTTATAGAGGGCAAGTTGGGATGCATATTCCAAAATCATGATTTTTATAACAAAAGAATAAGCTCTGACTCTTGAATTTATGAGTGGGGACCCCTAAGGCAATGCGATCGAGAGGCAGCGTGACTCACAGAAAGGAGTGGCTTGGAGCCCTGGCGCTAAGCCCTCGACCACGGCTGTTCTTAGTAGAGCCTCTGCAGGGACGCAGGTGCTCTGCCTCTGCACCGTCTCGTAGGTGGTCACCGTCTACACGTGGCCGGAGTACTTGCGGTGTGGCAAGTGCTACTGAGGAACTGAATTTTAAATTGTCTTTAATTTCAATCAATGTGAATTTAAATAGCTGTGTGTGGTTAGTGGCTGCCAAATTGGACAGCTTAGCTGTAGATGGCCGCTAACTTGTGTGGTCTTCAACAAGTCACTTCAGAACAGAGTTCTGCCCCGCCAGTCCCTGGTGCACACTCTGGTAGCCCACAGTCTGTCCCTCATGAACGACCGCCCTAGAATGTGGGCACACAAGGGCAGGAGTTGCTGTGTCTTATCGACTGCCGTATCCCAGCACCTGGAACTGTGTCTGGTTTACAGTGGATATTCAGTAATGAAAGGACAGCTGAATGGAGCAAAGTCGCTGCAGCCTTGTGCTGAGGGTACTGTAGCTGGAACTGTGCTGGCTGTAGTGATCTCATGGTGTTGTGTTGAGAGAAGGATGAGTCCACTGCAGTGGGAAACTCACCAGCTCTGTATCTTAGGGACAGAGTGCAGGAACTCACGTTCCACAGCCTGATCCTTGCTCCACTCTGCTTGCATTGGTGCTGACTTTGTTAATGTACTTCTCTGTCTTGAGTTTGTTCTAGTGGAAAATTAACCTTTCCCTCCTTGAATATCAAGAAATTTAGCTACAGAAACATATCTGTTTTTCAAATACCTTTTGAGTAATATTAAAGTATATTCAAGGCACAGTCTTAAGTATGAAATATAACTAAACCTGTTTTTTATACACAGGCATCTCTCCTTTATAAAGAATTTGTAAATTAAACTGAGAAATGATGTATTCTTAGTGGTATTCCCTTACTATTGAGTTATTTACATGGGACAGATATGGCAAATTATTTTACTGATTTTGATATATGAACTTTCTGGAGAACAAAAACTATTTATTTGAATATTTTGTACAGGTCTTTTAGTTTTTCAGGTTTCTATGAATTAGAATCGTTCAGCTCTTTAGCAGGCTGGAGCCTCAGTTCCCGCTGTGACAGCTGGTGTTTAGGGCTAGTAAACCTGAGTAAGTGCACAGTGACTTTCTCTTGGATGACCAGTGGTAAAACTGAACTCTTCTTTCTCAGCGAGAGATGGCTTGGAGATGTCAGGATGTTCAAATCAAGTCCACATGCAGCGTGTGGAGAAGCTGCCAGGGGCCACAGTTTCTGAGACAAGGCTCAGAGGCTCTTCCGTGACCAACTCGGTGCCCAGCGAGCCAAGGAGCAGGAGCAGCTCGCTCAACTCCACCGACAGCAGCTCCGGGCTCCTGCTGCCTGGGCTCCAGGCAGCCCCTGAGTCAGGCAAGGGCAGCCAGCCCTCCTTGCAGAGATTCAGCGTCATTAGCTCTGAAGACTTTGATCAGGAGCTTGTTGTGAAACCTATCAAAGTGAAAAAGAAGAAGAAAAAGAAGACAGGTACGCTCTGTAGCTAAGCACATGCTGACTGGTGCAGCTCACTTGGGGGCAGTCTTACCAAGTTCTTTGGGAATGGTGCCTGTCGATGCTGCTTCTTGCTAAATTAGTGCTGGCCCATTGGTTAGAAAGCAGAAAAGGTCTTCAGAAAACAAATGCATTCCTTCCCCAAAGGAGTTGGGGAATGCTGAGAAATATTTCACACATTATCAGAAAATACATACACACACATCTCTGCAAGGCTTAAGCGATGGCAGACCATCCTCCTGTGTACTCACCACACCACTTAAAGGGACTGGGTTTTTTATTTTTCCATATTTAAATTAAAATGTTGGTTTATCTATGCATACCATTTATTAAACCAGAGATTCTGTGAACATAGGTGTAAAGTCATGGAAATAGGAAGACAATTAGAGCTGTTACATAGATGAGTTGAGATCTTTTACATTTAGTGTTGGATATGTTACCAAATATGGTATTCAATATTGAAATGTTTTTAACTTTATACTTTTTGGTGCCTGTTAAGCCTCTCTAGCTAAAGATCACTGCAATATTGGAAGGAAAGTTTTATCAGCTCCCTAAGCATTTTAATAATTTTACAGAATGGGTCTGTAATCCAGCTGGACATCTCACTTCGTTCCCTGGTTTTTCTTAATTAGCATTTCTCAAGTGAGGCTTCAAAGCCCATTGGTGTGTACGATATTTGCATACATATAAACTATCTCTGTGTTGGAATAATTTGCACTTAAGAGGTTTATTCTTCACCCACAAAATATCCTTCATTTAAAATATATTTTTTAAATTTGTTTTTAAATTAATTTCTTACTGTTTATGTACAGTCATATCTTATTTTGAATGTTCTTATTTTAAATTAGAAGGTGGAAGCAGGAGCACCTGTCACAGTTCCCTCGAATCAACTCCCTGCTCCGAGTTTCCTGGTGACAGTCCCCAGTCCTTGAACACAGACCTGCTATCCATGACCTCAAGCGTTCTGGGCAGTAGCATGGACCAGCTGAGCACAGAGTCTCCCGACCAGGAAAGCAACCTCAGTGGCGAGGTGAATGGAGTCTTGCAGGAAAATATTGACCCTGAAACATTTAGTGTCCTGGCGGTACCTGACCCTGCTCCTGACTTACTGGATGAAGAGGATCACGTTAGAATTGAAATTCCACGCTGTAACCACACACATGAGCTGGAGCCGCTCGATGGAATGTTGAGTTTACCCTTGCTCCCTAGGGGAGATGTGGAAGGTAGTGATGTTACAGGACTGGAAGAGGAGCCTTGTCCTTCGGATGACGGACCAAATAGCAACCAGTTACCTTTCCAAGAACAGGACCACTCTGCCCAGGCACACGAGGGGGAGGACTTGGAGCCCAGTGACCCCCAAAACACTTTTTCAGAAGCCCCCCTCCTAGACTCACTCATGGTGCCTTCCAGCCTCAGCTGGGTCCCAGGTCCTGAGCAGAGGCTGCCTGGGACCAGAGCTGACAAAGGCAGCACCGAGGAGCCCAGCCAAGAGCAGGATATCCTAACCGAAGTGGGGGCCCCTGGCCACCTCAGCTCAAACCCCTGGCATACTCTCACTGACAGTGACACGGGTCAGAAAGAAACGTCCACTTCTGAATGTGACTTGGGGAGAGTGGGAGGACAGTTGACTCCAATCTCTGCATTGGCGGCCAGCACCCATGAGCCTTGGCTTGAGCACCCCTCACGGGATCAGGTGTTGACATCCAGTGACGAGGAGGACATCTACGCCCATGGGCTTCCTTCTTCAGCCTCAGAGACGAGTGTGACAGAGCTCGGAGCTAGTCGCTCCCCACAGGACCTGAGCCAGCCAGGTGCAGGTGACACAGGGCTGCTCAAGTCAGATCAGGTATGTGGGCTCAGGCAGTGGGAAATATATCTAAGGCTTCTTTCTAAATTAAGGGAAATCATAGGCAAGACTGATTATTTTCCTTCTTATGGAAAGAAATTACATTCTCACTGCAAAAGCTATAGGCCAAATATATTTTTTTGTGTGTTTGTCTTTTATTTTTAGAGTCAGGGTCTCGTTCTGTTGCCCAGGCTGGAGTACAATGGTGCACTCGTAGCTCACTGCAGCCTTGAATTCCTGGGCTTGAGAAATCCCCCCACCTCAGCCTCCCAAGAAGCTAGGACTATAGGTGCGCACCACCACATCCAGCTAATTTTTTAAAAAATTTTTTGTGGAGACAAGAGTCCACTACCCACTTTACCAACAAAAGCCGCATCTTGCTGTTTGTTCTGACCCCGCAAGTTCAGGCCAGTGTAGGTACTTAGTGCTAGTCATCTTAGGCAAGGGCTGAATTGGCCTGGAGCCGTGTCGGAACATCAGTGGCGGGGGACTGTCCACTGGTGGAGTGGAGAAATCACTGAGCAGTTTGAAGGCAGAGACTCCTGGCTTTCTCCTCAGGTGGACACCTCCAAGGAACTGTGAGCACGAACAGGGCTATTTCCAGAACTGCTGCCTCTGCCACCTCCGAACTACAGCCCCACAGCTCCTCTGGAAGCTATGCAGGAGCCATGTTTGGGGTGTCTAGTCTTCGTTGGGTCACCAGTCCATATCACTAGGAGACAATTATTGACTGTTCCTGGGCATTTTATATTAAAGAAAAATACTTTTTAAAGTACTTACTTTCCTTAGCAAGTAGTTATTATTAGATGTATTTGGTTTCAAAAGTGTATTTTGACGTTTCCTACTAGTCGTCGATGTGAGTTGTGGATTATGACTGTACTCCCAGCCAGATATCTCTCTCCAGTGGCCCACTGGGTTCTCTCAATGCTGACGGCGTGTGAAACTTGGTCAGCTCTTGCCATGTGCAGGTGCCTTGCTAAGCACTTTAAAAGTTCAACTCATTTACTTCTCTAAAAACAAAAAAAACTATGAAACAAATAGAGTGTTGTCCCCATTTTACAGAGAGGAAATTGAGGCTCAGAACATTTCAATGGCTTGAGCAAGGTCACTTAGCAAGTGAGGGGCAGAGCGGGCCCCAGACCCCCCTCATACTCTGTGCTGTTGTGCCTCAAAAGTGAAGCATACTGTTTACTTGTTTTGAGACAAAATGCCAGGAGGTCGGGCTTTTTATTCAGTCATCCTGCATTCATCTTTTCAACTCAGTGGTTCTTGAGTGCACTCGACTGCTGGGCTCCGCGTTTGTGCTGGGGATACCACCCTGCAAGTGGCAGCCAGTTGTAGGCCCCGTCTTTGTGAGCCACGGAGTCTCTCAGGGGGCCAGATACATGTTCAGGTCATCGCAGTTGGTGGGACTCAGGCGAGGGCGCTGAGCAAAGTGAAGCTGATGACAGGTGTCAGCCAGGCAGACTGTGGGGTGGGGTCTTGGGATTCTAGGCCAGAAATTCAGGGAAACCCTTAAGGGAGAAGGGATCCTGACCCTTTGAGGACCCTCCCCCCAAAAAAACTTCTTCCCCTTCTCATCCCCCTCCAGGGAGCTAGAAAGCCAACAAATTTTGTGGGATTTTTCTTTTTGAGGGTGGGGGAATAAGGTCGCCATGGTGAGCAGGGCTGGATTGAGAAGGGTTGGACACCCTTCCCTTTGAAGCGGTTAACTTCTATATGGGTATTTGTGCAAATACATTGATTTCCTTTGCATTTTTAGAAAATTATTAAAGTACGAAGACTTTATTTAGCTTTGATTTTTAAAAGAATCCTAGCAACAAAACCTTAGTCTACAAAATTCAGACAGTGTCTCAGCCAAACCTCCAGCAGCCTTTCCCACACTCCATGCCATGCTTCTGATTGGAACAGTGCTGGAAAAATACGGTGAAAAAAGATAGTGGTGGTGCTGCTTCCCCGGTGCGTCGATAATGATCAGACTACAGAAAACTGATTTGCATGCAGATGTTGAAGAGCGCACCCTTTGTGTAAAGTGAGGTATGCCCACAGAGTAAAACCAGATCCTGTGCAATGTGATACGGCACTCCAGGTAATATCTTAGGAAGGATGTTGCGATAGGACAGAGTGTTATCCAGGGATGATGTGGGGTCCTTACCAAGGGGACAACAGCCCGATTTCAGAATGTTTCTACTAGAGGGGCATCCAAAGATAGCAGGGGTGGGTTCGGCATGGCTTCTGAAAGATTCTTTCAGCTGTATCATTTCATGATACTCTGGTCACTTCTCTTGTTGACAATGAATGTGGCTTGTCCACTGCCACAGAACTCACCAGGCTTTGTCCTTGTTAGTTTGCAGAAAGCTGGATGGGCTACTCGGGTCCCGGCTATGGCATACTCAGCTTGGCGGTCTCCGAGAAGTATATTTGGTGCCTGGACTACAAAGGTGGCCTGTTCTGCAGTGCACTGCCGTGCGCTGGGCTGCGCTGGCAGAAGTTTGAAGATGCCGTCCAGCAGGTGGCAGTCTCACCTTCAGGTTCGCCTCCCGGCTCCTTGCTTCCCAGCTCTAGGTGCAGACATCTTAGCACGTGACTTCCCTGCATCCTGGTTAGGTTTCCATGCTGTGCATTCAGAAGACTTGGCTCTTGTTGGAGGTTTGAGGGGATTTTCTCCAAAGAACATGAATTGCTTCATTTCACATCGATTCATGGTGTAAATGAGTATTCAGTTTGAGTTTTTGTTTTCTTTGTTAATTGCAGTGGTAACCCGTGAACATACTTTTGTAAGCTATACAAAAAGTTTGAATTTTGAGAGATTTTTTCAGGATATTAGTATACTAACTCCTTATAAAAATAAAATGTGTTTCTGTTTCTCAGGGTTGCTTTATAGTAATAAACTAATGAAGATGTACCCATGGATATGTTGGATATATTCCAATTATTTGGCTTACTTTTTAGAAATTCTTTTTTAATGAGCTATCTGCTTTGAGTGAATAATCTACTCCCTGACTGTAAAAGGAAAGTCCACTCATTCTTTCATGCATTTTTAGTCCATTGGAGCTGACATTTCCTGAATGAGGTTCTACTAGGCTGAAAGACCTCCCTTATCTGCATGGAATCCTTTGCTCATTTGTTGTTTCTTAATGTTGGCCACTCCTGTACCCATTCTGGTGGAGTTTTTGTTTTTTGTTGCTTTGTTTTGTTTTTTGCCTTGAGGTAACCTGGCTTCTTGTAAGGAGCTTAGAGTAGAAGTCAGACAAAGCCAAGTCCATGCCTTGGACCTGTCCTCTATAACTTTACTGTGTTTCAGGATGAAGTTCCCCTAACTCTCCCTGGTCTTTTTCACTATTTAAAATACTAGTTTGTTCAGAGTTTTTTTAACTTGCTTTTTCTCAATGCTTGTTTGAAAAATATTTTTCCTTAGAGATTGGCTGAAATAACAACCCACTCAATTAGCTGAGGTTATACAATTTTGTGTTTTAATTCTTTTCCCGTTTCTGTCATGTACCTTTGGGTTCCCCTCCCTAGCCATTTAGAAACGTTGGTTCTTTTCTGATTATATTAATTACTTCGTATTTCCAGACCAATCTGTCTCTTGTTCTGCTTGGAACTCTCCATCTCCGTGAGGTTAATGTGCTCAGCTGAGATGTCCTTCGGGGCCCAGGGCCCATGTCTTTGGTGGGCATCAGAGCCCTCGTGCCGGGGTGCCTGATACATAGATGCCCGACGGATGCTCTAGTCCAGCCCAGCTGCACGCTGGGGGTTCCCTGGCGGTTCCGCGCCCTTGCCACGGCAGCCTGGCCACAGCCTCTGTCCACAGTGCCTTCCTATCTTCTTTCCTCCCTCCCCGTGCTCCCTTCTGAGTGGAAACAGGCCCACCCAGCTCAAATGTGTTCTTTTCGTGCATCTTTTCCATTTAGCTGGCCAGAAGTGCTCCCTCCCTTTGAGTACCCAGAGGACTTTTCCAGCCTCTCCTAGGGCACTAGTTGTGCCTCAGAACGTTCATTTGGGTGCTTATCTCACCACACCTGATGATGTCGTCATTGCTCTTCTTCCTGAGCGCTAGTGCCCGTGGTGCCAGCTCTGTGTGCTGTGTCGCTGGTGTGTTCTCAGCTCCAGTCTGTGGAATAGCCCGTAAGGTAGAGATGGGCCCCACTTCACAGATGAGGAAAGTGAGGCTTGGAGACATTCAGTGACGTGATGCCCAAAGGTGGTGGCCTGGGGGTCAAATCAGTTGGGGTTTCAGCAACAGGTTGTGTCTTAGAAATCTCTGTCCCCCACAGTGCACAGAATGAAGCTTTTCCTGTAGATGATTCTAATATTTATTGGACAGTGAAGAGAATTTTTATTTCCACAGGAGCCCTTCTCTGGAAGATCGAACAGAAATCTAACCGAGCTTTTGCATGTGGAAAGGTCACCATCAAGGGGAAGCGGCACTGGTACGAAGCCCTGCCCCAGGCAGTGTTTGTGGCCCTGAGTGACGACACGGCCTGGATCATCAGGACGAGCGGGGACCTGTACCTGCAAACAGGTGAGAGGCTGCGCTCACGGCTGCCAGCCCTGGATCACTGCCTCTGGCACACCCTGCTTTGGCAGTAACATACTTACTGCAGTCACAACAAGTAAGAGGCGAAAAATCAATTTAAATTAAAACATTTCTGGAAAGAGAGTATTTGCCATTTGGAATGTGTTAGCAGTTTCCTGCTACTGACACAAATTTAACCTGGGACAAATGTGGGGCAAGAATTAATAGGATTATTCAATGAGCTACAGAAACAGGATTTTATTCTCCTGTGGCTAACCATTGCATATCATTTAGCCGGCAATATCAAATCGTAAGAGGAAAGAATACAGAGAAGTGACATTAGAATCATTTCCTTCTTTAAGCTTAAGTGGCCATGTTTTTTTCAGACAGGTCAAAGCCTAGCTCCTACACACTTATTTACACGTGGGTCAGGAAAAAACAAGAAGAAATAATTTGCTCTAAATAGAAGTTCAGCTTGTCCTAGGAAACTGCCCTTAGGGAAGCCTTTAGCTGCTGAAAGTGGCACAGTGGGACTTGTTTATTAAAAGTAAACTGATGAGAGTCAGTGTTTATGTACTGTCATCAAAATGGAAAGTGGTTTTCCGCAAGCAAAGTGATTTTTCCGTGTGTGGACAGGATTGTGGGGCAGGAGTTCTTTTTGATTGTCAAGAGGCCATGTTGGATTTATGCAAAGATCAATCTTCTAACCATTTAATGTTGCTGATTCTGAGAGAATGTTTTAATCTCTGTTATGAACTATCAGCTGAGAATGATTATATTCATGAGATTGAAAACCCTTGTACATCTGGCTCTCTGCCAAATGTGTGAGAACCTTGAGCCCTGATGGGCCAGGTGCCGGTCCAGGCCTCTCCTTTCTAGCTCCTGTGTCTTCCTTTAAGTGAAAATGGCTCCAGTGAGGCACGTGCACATCTGGCTTCCAGAACATTTGGGCTTTGGTCGTGGGGATAGGGTGTTTCTGGCCTAGGGGTGAGGAGTGGGTAACGTCCTACCCAGTGGTGTCAGAGGAATCACCAGGGCAGGGCAGTGGTTTCAGATGAGCCCGGCCCCACCCAGACCTACTGGATTAGAGTCTCTGGGGGTTGGCCCAGGAATTTATATTTAAGTCCTGCAGGTGAGCCCCACCTAGTTTAGTGTAATGAAGTAGAACCCAAGGGGTGCGATACCATAGGGTGCTTTTGTCATTAGTCGGAGCAAATTTGAGTACTGAGACCTAATTACAGGCTAAGGAATACGGGGTTTTTGGTGACAACTGCTCTGCCAGCTCCCTGAGAAGTGGCCTTTGAGCTCATTTAGACACGCTTTGCTGACAGGCCACAAAGAGGCAAGGGGAAGAACCTTGGACGGAGAGTCGGGGACCCTGAGCTCTGGCCCTGCCACAGCCTTGCAGTGTGGTGGACCTCGGACTTCATCTGGGAAGTTCAGGGTTATCATCTTAGCAACGGAAGCCTGCCCCAGGTCGGAGCAGACGGGAGGGCTGTTGCGTTGGAGCTGTCTCTACAGGGATGGCTGGAGGCCTCAGATCCCTCAGGCCCAGCAGTGGCTGAGACCCCTCTGCTCTCTGAGATTATGAGGGGCACCGCTAAGGGCAGGAGGGTGGCTCTGGAGGCTGCCCTGCTCTGGCCCTGCAGCCTCTGGGCCTGGCGGCTGCTCTCCTACTCTTGGCTTTCGTCGTCTTCTCTCAGAACTTCTTAAGCTACTCTGCGACAGCAGAGAATTCTGAATTGTTAGGCCTTCAGCTTTCAGAGTGTCCAGAACTACTTCAGATAGATGTTATATTTAGGCAACATTTAACCACGTTATGTTGACTAAACTTTAAGAAGAGAAAACACTTATTATGAAAGAACAAAAAATACCAAAAAAAGAAAAACGAGCCAACAACAGACAACAACAGAGTCAAAATGAGGTGGAAAGTCCTGATTGTGTGTCTTTGGGGGCTTCTTCCCACCTTCCTGGCAGGTCTCAGCGTGGATCGCCCCTGCGCCAGGGCCGTAAAGGTTGACTGTCCCTACCCGCTGTCCCAGATCACAGCCCGAAACAGCGTGGTGTGGGCGCTGACGGAGCAGAGGGCCCTCCTGTACCGGGAGGGCGTGAGCAGCTTCTGCCCAGAAGGGGAGCAGTGGAAGTGTGACATCGTCAGGTACCAGCCAGGGGGCAGGGACTTCCACAGCATCTTGTTTGTTCTTGTCATTGCTCTTGTCAATTGACTCTCGTAAGGCACAGTGTGAGCCCGTTCCTGGGCAAAGCCAGTGCCCTGAAGGTTCTGTGGTAATAGTGTTCTCTTGAATTTAGAGCCGATTCCAGCAGCCTGATCTTGGAAGACGCTCTGTCTGCCTCTCAGCCAGCCTGGGTATCGGGTCACAGCTCAGTTTCAAAAAGTGTTGCTGCCCTCCACGTGACCCAGAGCATCACAGAGTCATGAGTCTCTCCTGACAGGCTCTATTCAGAACTGCCCACTGTCAGATAGTCTCTATTTAGAGTCTATGATGGCTTAGGGCCAAATACTTTTCTTTATTTTCATCCTAGTCAATTGAAATTGATCTCTGAACTATAATATATTAGGCTACTTTTTACCATTCAATATTTTAGTTACAGAACTGCCATCAAATGATTTTACTAATGTGGAAGTATTAATAATCCTTAGAAAAACTAGATTAGGATATTCTTGGTTTGAATTCAGCAACCCAGTAGACTTTTAGTGAATACCTGCTGGAGCCAGCATGATGCTGGGGGCTGGATGTGCCAAGATGACTGGGACTCAGCTCTGCCCTCATTATTTCCCAGTCTAGCGGGGAGCCACACGCACGGAGAGGCACCAGGTAGTATAGATGGTCCTAAGCGAGAGCGTGGAGCACGCAGCACCCAGGGAGATGTGGACTCCACTGCCGAGGTCGGGAAGGCAGTATGCAGAATGGACCCTCGGAAGAGCCTTGAAGCTGACGAGGACTTGCCCAGATGGAAGGAGGGGAAGGACATAGCCAGCAGAGAGGGCAGCATCTGCACAGCCCAGCCCAGCATGTTGGGGGAGTTTGCAGTTGCTCCCTTGGTGAAGGAGGAAGTAGAGAGATGGCACTCATAGGCCTGGGATTCCTTTTGTGCCTTCTCACTTTTTCTTAGGTTGTTTTCTCTTGAGAGAGTTCCCTACCATTCTGGGTCATCAGTGTGTCTTTCAGAAGCTACCACACATTTAGACAATTTATATTGCACAGCAATTTAACTCACACTGAAACTTCCTTTCTGGGCACTTGATAATCCGCTCTTTGTGAGTAGAGTTACATTTCTTCTCCCACGCCACACCCCCCAAGAGACACTCAGTGCCGCCAGTCTTAGACACGCTGGGCACGCTACATGTGGGTGCTGACTCCCATGTTCTCTTCCTTGTTTTCAGTGAAAGGCAAGCATTAGAGCCTGTCTGCATAACTCTTGGGGATCAGCAGACTCTCTGGGCCCTGGACATCCACGGAAACCTGTGGTTCAGAACTGGCATTGTTTCCAAGAAGCCCCAAGGAGATGACGACCACTGGTGGCAAGTAGGTGTTCAGCTCCCGTGCCACATACCGGTGGTCTCCCTGACTTGGGGGTGGGGGTCAGCTGTCCCATTTCATATCCTTCTCTTTTCCTTAAAGAGATTGAATTAAATCAATAGTATTCACTTTTACCATTTGATGGATTAGACTTTCCTGTGTTTGGGTACAATAGAAACATCAAAGACTTTTTATCATAGGAAATAATTTGCGAAGCTCTCTTTGCTTAAGTAATACCGACTTTATTTATTTATTTTGATGTTGTTTAGAAATTTATCATTATAAGCTAAATAAATCTAGTGACATCCATTTGAAGACGTAGGTAATAATGATGTTTAATTCTGAACACATGTGCTAAGAAAAGAAACTACACAATAGGTTTGAAAACCCAACCCACAATTAAAATTCAGCTGTCTCTGCATGTTTGAAAGGCCTTTAAGTAAATGTTATTTCAGCAAAGAAAGGAGAATTTTCCCACATGCTCCCAGAAAAGGAAATGCTTTGAGAAATAAGAGGAGGGTATAATCAAGCTAACTTCATGTGATTTGGTCCCCGCCAGAGTGGCCTAGAATGGATTTGCCGTGGTGTCTCTACTTTCCCCTGTTTGGTTCCATTAGTGTTAGCGTAGCTGCCACGATCACCCACTGTGGCAGGTGAGGTTGCACTGACAGTCAGCACCTGTGAAATATGTGATGTCTCTTGAGTGTCATGTCCTTGTTGGTTCAGGTTTTATTGTCACCTTGGACTCGCCTTGTTGAAGGTTTGTCTTGCATTGGCTGTTCTTAGGTCTTTCAGATGAGAATGTGGAAAAATAAGTTGTATCTGCTTTTTTATGAATATGTATACTATATGCATACATCTCTAATTTGATATACTAGGTAACATTTGATAAAGTTATATAAATGATTTTAAAAGACCTTCTGTGTACTTACAACCATATATATGTACACATAGACACATACACCTATGTGTATATATGTGTACTAAATTCTGTTTTTAAGTGGCATGAAGAAAGCTAGATATCATTTTATCATAATATTCAGAACATTACCTTTGGAGAAATTTGACAGAACTATCTTTCAGGTGCTTAGAAGCAGATTTATTTTAAATACAGGAAGATAGATTTATTTGTAGTGCTAAAGCCAGTGTTATGTTTGACTGCAAAACCTTTCTTTTCTTTCTTTCTCTTAATTTTCGTCCTGCTTATCTGCACATCTTGGATGCTAGGACTGAGTCTGTCACAGACTTTGTGACTGGCCTTGGCAGAGTCACAGCTCACTCCAGTGAGCTGAGTGCTATAGGCAGCGCATGCCCATGGAAGGGCGGAGCTCCTGAGCTGTCTGTCACATGTGGCATGCTGCAAGTCTCCGAGAGCCCTGCAGTGTGCCCGAGGCCCCAGAGTTCATTTCCCCAGCACTCAGCCTGGCTGGGACCCCCGTGAGAGTGCAGAACAGGGCTCCAGGCAGTGAGGTCTGGGGGCCCGATGAGGTTAAAGCCATTGGCATAAACTTCAGTCAGGGCAGTGGCTCACGGTCAGTGTGAATCCTTCCACAGACAGGAATGGTCAGGGCAGCATTTGTACGTGTGAGAAAGTACTGACTTGTACAATCCTTTCATTTTTGTTTGTTTTTATTTATTATAAATTAGGTTCCCTGTGATAAGGGATGTCACTTTCGTTCAACATTTCATCGTTTGTGACCTGGGAATACGGCCTGCGTGGGGCTGTCCTAGGAGTATGGCATTTATGCTAGTGATGTTCTCTACACTCAAATCCACTAGTGCAGAAATATGAGTGAAAGTCATGTGGAATCAGATTTTTGACTCGTCTTATAAGAACTTTCTTACCATCAAAGCTGCCCAACAAGGGAGAAGTTTACCTCAGGGGGAGGTGGTTGTCTGGAGAAATGTCTCCGGAGATGTTTATGCAGATGCTTTTCAGGAACAATATAAAGGCGGTTGATGCATCTGAGCTAGGGTTAGATTCTAGATGCCCAGGATGGTCCTATTCTTATGCCATTGGCCTGGCGTAATTATTAGTAGTCCCAGTTCAGATCATAAATTAGTTCATCACCCTTCTTACCATACCTCTTTAAACCCATATTATGATTCTAAGTATTATACACTGTTGTCCATTGGAAATGCCTGAATTTAAAAGCAAGATTATTCCTATTCTGATTAGAATAAAAGGCTTCTTTGAAGGGGCATGAGGCGGTGATACTTAACCACAAAAATAACACATGGTTTTTTAACAGGTCCATATAAGTATAAATAGAAAAGTGTATAAAGTAAAATGTTAACATTTTCTTCCATTCCTTTAAATCCAATCCTCAGAAGGAGTTATAGCTTGTAATTTGGTGGTATCCTGTTACACTTTTTTTGGTCTTTTTGTAAACGCACCTGTGCACATTTGTGTTTGGGTATTTGGTCATCTTGTTACTAGAAATTCAGAAGTATGGAGGTGAGCCAGAACCCTGCCTCGAAGGCAGAGAGTAGGCGCTTGTGACTGCACTGATAGCAGGGTTTTTGTTCATCTACTGCTTCCAGGTGAGCATCACAGACTATGTGGTGTTCGACCAGTGCAGCTTATTCCAGACAATAATCCACGCCACACACTCAGTGGCCACAGCAGCCCAAGCGCCTGTAGAAAAGGTAGCGGATAAACTGCGCATGGCATTCTGGTCTCAGCAGCTTCAGTGCCAGCCGAGCCTTCTAGGAGTCAATAACAGCGGTGTCTGGATCTCCTCGGGCAAGAATGAATTCCATGTCGCTAAAGGAAGTCTCCTAGGTGGGTGAATTGCTTTAATTTTCACATTGGCTTAATAGGCAGCTTCACTTTAAAGCCAACATTTAAAGAAAAGCTTTAACTTCAAAGGATAATTTAGTGCCCGTGGTGCGAAGTGTTTATAATGGAGGTGCTCTTATGCTTTATGATTAGTTTTTCCCTTTTTTTTTAATCTGTCATTCCTAAAACTTGGATCCCATTGTCCAGGTAGTGTGTTTCCCCTGGAAACCTATTATGATATAAGAAAAGCAAATGGAGCTCATTTTTATGTTAATAATTTCACATTTTAAATGGAAAAATTCATCCAACCTGAGGAGCCTAATGAGAGACTGGTCCATTTCCCAGAGGGAAAATTATTGCCACTGTTAACAACATAAGGCTTTGGCCAGGTCTGTGAACGTTGGTGTGAATCCACGTGTCCTGGGAGTTCCTTTCTAGGAGTGAACCCCCTGCTTTATGAATTGTCTCCAGTCTCTTCCAACCCTTGGCAAGATGTGTCTCTGTGTGGTCAGGGAGGAAGGAGTGGCTGTGTGGGCTCATGTTGCTTAATCGAAGGACACTCTAGAATTAGGAGCAAGAGGTCTTGAAGGCCAGCTATAGTCTAGAACTAAAGCTCTAAAGTGTTTTTGTTTTTTTCTTTCTTCAACATACCCTTCCTATTTCTTCTTTTTAGGCACTTACTGGAATAATGTTGTTCCCCGTGGGACAGCTTCTGCTACAAAATGGGCCTTCGTCTTGGCTTCTGCTGCTCCTACGAAGGAAGGTTAGTTGGTCTTAGCGTGGTTGAGAAATCTAACGCATGGGTTGGCAGCTGAAAAAGTTCAAACCCCAGTCTGACCGTGGTCTAGCTGGTGATGGAGGTGCAGCTGCTCGGATCTCTGAGACGGAAGACATGGCAGTGTCACGGGCCAGAAGCCCTTACTGGATGAGCCAAAGGCCCCAAAGCTGGATGGGCCTGGCCAGGAGATCCCCTGAGAGGGATCTGGCCTGGTGAAGCTGAGGGTGTCCTTCTGAAGGAGGGGATTGTACAGCGTGGCCACTGGGGCTGGTAGCAGGTGACTTCCTGCTGTGTGGCACATTGCAGGGGCCACAGCTTCTTTGGGCACCTTCCCATTCCCTTGTGAATTTTTCTGTCACCTCTTAGGAACCTCTTTCCATCTTACTCACAATCTTTGGCTGCCTGGCTGTGAGTCCCACGTTTGTTCCCCCACTAGGCAGACCTTCCCTGCAGGGGATACTCGCACAGACTTGCACTCTGGGCAGAACTCACAGCCCCTCGCGGAGCCTGGGGTTTGGAGCCAGGAGAGGCAGCGCAGCCACCCAGTTAGCTGGGAGCCAGGCAGTCAGGTGACCTCTCTGGGAAGTAGCTGTACCTCCTCCCAGGATTGCTCTGAGGATTAAATGGGAACACACCATGAAGTCTATGGTTAAGAGGAAGCAGTTTGGTGAGTTCAAGCCATTAGTCCCACTAAGATGTAGATGACTTGGTCAGTACAATAAATTCTTACTCTCTAGATTGTTCTGATCACAATTCTGAAATCTAACAATTTCTGAAAATAGTAAGTTATTTCCTGGGTTTGACACAAAT
Organism: Propithecus coquereli; assembly: GCF_000956105.1. Taxonomy (NCBI): domain Eukaryota; kingdom Metazoa; phylum Chordata; class Mammalia; order Primates; family Indriidae; genus Propithecus; species Propithecus coquereli. The sequence goes on along the minus strand of NW_012148130.1, from coordinate 2,081,703 downwards.
TAATTTGGCAGCAAAACTTGACCTGATCTGATGTGAGGTTACTTACAGTCTTTCTTTATTCTTCTTTTTTATTTTTTTTCTTTTTTTTTTTATTTGAGACAGTCTTACTCTGTCGCCCAGGCTACAGTACCGTGGCTCAGCCTCGCTCACGGCAACCTCAAACTGCTGGGCTAAGCGATCCGATCCTCCTGCCTCAGCCTCCCACAGAGTAGCTGGGACTGCAGGCACACACCACTATGCCCAGCTAATTTTTTCTAATTTTAGTAGAGACGGGGTCTGGCTCTTGCTCAGGCTGGTCTCAAACTCCTGACCTCAAACAAATCCCCACCTCGGCTTCCTGCAGTGCTAGGATTACAGACGTGAGCCGCCGCACCAGGCCTACGGTCTTTCTTTATCCTGTTGGTTGTGACTCTGCATACATGCTGCTGCAGGAATATCACTGCACTTCACTGGGAGGAGCTGCTGCCTCTTCCGTGGCTGTTAGATAAATCCGTGGCATACCCATTACCTTAGGTGTGCAAAACCAAGAAAAAAGTGTGAATTCCAATACATATCTGGCCACAGGTTGTAGATAATACTTTAGACAATACAATAAGGTTTTAATTTCCCCAAGGACTATTTGTATCTTAACTAGAATCTGTTAAACCTAAAGGACTCTATAAAAAATAGAGGGGATGAAAGGCTGTAATTTTGAGGCAGGGATGGGAAGAGAAGGATTTCTAGTCTCCTAAGCCTTCTCTGGCAGCCGGTCCACCCTCTCAGCCCATCACCAGAAGAACAAGGAAAGCTCCTTGTTCTGAGGACTTGCTCCCTCCAGAGGACTGATTCCATAGTTCTTTCCTCTTAGTGAAATTTAACATTCTCTATTAAAAACGCTCTGGTGCCTTTGTTCAAGTCAAAGACTTCCCGGTCCATTATAAATGGGAGGTGAGAGCCAGTAGGCCAACATCGTAGCCGTCATAAAATCTTATAAGCCCTGCTTTCTTTCCATTTCTTTAAAATATTTCAGGCGTGTTTCTTGTTAGCCGGCTGGTCGGGTGTTTCCCTCTGCCTTCTGGCTGAAAGTGCATAGAATGCTCCTGTGGTGTGGGTTTGGGTGAGTGAGTGGACTGGTGTCTGTGGCCAAGTGTTGGGTGTCTTCCTGGAAGCAAAGGTTGCCTTGTGCATTTAGGGAGGGTGGCTCGGTATGGACAGAGCACATCGATGACAAACGTGAACTTTTCTGCAGGAAGCTCCTTGTGGCTGTGCCAGAGCAGCAAGGACCTGTGCAGCGTCAGTGCCCAGAGCGCGCAGTCCCGCCCCTCCACGGTGCAGCTGCCTCCCGACACGGAGATGAGGGCCTATGCCGCCTGCCAGGACGCGCTGTGGGCCTTGGACAGCCTCGGCCAGGTGTTTATCAGGACGCTATCCAAGAGCTGCCCCACGGGCATGCACTGGACCCGGCTGGACCTTTCCCAACTAGGTATGGCCGCCATGTGAGTATGCTCGCTAGTGTCCTGACTGCCCCAAACCACATCAGGGCAAGACGTCTGACAAAACTGCCCAGGCTTGTGTTCAGCTTGTGAGTTCTTGGATGATGTTTGTAAGTTGTTGGATTTCAGGAGATCACTTGGCCACTCTTGCAGGTTCAGTGGGCCTCTCGATTTGGTCAGGAGCCTCCCTTCCTCAACCCCTTGCGGTTTGCAGGCTGTTCAGAACCTGAGGAGGGAGCATACACCCACATAAAGTCGCCACCAAGAACTGCTTGAAATAATGCTGTTGATGCAGCTGCCTCCGTCAGTCTGAATGTGGGACTAAGCTTTGTGACCTTTAAATCTGAAAAAATGGATGTGCCCTATGCCGGGATCAGTGCCACTTTGTCTCCTCTGCAGAGTGCCCAGCACAGACTGGCTGCTCAGTGAGTGCGGGTGGCAGTTTTCTTCTGCCCAGAAGAGCTAATATGCATCTAACTGCTGCTTTTCTGCCAGCCTCCCCTCAAGAGTTACACAGAGTAGGCTAAGAAGTATGTTGCTATTTGTAAATAATTTATTCCTATTCCAAGAAATAATAAAATCAGCCCACAACATTAGATTATTCTCTGAATAAATTCTTGATCAACCAGCAGCGTAGGTGTGATTTGCCTAGAGGTGGAGGCTATGCAGATGGTTCCCAGGGGTCAGGTGAGCCTAGAACTTTCATTAGTACTGACTTAGGAATGCTTCCCTGCTGCAAGATTTCCCATTTTTTAAACTGACAACCAGCATTTTGTTGGTTATGTGGTGGACTTGAATTGTACAAGCATTTTAATGTTTGAGAACTCAACCACATGTACTCATCAGAAAAAAAAAAAAAAGAGAAAAAAGCAAGCAAGAAGAGAAGGAGGGCCGGTTGTCTCTGTCCTCCCCCAGCCCCTGGCTGCATCGCAGTGTCTGTGGGCGCTCTGCGGACAAGGGCCTCTCACCACTCCCTAGAATGGGCACTGCCCCAGACAAGCCTGAGCCAGGCCAGCAGCACACAGCGCCCTCAGCCCCGGAACTCGCACAGTGCTGGGTAGACGGCGCAATTTGTTGTCTGACAAGGCCTCTGAACCTAACTAATCTAGCTCAACTGAAAAAGCAAGTTAGTTCCCAAATAAAGAAGCAAACTCTGGCTGGGCGCAGTGGTCCACTCCTGTAATCCCAGCGCTTTGGGACGCCAAGGCAGGAGGATAGCTTGAGCCTAGGAGTTTGAGACCAGCCTGGGAAACACAGCAAGACCCCATCTCTACAAAAAACTTTAAAAACTAGCCAGGCATGGTGGCGTGCAGCTATAGTCCCAGCTACTCAGGAGGCTGAGGGAGGAGGATCGCTTGAGCCCAGGAGTTTGAGGTTACAGTGAGCTATGATTGCGCCGTTGCACTCTAGCTGGGCAACAGTGTTCTCTTCAACAACAAAAAAAGCAAGCTCTGTTCCAAAGCTAGGAATTTTCTAGGGCAATTTTGATTTGCTTTGGGCCTAGTTGTCACCTTCTACCTTTTTGAGAACATTTGCCCTCCCCACCCTTCCCCACTGACAGTGACTGACCAGACGGGGCTGAGGCTGGGAGTGGTCTGAACACTGGTGCTGGGTGACCCTGCTGCCTGCCCCGGGAAGCCTCATTTATTCAGAGTTCAGGGACCCTACTAGTCCTGAACCTTTCTCAGCAGCCCCCACTCAGACCAGTTGGGAGATGCAGCTAGTTCCTTCTGGGGGTAAAACAGCCAGGGCATGGTATGTTCTCCCCACTCCTGAATCTTGAACAGTGTGGAAGGCTATGCTCATTTGCATGACTTGGGTGAGAAGCAGAGCTATTTCCCTGGCCCCAGCCCCTCCGAGGAGAGCACTGCACAGCAGTGGGGTACAAAGTGAATGGGCGTCGTGCCGGGTTCCACACTGCTGGAGCCAGTTCTGCCTGGGCCTCCTGCCTCCAGCACAGCTCACGCCTCCCTCCTGGCTCAGTCCAGTTCTCCCAGCACGGGCTAGCTGGCTAGAGTGGCACAGGTCTCTGAGGTGTGCATTCTGGCTTCACTGGGGAGGTAGCCTTTCTTTCTAGGGGAGAAACTGGCTTCAGTGCAATTGAGTCTTAGTTTGGGAGTCAGAGAAAGCAGGAGCAGAGCCATCCTAAGTCCCAGGTGCACTTTGGCCCGCAGCATTCAGTGGATGCTTACTGAGGGTATGGGTGCATGAGCAGAGGAGAGGCCTGGGAGTCCTGGTTGCCATGGATGGGCGGATTTTCACTGAGCCCACCCCTGCTGCCTATAAAATTGTTAGCAAATCAAATCCAGCCAAGCCTGAAATGGATCACACAGGCAGTGCATGCACCGACGGTCGCAGGCAGAGGCACAGGTACTCTTCGCAGAGGCAGTACGGAGCATTACCGGCTGTGCCTGGAGATCTGGCCCCTGGGCAGCTCTGAGACCTTGGGCAAGCTGCCTGTTACCTTTAGCCTCACCTTTCTAATGGGAACAGAAATCCCCAACCCCAGCCCCCCGAGATGATGCAGGTAAGCATCTCATCTAAGTGTCAACCATCTCCAGCCAGTGCAGCGTTCTGAAAGCTGTGACGCATCCTGTTGGGGGCACTCTCAAGCCATCATTAGCTGCATAAATCCTCGGGCTGGTGGGGGAGCGCTTGCTTGGGCTGCCCCAGTTTGTGCCACAGGGAGGCCGATTCTGTCATCACTTGTTAAAGCACGGCTTCTCTTAGTCTGAGCTTTGGATTTTGTTTATTTATCTGGGTTATCTGGTTGATACTGAAATGATGGATAGACTCCTCTCCCCATTTTCTAAGGCTCCTGAGAGAATGCGGCAAGCCCAGAGTGGGTGGGCTTTGTGTCGGGGCAGGGGAGCTGGCCTGCGCTGTGTCAGCGTGGGGGGTGGCAGACGGCAGGCCAGGGGCACCAGGTGTTCTGTTACTGCACTCTATCCGGGCGTGGTCTATGTACCTGGGGGACGTGCAGGTGGTTCAAAAGGCTTTTTTTTTATAATTATGTATTTAAATTAAGGATTACAGATTTTGAGTTGAGGTGTGTGCTGTCTGCCCAGGACCCAGGGTGTGACTGAGCAGGGCAGGCTGTCATCAGGCAGCGTGCGTGGAGCAGGTATTGAGTGGGGTCATCTGGCTACCATTAATGCTGCCTGGATGACTCACCTGGGATTACTTGGGGTGCCTCATTGCTGTTTCAGAAGTCAGCAATGAGGGTGCTCATAGCAATGAAGGGAAGCACAGCCTGTTCAAGACTGGTTCTGCATTTGAGGATTTCGTTCAATATCACACTTATCCTTCCCCAGATGTGCTCTTTTTCCTTACTTCACTCCTTCACTCCCTCTGAATTCTGCAGGAAAGGGCAGGCAGAGTCCTCTTCGGCAGTTTCTGCCTCTCTCCTCGCCAGTCCGGTCAGCAGTGTGCCTTCCCTCTCCCTGAGAGGGTCTCCTGTGCCATCTAGTCCTCTCCTGCCCTCCCCCACTGCCAGGGTGGAGTTCCCTCCCCACGACCCTGCTCCTTTGCAGTGGCTGCTGCTTGGCACCAGGTGTGTCCACCTCCCACCGCTGTTGCCAGAGCTGTCTTCCTCAGTCACAGCTCAGGTGGTGTTGCCCTCACTGTTAAGTGGCTCCACATTGCCACTAGGATAAAGCTCCAGTCCTTGGAGTAGTGCCCAGGGCCTTCCAACCTGGCCCAGCCTGCCATTCCCAGGCCTCATGCGGCAGGGGCTGCAGCCACCCCCAGCCATTGCTCTTCCCAGATACACCTTGCACTTTCATGCCTGCTGTTTGCGTCTCTTCCTGTGGTCTAGAACTTCCTTCCCTGGGTTTTCCTTTGATCTTCAGTCAGTGTCCCCGTCGTGACACTTTTCCACTGTGTTCCTGGAGCACTATGCTTCTGCCTGCTACAACAGTCATTTCAGTTTGACTCATGTTATTTTCAGTAGATGTTTACACAGGGAGGGTGTAGGGGCTTTGCAGGCAGGACCAAATGCTTGGCCACACTGCGTGCCCAATAGGATTTTTATGTGTCAGGGAAAGTCAGTATTATTTGCAATTCTTGGATATGAGTTTTGATCCTCTATTTGGCCCCGTTACTTGTAATCAAAGATAAAACTGCCTAACACACAGGTGCAAGTTGCCATCGCACACAGCCTGGCGGGTGCCATGACCCCACCCCCTCAGGAGGTGTCTTGGCTCTTGCTCCAAGTTGCCATCAGCCTGCCCAGGGCATTAGGCAGAAGTCATTAGGTTTATAAAAGCTGTTCAGAAGTACATTTACACATGTTCTTCTCTTCAGCTCTGGTCTTTTCTTTACAAGTGTTCTGACATTGAAAACATAAAAACCAAAAAAGCCCGTCTTCCTGGTGATGTAAGTAGCAATGAGCAGCCCTTGCTGGCAGCGTGATCCGTGCTCCCTCAGGGGTAGTGTTGACCTTGGGCAGCACCAGGTCACTGTAAAGTCTGGAACATCATCAGTCTTCTCTAAATTGCAACAGAAATTTCAATTTCAAGGATGTCTTTAGTGAAGTATCAAGTGATGAACATGATTTTTACCTTTAATTTTTTTCCTTAAGAGGCAGCATCTCTCTTCTTTCTGCCCCTGTACAAATTACCAAGTCGATTGCTGCTTTAAGATTAAATTAAAAGAATTCTTAAATTAAATAGCTGGTTATTGAACCCAATTGTAGAGACTGAATATGAAATTTTACAATGATTTATTATTATGCAGTCCTACTTTTTGGTGGAAAATTTGCATCACTTAACAGATATTTAAGATGCTCATAACATTTCCCAGTACACATTAATATGCATTATGTCAGGCATTGGAATATTTAGCAAACTAATGCAATTTTTAATTTAATTCATCAGGTCACAGTATTTAATAAGGAAACATAAAGTGTCATTTTATTCCTTTAGGTAACAAACAGGATTATATTATGTGGTAATTTATGCAGAAAAGTGTTTTATACGTAGCAAAACATAAATCCATTTTTGTTTTAAAATACATGTTTAAAAAGTAATCCGGGCCAGGCACGATGGCTGATGCCTGTAATCCTAGCACTCTGGGAGGCCAAGGCAGGAGGATCGCTTGAGCTCAGGAGTTTGAGACCAGCCTGAGCAAGAGTGAGACCCCATCTCTATAAAAAAATAGAAAAATTAGCGGGGTGTGGTGGCATATACCTGTAATCCCAGCTACCCAGGAGGCTGAGGCAAGAGGATCACTTGAGCCCAGGAGTTTGAGGTTGCTGTGAGCTAGGCTGAAACCACAGCACTCTAGCTCAAAGCGAAAAAAAAAAAAAGTAATCCTAAAGGAAAAATGTCTGCTTTGTTGAATAAACTAAAAACCTTTTTTTTTTTTTGAGATAGAGTCTCTCTCTGTCACCCTGGCTAGAGTTCAGTGGCCTCGTCATAGCTCACTGCAACCTCAAACTCCCAGGCTCAAGCAGTCCTCCTGCCTCAGCCTCTCAGCCTCCCAAGTAGCTAGGACTACAGGCGTATGCACTGCACCTGACTGATTTTTTCTATTTTTAGTAAAGATGGGGTCTCGCTCTTGCTCAGGCTGGTCTCAAACTCCTGAGCTCAAGCGATCATTCTGCCTCGGCCTCCCAGAATGCTAGGATTATAGGCATGAGCCACCTCACCCAGCCTAGTAACTCTTTTTTAATAGGAAGAAAAGAAAAAAAACAAGAGCAGGCAGGAAAATTTCGGTGTGTCTATGTTAGGCTGGGTTATGCTTTAGTAACAAGCCCCTGACACCAGTGACTTCACACAGCAAGCAGTGGTTCCCTGCTCCCGTGAAGTCAGCTCTGCTGTGTGGGTCCTCTGGGTGGTGGTCCTCCAGGTGGCAGCTTCCTGATCTACCTGCTTTGCTCTGGCTCCACAGTCTTGCTCCCTACAACAGGGAAAGAGCTGCGAAGGCCCTGTGCCGGCTCTTTGATACTTCAGTTTGGAAGCAACAGATCACTTGTGCTCACAGCCCATCACCAGAACTGGTCATGGGGCCCTATCGAACTCCGAAGGAATGTGAGGGAGCCAGGGAGTGTTCAGGGAGGGCAGGCATCTCCGACCCTGGGTCCTGACCGTCTCCTCTGTATTACAGACTCATGGTCCTTATGCTTTCTGGCAGACTGATCGACTCTCTGTGGGGTAAAAGACCACCCTCAATTAAACTGTTTCATCTTTGGCCTGCCTCTTCAATTCAGAATAAGCAGGTTCATAACTGAAGTATATATTCTAGCAGCTTTTGTATTCATAAAGGATGTTCACCTTGCAATGTGAGCTGCCTGTTCTGTTGGCAGTGTTGTTATTTACTGCTAACTCTGAGATTCTGGCCCAGTGTGTTTTTGTCACCATGTGACTCTATTAGCATGATCACCACTGTCTGGAGTTCCTCTTACAGCAGATCGAAGACCCGAATGTAAAGTAATTTTTTAATTAGCATTTGTTTCTCAGCTACTTCTGGAGTTTACTGCTGAAGGTAATTTATTTTGACTAGTACAGATGTTTTCATACGTAATATTAGAATTCCAGAGAGTTCTTTTATTTTTTTTAAGATTTATTTTCTAGGAGCATAGATTCAAGTTGCCCTGAATATACAGTCCTTCTAGGGAGTTCTGTTTAAACTCCCCAGTAAGACATTCTGTACAAGACCAAGGAAGGAGAAAAATACTGTTAGGGTGGAAACTTAGATGCTGACAGCAGGTTGGAGAAAGAATTCTCACACAGTGATTAGGATACACAGAAGTAAAAGTTTGTTTATTTCCCCAAGAGAGAGAAAAGGAAAGAGTGGCTACGGCACACAGAGGAAGGAGTGAAAATGCCGGGCAGCAGAGGGAAAGTTGCTTGGTGTTTTTAAAGGGTAAAAATGTGTTTTTTTTGCCCTCTGCTTCAGCAGACTGATAACAGAAGTGGTGGCAAGATGTCAAGGAGTTCTTTATTTTTTTCTTTTCTCTGTGAGACTGGGTTATCTGAGTCCTTGAAATCTGGTTTTTTGGCAGAAACTGAGACAGAGAGCTAGAGCGGGAAGTTTGCACCCTACTGTCCTCTTAGGGCTCTTAAAGGCTGAGAGAGAACTCAGAGATAATGAGTTAGGCCACAGGTGTTTTAATTAAACAAAGGGTAGTTGTGCCGTGAGTTTATTCCCCTTACTTTCTGTTAGATAGGTTATTAGTAAGGCCACCTTTCGAGTACAATTAATTTTAATATAAAAGAAATCATCATCTTGAGGAAATGCACAAAGGAATAATGGTAATTTTTTTTATAGTGGTACATTGATAGTTTTAAGTTGATGTTGTAACTGAAGGCACACGATGAGATTTCCACGTGGCAGAATCGTGCCTGCACGTTTTGGTTCACTCACATGGGCTGTCATCTGACATCAGTGTCAGCTGTGCAAAGGCAGCACCTCTGGATTCCATGCTCATGGCACCCACCCAGCCTGTGTGGGCGTCTTGCCGCAGGCCCCAGGCCCCTTCCTCAGGCAGCACCATCAGCTAATGTAACTGCATACCATTTTGAAAATCAAAATGACGCATCCAAATTAAAAACTTCTCATCAAAAAACACTGTCAAATAAATGAAAAAGCAAGCCGCAGACTAGATTCACAATACGTGCATCTGACAAAAGACTTATCCAGAGGATACAAAGAACTCCTCTCGCTTAGCAGTCAGAAGACAATTCGTTTTAAAATGGGCAAAAGACTTGAATGGGTACTTCACAAAAGAGGTGTACAAATGCCCCATAAGCTCGAGAAAAGATTTTCAACATCATTCCTTAGCAAGGAAATGCAAATTCAAGCCATGACAACATCCTGCATCACACCTCCTAGTTGCGGGGAAGGTGCCCGTGCTGACTGCGGTGGGGCGGGCGGCAGCCATTGCTGCTGTGGGGGTGGAGCACAGCACAGCCATGGGAGAAACTAGCAGTTTCTTTAAAAGCAAGACAGACGTCTGCCCTGTGGCCCAGCAGTTCCACTCCCAGGTATTTATTTAAGAAAAATAACACATGTTCACAAAGCCTTCCACAATGATTACAGCAGCTTTTCTCCTAATAGCAAAAAGTAGAAATGGCGCACATGTCCATCCGCCGGTGAGTGGACAGACTGAGCGCGGCGTCCGCGTGCAGTGGAACACCACTCGGCAGTAGGAAGGAATGACGCCACGGAGGAATCTCATCTCCCTGTGCTAGTGAAGGAAGCCGGGCACAAGAGCATGCCTGTGATTCTATCACCTGTGCTGACAGAAATCAGTCTGGTGGTTGCCTCAGGGTAGAGGGCATTGACTGGAAGGGACTTCAGGGAACTTTCCGGGGTGATAAAGACGTTCACACCTGGACTTGAGCACTGTAGATCTGTGCCTTGCGCTGCGTAGTGTCTTGGAAGTCAGAAGTAGCTGACCTACCTTTCGCCTCCTGGCTTAGCCGCCTTCAGGCCATTTGATCTTGGGCAAATCTCTTCATGGCCAAGTCTCATGGCGTCGTGTGAACTGGGATGGTGATAACCGCGTGTCACTGCTGCGAAGTTTGAAATGAGGACATAAAACACTTGGCTGAGAGCCTGTCCTGCAGCAGCTGCCCAGTAACTACTGACTGTTGCTCTTTTTGCCAAATAGACTATTATCAAATGTAATTTCTTTTGTTAAAAGGCACTTCCCATTTCCTTTCCTCTTACAATCAGTTTAATTAACAAAGGGAAATATAAAAATTAAAAATGAAGATTCTTCGAGGGACTTAGATAATCTTAATTCTAATTCAGATCAAGATTATCTGTAAATATGAGTTCCCTCTTCCCAAATCGAGAATTTGCTGGCAATATCCACGCGTCTGATGAAGTTGACGGTGGTACCCACGTTGAGATATCACTCCCAGTGCTTGGTGGTTCGGGGCACTGTGCTGACAGCACCGTGACTACTTTGCTTGTAGCCTAGAAGGGGCGCCTTGTGGTGCCTGGCCGGTGGCAGGGCAGCCAGAGGCCTTCGTGACTCTGCTGAATTACGACATTCTCAAGCCCAGCCAGGTCCACACACCTGACGTGGATGGACTGGAACAGAGAGATGACTCGGCATCAGAGTTCAACGGAAAGTGCAGCCTCATCTCTTTCTTTAAAATATAAAATCAAAGTTCATAGATTAAATGAAAGGTTAGTCATCGTGCAAAGGTAATCGCAGCGTGTGTACTTTTCCTTTATTGGTCTACAGGAGCCGTAAGACTGACGAGCTTGGCATGTGGAAATCAGCACATCTGGGCCTGTGATTCCAGGGGTGGCGTTTACTTCCGTGTAGGAACCCAGCCTCTAAATCCCAGTCTGATGCTTCCTGCCTGGATAATGATTGAGCCACCTGTGCAGGTAAGCACACGTTAACTGGTAGGAACTTGCTCCTCAGTGAGACGGAAGCCCTCAGGATGCTGTTACTGGGGAAAAGAGTTACAACTGCCTCCACAGGCCGCCCAGCAGGTGGAGGGGAGGGTGCCCCCAGGGTCAACACGCTCTCCGTCTCTGGCATCTTTAGTTTGGAATTTGATATTTGTGAAGTTTAAATTATTAAATATTATCTGAGCCAACACTTAAGTTTTTTCCCTTTCCAAATAAAAATATTTGGTTTCTGACTGTTTACAAAACGAATATTTTTTTTTGGAAAGTCAATACCCAAAAGTATAAAGAAGAAAGTAAAAGTCACTTACAATCTAGTCATGGACATATGCTATCATCAGCATCGGAGTGCCTTTCCTGGTTTGTTGAAGAAATTCTGTTTCCTGTCCTCCTACCCCTGACCAACTCCTGCTGTCTGTCAGTTGACAATGTATTCTAACGTGGGGTGTTTTGTTCTCTTGGCTGTCCCACCCCCCCAAATCACAAGAAGTCTGATTTTAGTGCACTATTTAGTTACTCTGAAAGATCTAGTAGGCTTGGTTCCTGTGCTAAGTGTATTTCTGTTAAAATTTCTAATTAGGGGCTGCGATTTAGGGTGTTGCTTGCTCAGACCCCTGCTGGTCCCCATCTTGTGACTTTGTTGGAAAAGACATGAAGTTGCCATATGTGGAGGCAGGTGCAGGGGGAGTGGTTAGTCCTCGAACAGACAGCCCTTAAGTAGAGGCAGGGAAGAAATCCAGAGTTTGGGTGAACGCCTTCGGTCGTGAGCATCTGCATTCTGGGCATTGTGAGCCCACAGGAATGAGGAAGCTGAGGTAGAGGACAAGGTGCAGGGCTGGTTACAAGGACACGAGTGCTGCCTGTCAGACGTGGGCGGTGTGCTGAGATCAGGAGTCTGGTCCTGCGTCCTGTGTTAGCGGTCAAGGCCACAGGGAGGCTGCATGTCCTCGTGGGGTAGCTCTTCTCCCTTCACAGGGCTATGGGGACAGCAATGTCTGTGACAACACTTTGTGAACTGTAAAGCACTGTGCAAACATGAGGTTATACATAAGAGTTATGACACATGCCCCATGTTTCCTCTGCACACAGGGGCGTGCTAACAGTGGCACAGGGGGAGCCGTCCACCCTGCAGGGGGAGTAATTATCACTGACATTGTTCGGCACACCTGGTGTCCAGCGGTAATGAAAAGCAAGTTGACTTACAGTTAGTTTCATTATTGTTCTTAAACTCTCTTGTTGCCTGCAGCCAGGTGGACTCCTTTGGTATGTCATTGTCAACATGTTCCTTTTTTTCTTCTAACAGCTTTATATTACTTCTTTGTAGAGTTATAATCCACATACCATAAAATTCACCCTTTTACAATATACAACTCAGTGGTTTTTAGTATATTCACAAAGTTGTGCAACAATCTCCGTTATCCAATTCCGGAACATTCTCAGCAGTCCCTGTAAAACCCCTCACCCATTAGCGGTCACTCCCTTTTCTCGCAGAACCCCCAACCCCTCAGCCCACGGCAGCCACTGATCTTTCTATTTCTATGGCTTTGCCTATCCTGGACATTTTATATAAATGGTATCAAACAGTATGTGGCCTTTTTTGTCTAACATTTTCACTTAGTATCGTGTTTTCAGAATCCATGTTGTAGCATGTCTCGGTTCTTCATTTTTTGACTGAACAACATGCTGCTGTATGGATAGACCACATTTTGTTTGTCCGGGTATCAGTTGATGGAAATCTGAATTGTTTCTGCCTTTTGGCTACTGTGAATAATGCTGCTGTGAACATTTGTGTACAAGTCTTTGTGAGGATGTGTGGTTTCAGTCCTATTGGATATATACCTGTAAGTGGAATTGCATGGTCGTACGTTGATTGTGTATTTAACTTTTTTTTTTTTTGAAACAAGGTCCGGCTCTGTTGCCTGGGTTAGAGTGCAGTGGTACTCATGATAGCTCACTGCAACATCACACTCCTGGGTTCAAGTGATTCTCCTGCCTGAGCCTTCCAAGTAGCTGGGACTGCAGGCTTAAGCCACAATGCCTGGCTAATTTTTCTCCCATTCTGTGCATTGCCTTTTCACTTTCTCTGTGATGTCAGGCTGGAGTGCAGTGGCACAATCATAGCACAATGTGACTTCCAACTCCTGGGCTCAAGCAATCCTCCTGCCTCAGCCTTCTGAGTAGCTAGGTCTACAGGTATGCACCACCACACTGGTTAATTTTTTAATTTTCTGTAGAGATAGGGTCTCACTATGTTACCCAGGCTGGTCTCAAACTCTGAGCTCAAGCGATCCTCCCACCTTGGCCTCCTAGAGTTCTGGGATTACAGACATGAGCCACTGTGCCTGGCCTGGGATGTCCTTTGATGCACAAAAGGTTTTGATTTTGACAAAGTCTGACTTATCTATTTTTTCTTCGGTTGCTTGTGCTTTTGGTGTCATACCTAAGAACTGTTGCCTAATCCAAGGTCATGAAGATTTATACCTATGTTTTCTTTTAGGAGTTTTATAGTTTTGACTCTTACGTTTAAGTGCTTCATCCATTTTGAGTAAATTTTTGTAGATGATATGAGGTAGGTGTCCAAATGAATTCTTTTACATGTGGATATCCAGTTTGACAAGCACCATTTATTGAAAAGACTATTCTTTCCCCCATTAAATTATCTTCACACCCTTGTCAAAATCAATTGATCATAAATATAAGGGTTTATTACTGGACTCTCGGTTCTATTCCAGTGATCTGTATGTCCTTTTTATTTGTTGTCTTTTTTTCTTTCCTTTTTTTTTATATTAATAGATTTAGGGGCTACAAATTGAATTCCATTACATGTACATGTTGTATAGTGGTGTGTATCTATCCTTATACCACACTGCCCTGATGACTTAGCTTTGTCGTAAATTTTTTTTTTTTTTTTTTTT
>NW_012148130.1:2037419-2066620 GCF_000956105.1 Propithecus coquereli | reverse complement strand
TAGGTCTGTTGAGAATTTTCTATTTCTTCTTGATTCAATTTGTGTAACTTATATCTTTCTAGAAATTTGTTCATTTTTTCTATCTTACCATCTATTTCTTGGCATCCAGTGGTTGATAGTATTCTCTTATAGTCCTTTTTATTTCCATAGGGTTGGTTGTAATGTCCTCTCTTTCATTTCTAATTTTAATAATTTGAATTTTCTCTCTCTTTTTTTTTTTTTTTCCCCCTGTAGAGACCAGGTTGCTATGTTGCTCAGGCTGGTCTCAAACTCCTGGCCTCAAGCAATCCTCCTGCCTCGGCCTCCCAAAGCTCTCTTTTTGACTTAACCAGTGTAACTAAATGTTTGTTAATTTTGTTGATCTTTTCAAAACACCTCCTTTTGGTTTTGTTGATTTTCCTCTATTGTTTTTCTTTAGTTCATTTTCACTCTAATCTCTATTATTTCTTCCACACACTCTCATGCACAGTGCTTTGCTTAATAGTGATAGGCCTCTGATAGCTGCAAACAGTGTTTGTCACAATTATCATGTGCCTCTAGAATACCTGTGGTGGCACGGGGCTGTGAAGTTTGTAGGGTCCCCACATGGAGCCGGGCCGGGGTCAGTGAGGGGACGCTGAGTGGAAAGCAAGGTTTGCAGGAGCTCTGTGGCGAAGGGCGTTGTCGAGGCGTTGAGCACACGTGCCTAGCCTCATCCTTCGCCAGTGAGCCTCAGGCCAGGATGCGGGAGAGGGGCTGGCAGCGAGTGGCCAGGGCTGGCAGTGGCTCTGCTTGCTGCACCCCTGCAACCACAGGGCCACACGGGCACCTGGCAGTGGGGTTACAGGGAGCACTGCGTGAAACCACAATTCCTGTTCCTGTCTCCATATGGATTCTGGAATAACCTCTAGGAAGCAAAGCTAGAATGGAGGAAGAAAGCTTTACTTAGAGTGCTCTATTGACTGTGGTGATCAACAGCTTTGCCCAGAAAAATGGCCAAAATAGAACAAATTCACATGAAAAGACCTCAAAGCTGTGCTCTGAATAAAGTAGTGATTGCTCAATGGGCTGTTAAACATTTAACTATTTCCAGTAGTTCCGCTGAATAGAGGCACATTTTCTCATTCAGTTAGCTTTTAGTGTGCTACAGAAGAAATTCACTTTGCCATGGATTCTGTAGATACAAAATATTTTCCAGATTGGTTCCTGTGGGAAAAAAAATTAAGCTTTACATGTGCACAGGCCTTTGCACGGTGCTTTTCCCAACACTGCCCTTTCCTTAACCCTTCTTTTATCTCATGAAGTAGAAAGGGAGAGTTCTCCCTGCCCTACTCAGAACAGTTGAGCAGCTTGTCCAGCGTCAGGCTACCGTTGGACCGAGCCCAGACGGGGACCCAAGCCTCCCAACCACCAGGCACCACCCCTCTGCGCTCCTTGTGGTCTGAGGAGGGCACGCTTCTCCCCAGGCTGCTGGGACTATTTAGTTTGCTGAGATCAGAAGTGATGACAGGGCCGGGGGCAGTGGTTCACACCTGTAATCCTGACACTCTGGGAGGCCGAGGCAGGAGGATTGCTTGAGGCCAGGAGTTCAAGACCAGCCTAAGCAAGAGCAAGACCTCGTCTCTATTTATTAAAAAAAAGAAAAAGAAAAGAAAAAAGTGATGACAGGCTCTGCTTTGGGACACTCACTTTGTGCCAGGCTAAATGCTTAAAGCACATCTTTCCCTCTAATCCTCACAATAACCCAAAAAGTGGCTATTCCTGTCCCCATTTGACAGATGAGAAAACCCCAGCTCAGAGGTTAAGAAAGTTGCCTGAAGCCTCACAGCTGGCAGGTCAGGGAGCTGGGATACAGACCCAGGTGTGTGACATCCCAACTTGGCCCCCTCTGTGGCTCTGAGGCCCAAGGCCTGGGCCAGGACCCACAGTGGAGCACTGTGCTGTGGCGACGTGTCAGGGGTTGGTGACGTTACACATGATATTTTAGGATGAAGCCTACGCAAATCTTTAAATTGCAGAGGGTCCAAGAAAAAGATCAGTAGTGAGCCGAGAGATGAGAATTTATTAATTTGGAAAGTCAGGAAGTTTTAGCTGAATCCAAGTATTAGAAAGTAAGTGGGATTTACATATGACATCTTTCTACTTCATTTATTCTTCAACTTCAGCTTCTTTGCGTATAGGATGCATTTGTAGTTGAGACAGAAATGGAAACAGGGAATGGATGCTAAGGGCACATGAAGTGAAGCAACAGAAATCTTCTAAAATTAGCAAAAGATTCTTATTTGTTTTTGTTTCTTGTGCTCTCCTCTGATAAAACCTCCTTTCTGTAGTAGTTTTGGGGTGACATTTTAACAATTTATTCAAAACAAATGACTCAGTTTTCAAACTTACTAACATTTGGAAGGATTTGTTAAAAATATTTGTAGTTGTCTTTAGCATCTTAAAGAGTTTGACGTTTGCTGTTTCAGCTAGAGAGTTTCCGTCCACCTTAGAGGTACCTCTGAAGCTAGCCCAGTCGATGACGAGATGGTTCAGGTGCTGTGGGCCCGTTTACTTGAATAAAGGCGGCGAGAGCCCTGCTGCCCGCACCCCAGTCTGGCCTACCTCTTCTTCCAGGCGATCCTGCCTTGCACCGCATACGCTCTCCGGAGCAGAGCCCGCTCTGTCCTCGCCCCTGTGCTCCTGCCTCATGTGGTGGGAGGGCCTTGCTTCCAGCCATCTCATCCCATGTGGACTGGCACCCTCGGTTCTCCAGGGATCATTTACTCTGCCTGAATTATAGGCTTTGCCTGAAAAAGAAACTCGGAAAACCAAGACTAATATAATTAGCAAATAGCCAAACTAACCTTTTAAAAATTATTTTAAATTCAGCTGCTTTAGGTGTTTTTAGCTATATGAAGAAGAAAAAAGAAAACAATAAGACCATGTGGCCAGGCACAGTGGTTCATGCCTTGTAATCCAGCACGTTGGAAGGCCAAGGCGGGGGAATTGCTTGAGGCCAGGAATTCAAGACCAGCCTAAGCAATATAGTGAGACTCCTGTCTCTACAAAATAAGAAATAAATTAGCCAGGTGTGGTGACACATGCCTATAGTCCCAGCTACTCAGGAGGCTGAGGCAGGAGAATCACTTGAGCCCAGGAGCTTGAGGTTGCAGTGAGCTATGATGATGCCACTGCACTCCAGCCTGGGTGACAGAGGAAGACCCTGTCTCAACAACAACAACAAAAAGGATGATAGAATAGATACTGCTCATGAGAATGCCATACAACAGTCCTCATGGAGCTGCAGGCAGGGATGTAGCGTGATGGAACTTTACACATCAAGATCTTTAGAAAAGTTCACACCTGAAAATAGGAAACTTTCATTTGAGAAGCACTCATGTTGGAGAAGACCCCACCACAACCTGAGCTAGGCCTTTCATTGAATCATCAAGACAGAAACCAGGTAAAGGAGTCTGATTCTCTTTACTCCAGACAGTGCTGAGCAGGGCTCGATGCTCCTCTTCCTCCATCCACCCTTCTGGTGAAGGTGGGGTTACTTCAGATGTCTGTGTTCCCACCCAACTGGGATCCCACTCACACCACAAGACACAGACAGCCAGGGGGAGGGGGCACCCACAGCCCAAAACCAAGCTCTGCAGGTACAATTGAGCACCTGCTTCTAAGAGTTTTGGGGTATTCCCACACCTCCTAGTGCCTTTTGAAATAAACATGCTGGGCCGTGGGGATGCTTAAATGACATCTGTCTTCCCTCATTTGGGACACCATGGATTAAATCTGTCTCCATTTCCGGATGAAAAACACTAAATAGCGAGTCAGCCTCGTTTCTGGACACGTTTCTCAAAGGAGTTTCCCTGACACAACATGTCCTCCTTGCAGCAGTGGGACTACCTGTCTTCTGGGACGGGGAGCACAGAGCTCCATGTGCCTCAGCAGTAGACAGAAGTGCCATTTGAGAGTCCCACGTTTTTCTTTTTTTTTTTTTTTTTTTATTAAATTTTAATTTTTTATATAGCAAAATCCTATTTATTTTGAGCATCTAGGTACAGATGGGTGGAGGCCGAAAAAGGTGTCCACCTAGAGTCCCACTTTTTAATAAGAGAAAGAAAAAAGACACTACATGGTTAGTGTCTAGGAAGTCTGCTGGTCCTGATGGGTCTGTTACCAAAGGTTTGCTGTAAAGAGGTGGATTGAATTATGACACTTTCATGCGGTGAAATACTCCACAACTCTTACGCATTACTTCACAGGAGAGTTTTATTCCCACGGAGAGATGTTCACAGTATGTTAAGTAGAAGCCTAAGTTACAAACAGCATGTTTTATGTGATTCTAGTTTGGTGTAAAAAATACTATACACATGTTGAAAAAGTCTGTATATATATATACAGCAAATGTTAAAGTGGTTATATTGCATGGTGCTTTACAACTGGGTTTTGTTTTTTTTTTTTCCTTTTCATTGACCTCCATTTTCTGATTGTCTTATAATAAACTTATTGTGGGATAAGTAGTTCATAACTCTGAACAACCTACTAAGAGTCAATCTTGGGAGATAACCAGAAATGTCCCCAAAGCTATTTAGTGTTGTATTGTTTATAATAGTGAAAGGTGATTCTGTCATAGTCGTGCAGCGAATGCATGTGCGGTGAAGAGCAGAGTTGGCACCCGCCCTCGTGGTCAAGAGTCCACTTCGCAAATTACTACAATTACAGATATTATAAATAATTGAGAGTGTACTCTGAAAGGCCATTTAAAATCATGTTTGGAGAATATTGATAAGGAGAGCCGTTCGAGTGGATTAGTGGCTTTGGAGCCGGCCTTTGCCGCTTAGCAAACCCTGTACTGTGCCTTCCCGTGCTTGGCCTCCTCGTGGGAAGAAGGGCGTGGTCTCCCAGCTGCCGCCAGGAGGAAGCAATGTGTTCGCAACACCCGGAGCCCTGCCCGAGTCTTCGGATGCACCCAGTGAGGGGTGTCTGTTATTAGTGTGCTCAGAGTGTACTCTGAAATGCTGTCTGTGGTGCGGTTTCAGTTTTATAAAACAAAACAAATCCCACTAAAAACTTAGAAGAAACTATAACAAAAATTATGATTTTTAGTCAAGGGATTATGAGTTGTTATAAAACTTGTCTCTGTTTTCCATATTTTCCCATAGTGGGCAGGAGTTTTTTTTATAACCAGGGAGGAAAATATGTATATTTTACGAAGGACCCGTCTTGTGTGGGTCAGTGTGCCACCTTTCTGCTCCAGGGCACCTTTCTGACCTTCCCAGCCCATATAAATCTGAACCCCTATAGGTCATCCTCCCCCTTCTTCCACCCCATACAAAGAATTTTAGAGCTAGAAGGAGACTTTGGGAGAGGTATAACCAAGCCACCGCATCTGCAGGCGAGGAAAGCACAACTCAGAGAAAGCAAGTCCCTGGTCTCAGTGTCGTCAGTGGTCTTGGCAGGACTCCTCAGCCCCTCGTCCTTAAGGCCCACGGTGCAGAGGGCAGCGGTGCAAGAATAGTCCCATCCAGGGGACACTCACAGACTACTGTAGGCACACACACACAAACCACTGGCTCTTGAAGCAAAAATTCTGGCCCCTATGTTTCTAGAACTGTGGCCAGAGTGCTGCGGGAGCTGGCCGGGGGAGGGAAGTGCTGCCAGGGTCTTGAGGTGGTCAGGAGGCTCTCACAAGAGGTGGTACTGGTGCAGGAACTTGAAAGGTGAGTAGGAGGGTGGCAGGCAGGCAGGACAGAGGACATTCCAAGCAGAGGGAGCATGAGGCATGGACACTGACCAGAAGGCACCCTTGCCCCAGGGTCCACGAGGGGACTATATCTGGAGGCCTGGGCTAAGGCATGACATTGCCATCTCGTCACTGGTACAGGATCACTGAGGAGATTGAAGCCAGGCCAGGTGGCCTTGTTAGACTGTGTTTGAGCAAAGAGCCTGTGACACAGTTCCCTGTGACTAGCTGGGAGGCCTTCTGTTGGGCAGCTCACGTCTACCCAAAAACGCTCCACGTACTCAGCAGCATCTTGCCTCAGTTAGGGAGCAAAATTAGCCCTGTACGAAATGCAGCTCTGGCCCTGCCTGCCAGAGCTTAAAAGCAAGACTCTGAAGGTTCAAACTGCTTCTAAGTAATAGCATCTCAGAACAGAGCATAAGAATATTTATAAATTACAAAAATATCCAGCACCAACAAGGTAAAATTCACATGGTCTGGCATCCAATCAAAATTTACCAGGCAAGAAAAGCAGCAAGAAAATATGACCTATATTGAAGGGGGAAAAAATCTAGCAATAGACGCTGACCCGAAAATGACACAGATGGTAAAATTCAGACATGACATTAAAATAGTTGTTATGTTATGTGTTCAGGAAGCTAGGGGAAAGATCGAGCATGTTAAGCAGAAAAATGGAGGATATAAACAACTGAAATTTCTAGGGATAAAAATTACAAAGTCTGAGCTGAAAAATACACTGGATGAGATGGATGGCAGAGTAGACATTGCAGAAGAAAAGATGAGTGAGCTTGAAGACACAGCCACATGACACCCATCCCCATGGAAGCACAGAGAGAAGAAAGACTGAAAAGCATCCAGAGTATCAGCGAGCATGGACCACCTCGAGTGGCCTCACATAAATGAAATAAATCAAAGTCCTGAAGGAAAAGAGAATGGCAGAAAAAAAAATTGAAGAAATACTACTGAAAATTGTCCAGATTTGTTGACATAATGATGCTGAGTCAAGAAGCCAGATAAAGAAAGAATACATACTCTACCATTTATATTAAATTTTAGAAAATGCCAACTCATATCAGTGGTTGCTTGGGGACGGGGGATGGGGATTTCAAGGGGCACTGTGGCGATGGCCTCACGAGCAGATGCCTGCGTCAGAACTCACTGCATTGTGCACTTTAAGTGCCTGCAATTTAGTGTATGTCAGTTATGCCTCTGTAGAGCTGTTTTTAATATTTATCAAGCTGTAGAAAAAATTTAAATGAACACAGTAAGTAGGGTTCCCTACATTGTGTTGGGTGTTGCCGAGGGAACAGAAATGAGGGAAGCTATCTCTGGAGTTAAGATAAATAAGCAGAAGAGGGGGCAGGAGGTTATGGAAGCAACCGTGAAACAAACACAGATGCCAAGGGGCCCGGCTCTGGTTTCTGCCAGACCCAGTGGGCATGTTCAGTGACCAGCAAGTAAGTAGATTTGGCCCAGTGTTTCTCAGTAGGAAAAGTGCAATTCCCTCGTGCTTTGGACAGGACAGTCGTTGTTGGGGACCCTCCTGAGCACTGGGAGACATGAGCTTCTAAATAAATCCTAGTGGTGGGCCGGGCACGGTGGCTCACGCCTGTAATCCTAGCTCTCTGAGAGGCCGAGGTGGGTGGATTGTTTGAGCTCAGGAGTTCGAGACCAGCCTGAGCAAGAGCGAGACCCCGCCTCTACTAAAATTAGAAAGAAATTAATCGGCCAACCAAAAATATATACAAAAAAACAAAAAATTAGCCGGGCATGGTGGCGCATGCCTGTAGTCCCAGCTACTAGGGAGGCTGAGGCAGAAGGATCGCTTGAGCCCAGGAGTTTGAGGTTGCTGTGAGCTAGGCTGACGCCACGGCACTCACTCTAGCCCGGGCAAAAAGAGTGAGACTCAGTCTCAAAAAAATAAAAAAATAAAAAAATAAATCCTAGTGGTAAACCTCAGGGAGCACAGGATGCAGAAGGGGTGTTTTGAGAAAGAGAAGATTCGGATGTCCTTTGGGTCACCTTTGGAGGATCTTGACTCTTGGCCTGAAGAGTCTGGCCAGTTCCACAGGCAGCGGGTGTCATTGACGGCTCTTCAGCAGGGCTCCGTAGGATCCGGGTGAGAAAGGTTTGCAGCGTCGGCGGTGCGGCTGGGATGGAGTGGACATGGGGAAGCTGACGGGAAATGTTTTTGGGCAGGGGAAGCCGATCCGTACTGGGATCCAGGCCTGGGTCTGTGATCTCATCAGTCCCCCCTTAATAACTGGACCAGTTGCTTGTACATGTGCCTCTTAGCTGTTGGTCACCCCGGTCACACCTCGCCGAGCCAGCATTGCTTGTGTCCATGACGCCACAAAAGACTTCCTTCCCGGCTGGTCTGGATGTAGGTGCCTTGGACACAGCAGTGGAGAGGTGGCATGTGGCCATCCCTGCCAACCAGGACTGTTCCCACAGGTAGCAAAACTTGGACTGACACTTCCTTTTTTGCATATGAGACCCAGTGACCTTGGTTGCCTAAACTCACTGGCTCTTTATTTCCCTGTCAGTAAAGTAAAGGGTCAGATCTACATTAGGACCATCTGAGGAACTTCTTGACAGTAACAAAGTCCTGGAGATATGAACTCAGCAGGTCTGGGCTGGGGCCCAGGCATCTTGGTTGGTTTTTATTTTTAATCAGCCATACGTGGAAATCTGTAGGTTGACCTGTCAGCTTGCTCTATAAGATGTGCTATCATAAACAAGTGTCCCCCACCCACTTGCCCTCTCTAGAGAACTACTTTGAATTCTTTTAGCAACATATCTCTGAATAACTGCTTTAGGAGCTGTCTTCGATCCTCCCAGCCCTAGATGTTTTGGGTTGCCTCTTGCCTGGAAGAGAAGGGCACAGAGCTTTTGCATCACCCCATCCCACAGCTGCAGCGTGCCCCGCACGGCCGTGCGATCGGCAGGGGGCTCTGCACAGCTGGGACAGGAGATCAGCCACACTTGCATTTTTTTGTCTGTGTGACTCTCTGTTTTCCCTGGTCTTGATGACCATCTCGTTTGTTCATCTAGTTTTCTAGGTGCAGTTTTACATGTTCAACCCCAAACTTTGTCTCAGTCACCTCTCCCTGTGTTTGGACACGGCAGACGCCCTCTCCATGTCTTGCAAGGATCTCTCCTGGACCCTGCTGGGCAGCGCCAGGTTGGCCTGGTGGCCCTCTCTGCCTGGGGCCCCGCTGTCGTCCTGGGGTCAGCGCCTCCTGTGGGAGCCTGTCTTTCATGGATGCTGGGTCTTCCCCTTTCTGTGTTTGTTTTGGTGGAGTTTATCCTCCAGGGGGCTCCTGAGGAAGGGCTGTGGTGGGTGAACTTTTGGAGATATTACGTGTCTGAAAGTCTTTAATCCGTGTTCACCCTTGACCTTGGCCGCCTATAGCATTCTAGGTTGGAAATCATTTTCCTTTAGAAGTCTGGAGGTCTTCTGTCTCCCCGCGTCCAGTACTGCTGTTGAGAAGCCTCAGGCCATTCTGACGCCTTATCCTGGATATTTGACCTATTTTTTCCTCTCGGGAAGTTTGTAAGATCTCTTTATTCCCCGTGTTCTAGGAACAGATGTATAGCGGTTTGCCTTGGTGAGGGCCTGCTCCCATCCTTTCTGCTGGGAGCACACACCTTTGTTCTGGGAGATGTCCTGTTACTCTGCCAGTGACCCCCTTCTGCCTCCGCCCCTCCAGTCTTCCGCCTGCTCTTGCTGGGATCCTTACTTTCTGTTGTAGACTTCCTGAACTGGCCTCTGCTTCTCCCTTTTCTCTCCTGTTTCTATCTCTTTGTGCTTTTATCCTACTTTCTGGAAGACATTTCTAACTTTATTTCCCCCAGTCCTTCTATCAGATTATTTCCATGATCACATCTTTAATTTCTGAAAGTTCTGGTTGTTGTTTTATGGCTGTCAAGTCTTCCCAGGTCTACGTGAGAATATTTTTGAATTTTCTTCTTCCTGTGTGGTTTCCATGTCCCCCAAGTTGCCTGTTTTCTGTCAATCTCTCTTGTCTTCTCCATGGCAGAGGCTTTCTTTAGAT
Source organism: Propithecus coquereli (assembly GCF_000956105.1). Classification (NCBI taxonomy): domain Eukaryota; kingdom Metazoa; phylum Chordata; class Mammalia; order Primates; family Indriidae; genus Propithecus; species Propithecus coquereli. The sequence goes on along the minus strand of NW_012148130.1, from coordinate 2,056,852 downwards.
GTTAGGGACCCCTGGTTGTAAGAGCGAGGCACAAGAAGGCCGACTGGAAGCTCTGAGAGCGTGCGTGGTGCTCACGCTGTGCGGTCTCTGGACAGCGATCTGGCTGGGCCGTCTGGTGGAGGGGCCTCCTGTCAGCTGCTTTCAGCGCTCTGGAGCCAGCCCTCCAGCAGCTGGGCTGCCTGCAAATGAAGGTGTAAGACCCTGAAATCGCTGGGCTCTCCCAGAAAGGGGCGTGGCTCCCTCATCACCCATCTTGTAACCCACCTTTAAAGGACACTTAAAAATAAACACATAGCCAGGTGTGGTGGCTCATGCCTGTAGTCCGAGCTACTGGGGAAGCTGAGGCAGGAGGATCGCTTGAGCACAGGAGTTGGAGGTTGCAATGAGCTATGATGACCCCATTGCACTCTAGCTGGGGCAACAGAGTGACAACAAAAACAAAAAACACCTGCCTGTCTGCCGGCTCACTCCCATGTGCACACAGCAGACAAACGTTCCCCTCCCTCTGTCCCTCCTCTTCTCTCTCTCTCTCAGCCCACCAAGACTTTACATAATTTTTTAGCATTTCCAAATTATTTTTAAATCTTTTTTTTTTGGAGACAGAGTCTTGCTCTGTCACTCAGGCTGGAGTGCAGTGGCGTCATCTCATAGCTCACTGCAGCCTCCAACTCCTGAGCTCAAGTGATCCTCTCGCCTCAGCCTCCCAGAGTGCTGGAATTACAGGCGTGAGCCACCACGCCGGCCTATTTTTAAATCTTACATTCCCTATTTACTCCATTTTATAAATTGCATCTTTTATTTCTTTTTTCCTTTTTTTGAAGTTTTGAGTATGAATAAGCCAGATTTCTTTTTGTAATTGAGATTTTTATTGAGATAATTGTAGATCCATAGATATAATAGAGATCCAGAGCACCCTTTACCCAGTTTCCCACAATGGTCACCACAAAACCAGCACTGTCACAACCACCAAGGCTTGTCTGCTTATTTTGAAATTGTGACAAAATACACATAACCTAAAATTTGCCACTAGTGACACTTGGTATTATACATTCACAATGTTGTGCAACCATCTTCATTATCTATTTCCATATTTTTATCATCCCAAAAAGAAACGCTCTACTTCCCATTCTCCCCTCCCGGCCCCTGGCCACCACTCATCTGCTTTCTCTCCCTGTGGATTTTCCTCTTCTGGACATTTCATGTAGAGGAAATCATACCCCATGTGGCCTTGAGTGATGGCCACTCTGTCTGAAAGCCCCTGGCTGTGTCTGGGTTTTGTCTGGTTAAACGAGGGTTTTTAGCCCCAGACTTTCTGGTCCAGACTGGAAGACAGGGAACTACTCTTGCACACAGCTGATAACCAGAGGGCACCAGGCCCAGGAGGAAGTTCTCTGTGCCTTCAGAGAAGGACCCAAGAACAATATACTCTGACTATTTTGGTGGAGACACTTATATTGGTGCATCTGGAAAAATAAACAGTAGTCAGAACAAAAAAGCAAATTCAAAGGTGACAGTTACCAAAAAAATCCAAGTTCGTTAAATACAGCAGAGGTACGCTGAGGCTGCTAATGAATCACGTCATGGCGACATGAACAGCATAGCATGGCCGCCTGTTAACCACGAGCAGAACCTGTTGTTGCTTATTTTAAGTAAACACACAGGACAGAATTCCCTGCTCCCAAGGTCCTGGGCTGTTTCCCACTGGGAACTCCACTGAGACCTGTGAGAAACGTGTGTTCTCCAGAGGAAGATGAAGAAGCCATTTGCTTTGAGGTCCAGGGATTTTCATTGTTTCTGACCTAACAGAAAACCATCCCTCGCAGGGGTCCGGCCCAGGCCTGGTCCCGACGCCGAAGCAGGCGTCACCTCAGGACGCTCCGGGTGCACCTGAGCCTGGGCGGGCGGGGCTGCCAGGCAGGCTAGGACTGGCCTGTGACCCACCCAGCCCCAAGGGCAGCCAGCAAGGTAGCCCCCAGTCTGCCAACTTTCCAAGCATTTGTTTTGTGTCTCCTGAAAAGAACATCGGTTTACTTCAGCTGAGGCAATCCCAGTCTTCACTTTCCCTGGTTTATTAGCAGCCAGAGTGTGCCACGTGCCCCACAGTGGCTTGGTGCCCGCTCTGAAAGGGTCCCACTCACACAGAGCGTCCCCCTGCCAGGGTCCCATGGGCCCCTCTTAGGACCTCACCACTCCCTGCAGTATGGCACCCACCCTCCCCGCAGCCTGTCCTCACAGCCCCCACAGGGGCTGGTCCTACGGCCACACACGCTAGTTCACGTCTCTCCTCTTTTCAAAGCCTTCTGGTGGCTTCCCACCTCACTCAGAATGAAATCACACCTCCTCCCTCAGCCTGCGGCCCACCCTCAGGCCCCGTGGCTCCTCTGGCCTCACCCTTCCATGCTGCACCCCTGTGCCAGCCTCAGCCTGTGCCTGTGCTGGGCCTGCCTGGCAAGTTCTTCCCTCGGTGTCAGCAGGACCACTCTCTCCTGTACTCAAGGTCAGGGTCAGGGTGTTCTTCCAGCCTTTCTCTCCCTGGTACACGATATGACATTGGTTTGTCTGGCCAAGCCCCACCCTCCCAGCTCCGCGAGGGCAGGGACAAGTGCTAGTTTGCAGTTGAGGTTTCCCTGAGACCTAGCACAGGGCCTATTGAAGGTGCTCAGTGTTTGTTGAACAAATTTGATTTCATGGCTCCAAACAGAGGTGTCCAGGAGACAGCTGATACGAGAGTTTGAGCTGCGTGAGCCCCGCCTGCGGGGAGGATGGCTTGCTTGCTGCTCCCTGGAACCCAGTCTAAGAAATGCTGGGTTAAGGCATGCCGCGAGATGATGTGGTAAGACGTGTCCATAGGAACGCCTTGCTTTTCCTCTTATCGTCAACGTTAACTGGAGTCCCTCTGTGCTTTTATTCAGACCATTCCCATGCTCCTGCCTCTGAGACCTGGCCTGGGCCCCTCCCTCTACCTGAGGCTGTCCCCAGCCTGTCTGCGGCCAGACATCCCGGGGGAGGGCCTGAGCGGGGTGCCCATGTTCTTTCAGAGTGAAGCCTCTGTCCGTGGACAGGTCAGACCCAGACAGGCCAGGCTCTGGTGTCAGGAGTGTGGCCAGGGCTGGGCTCATGGGCAGGGTCTCGGGCTGTGGCCCCTTTGCTGCTCGATCTGGTGCTGGTTACACAGGTGCGCTAGAATTTGGAGATCTGTCAGTCTGCACACTTAGGATTTGTGTACGTTTTTAATGTATGTTATCCTTAAATAAAACGTTTTTCTTTTTATTGGCCAAGAGCAAGTGAGGAGCTGGGGACTCGGGGTGCTTCAGAGGGAAGCAGGTGGCCGTGGCTCATCTCCAGGCGCTTCCTCTGCACCCTGAGCCCGCGAGTGAGCAGACGTGGCTTCCGCCTGCAGGGAGCCCCCTGTGGACTGGGCAGGCAACTTGAGTGGGCTCATGAGGCGGGTAGGTGCTTGCCAGGTGAGCAAGGCACGAGGGGGCGTGTGTGCCAGGACGAGTGACTGGCCAAGGAGATGGGGGCCTCAAGTGAGGATGAGCCCTGCCGGGAATTCCCACTGTATTCTATTCTAGAGGCTTCTAGCAGCAAGGGGTGGGGTCCAATAGGTCCTGGCTAAGGCTGATGAGGGGTGGAGGCTCATGGCAGGGACAGAGGCTGGAGGGAGACCGGTGGAGCCTGGGAAGTTTCACGTTTCAGAGACATTTCCGAGGTGATGTTGAGAGAAGAGAGAAGGGGTGCAGGGGCCTGGGCCTGGCCATGGGGTGGCCGTCCTCTGCCTCCTCACGACCTTCCCAGCTTCCATCTCACGCTCTCCGCTATAGTGGCTCCACTGCTATCTTCCCTGCTCCCCCCCCAATCAAATCCACCTTCTCCGTCTTTCCAGTTCCTGCTGTCGGTAACACACTACTCCGAAAGCTAGTGGCTTCAGACAACAGTTCGTTATTGCTCTACCTCATGACCTGGGGTCAGGATGGCAGGCAGAGTCCAGCGGACACGGCTGTCTCTACACCACGTCGGGGGCCTGGGCCGGGGGACCCGCCAGGCGAGGCCTGGGCCTTCCTCTCCCTCTCCCTCTCCCTCTCCCTTTCCCTTTCCCTCCACGCAGCTTCACTGAGTGGGGAGAGACGGAGGGAGCTCCTCCCAGCCTGTCCGGGCTCTGAGAGGGACAGCAGGCCCCGCCACTGCATCGCCATGCTCCGTTGGCCTAAGAAGTCACAGTTCAGACTCCAGAGAACAGGCTGTGGGCCTTGTCCTCAGTGGGGCCGAAAAATTCACAGCATCTATAATCTACCACAGCAGTCATGTGACAGCAGAGGATGCTTTTAGTGTTTGCTGTTCTTCCTTGAAGGTTTTCGATGCTTCTCGGTTCAGAGAGCCTGTGGGTTCTGACTGTGTCTCTCACAGGTGGACACCACAGCCCCAGAGGACTCAGTGGTTTTTTCTTTTCACATAAGAGGTGGTGCCAAGCATGTAGTCAGCGCTCAGGGTTTGTGTGGCGATGTGGGGAGCCTGGGGCAGCCCCTCTCAACACCACCATGCTGGGGTGCTGGCATCCCTGTCCTCTCTGCTTGGCCCCTGCTGTGCAGAACAATCGCAGGGCCCTTCCACCAGCCCTTCATCCTCCGTAGAGTCGGGGACCTGGCCTAGGGTAGCCCTTTCCAGCATCTGTGCCACTGAACCCCAAGTCCATGGAAAGGAAATGGATGTAGTATGTAGAAAAGGGGTTCCATGGCCACTAAGTGTAAATTAAACAAAGCTAAGCAGGAGCTGGGTGCGGTGGCTCACACCTGTAATCCTAGCACTCTGGGAGGCCAAGGCGGGAGGATCACTTGAGCTCAGGAGTTTGAGACCAGCCTGAACAAGAGCAAGACCCTGTCTCTACTAAAAATAGAAAGAAATTGGCCAAACAACTAAAAATAGAAAAAATTAGCCAGGCATGGTGGCGCGTGCCTGTAGTCCAGCTACTTGGGAGGCTGAGGCAGGAGGATCGCTTGAGCCCAGGAGTTGGAGGTTGCTGTGAACTAGGCTGATGCCACGGCACTCTAGCCCAGGCAAGAGAGTGAGACTCTGTCTCAAAAAAAAAAAAAAAAAAGCTAAGCAAGATATCTGCTGCTCAGAGGGGAACACAGCAAATAAAAATGCACCAGCACATCTGATTCTAGTATAGCCAGCAGCTCCCTCCCCGCAGAGCCAGGAATTGGGGACAGGCCAGGTGCTGTCTGCGTGGTCCTCACCTGGCCTACCCCGCCCTCCTGGGCTGCTCTGCAGCTTGTGGCCTGGTGGCTGCCCTGGCTTCCCCATCCTCGAGGTAGAGTGGATGTAGGTGCTGCTCCGTTTGAACTCGACAGTGCATCTAGGGGTTGGTGTTTGGACATGACCCTGGAAGTGTGTCGGTTTGGCCTGCTGAGCCCAGCAGTGGCCTTGGGAGGACTGGACGTTCCTTAGAGGGCAGAGAGGCAGACAAGGCAGATGCCAGCTTGGAGGTTCCCAGGGCGATAACGGGTGGAGACAGGCTGCCATCCTCGCTGCTGTCTCTGTTCATCCTCTGTGTCCTGATTGATTGGATTGACTGGCCCTGGCACTGAGGTTCAGGGACTTGGTGCCCCCCCGGGAGGGGGCTTCATCTGTTTGCTCATCTGGCCTCTGGGTAGGAAGTCCCTGCCCAGGGCGTTGCTGGGCGAGGAGTGCAGGCAGCCCACCAGGGGCAGGGACCCCCTCAGCCCAAGGGCCCTGAGAGTGGCAGGTGTGTGACACCAGCATTGTGACCGGAGCCCTGTGTGGATGGAGTGTGGCGGAAGGTGCACAGGGTGACCGTATTCATGGCAGCCCCAAGAGGTAGCTGACCAGGGTCCACTGGTGTCCCACTTGGATCAGGAAGGCTGACAGGAGAGCAGGGCCTCAGGCCACGGAGGCGTCAGGGACAACTGTGAGGTCCAGAAAAGCAGGCAGCGTCAGGCAGTGGGGGACAGCCTGACCCTCCGGGCTCAGGTCACTCACCGTCACCGCCAGTGACCAGAGACCAGACCCTCGAGGCAGCTCTGCCCTCGCCGGCACGGAGGCACCTCTGGCGAGGGGTGGACAGCCCTGAGACACTGGAGCTGGTCAGGAGACAGCAAACAGGACACTGAAGGGACCTACTCCTGTCCTGTGACAAATGGACAGGAGACCAGGAGACGCTGAGTGTGGACACAGGCTGCCTGAGGACCAGGCCAGGCTGGCCAGCACTGTGCCCACCCCCGTCCTGCGTTTCTCCCTTCTCCTTTCATCTGGACACGTGGCCCTTTACTGAATCTAAATTTTACAGAACAAACCCTTTTATGTAACGGGGTGCAGCAGAGAAAGATGAAGCTTTTCTTGCCTCCTTTGGTGCTTAAAAAAAAACAATCTTGAAATCAGAAGGCCGCAGGTTCCCACCCCTGCTTGGCCTCTCCGTGTCTCTGCTGGAGTTTGGGCTGGTTGTCTGCGGGGCCGCCCTCAGCCTGGTTTCTGCGGCGTTCTGAGGACGATCCGACGCGCTCCTTCTTCCCTGCGCAACCGAGGGCAGGGCCACACCCACCCCCCTTCCCGGCCGCCCCTCCCGGCCCACGTCAGGCGTGTGCTGCCCCCGGCTCACCTCGGTTCCCCAAGCCTCCCGTCCTTCTGTCATCGCCACCCCCTCCTTCCCTGAGCAAAGTCCCTTCCTGCTTCCAGCCCGCCGGGGTCACCTTGGTCAGTGTCCATTCCAGCCCCAACGACCAGATGCTGTGGGCGCTCGACAGCCGGTGGAACGTGCACGTTCGGGCTGGGATCACCGAGGAGATGCCTGTGGGGACCGACTGGGAGCACGTGCCAGGTAGGAACCACCATCCGCTCGCACGCGGGACTGTTGGCGGGGCTGTCAGCCGGCGTGTTCATCAGCCGTGGCCACCGTCCCGGGTGCCACTGCGCTCTCTTCCCCCACTCCCAGCCCCGCTGCTGCGCAGCACCTGCTTCCACCCAGCGGCCACAGCTTCCGTGCCCGTTATTTGGCTTCTACCGAGACAGATGACAGACACCTAATACCCGCACGTCGGTGGGCTCAGCCCTGGTAGCCGACTTAGAAATGTCTTTGCACGTTGAGAAATATCTGATTTTCACCTGGCTGGGTGAACCCCAGCCATCCAACTTTGTGCTTTTGTGGGACAACGGTTTTCACACTGCCCAGACCTTTGGTCTTGGCGGCTTTGCTGGGCCTGCCGCCCAGGTATCCTTTCCCTCGCTCCTGCTCTTAAGTGCAGCCCAGTGCAGGGCACTGTGTCACCACAGGGACGCTCTGTGGGTGAGTGCAGTGTCAGGAGGGAGCGGGCTCTTGGGAAGTGGTGGTCCAGCCTGTCCGCGGCGGGTGCTGAGGAGGCTGCCCTGTCTGCCCACAGGGTTGCAGGCCTGCCAGCTGGCGCTGAGCACCAGAACCGTGTGGGCCCGCTGTCCAAACGGCGATCTCGCGCGGCGGTATGGCATCACAGACAAAAACCCTGCTGGGGACTACTGGAAGAAAATTCCTGGAAACGTGTCGTGCTTCACAGGCAGGTGCCAGGGCTCGGTGGGCTAGAGGCTACGGTTCCCCTGGGGTCCTCAGGGCCTCTCGAAGAGGCTGCTCCCAAAGTGAGCATGGAGGCCGACACCCTCCCTGTAGGAGCCTATCCCAAGGTCCCCCTTGAGGGACGGGACCCAGACACCGGGCTCTGCCGGAGTCTCCTGAGACAAGGACAGGGTACTGTGACACCTGGTTTAAAGCTGAGGGAATGGAACACAGACCGGGGGAGTGGCTTTGTCCAGGGCCCCACAGTTAGACTGTGGCCAAGCCCAGACCCAGACTTAGCCTCCCGACTCCATCTGTGCCCTTCCCCCTGGACTGCGGGACTGACAGGTGTGTGATTGGCTGTTGTCCTGCAGTGACTGCATCAGACGAGCTGTGGGCAGTGGGCCCCCCCGGCTACCTCCTCCAGCGGCTGACAAAGACGTTCAGCCACTTGCACGTGGCCCCGAAGAGCAGCCAGGCCACCACCCCCCACCCCGAGGACCTGGAGGACGAATGGGAGGTCATCTGAAGGAGCCCCAGGGGCAGGAGGCAGCCGGGCTCCAGTAGTGGACCCTGTGAGTTTCTGAGACACTCCCTGGTGGACATGCCACATCGGCCCTTGTCCAGACACCTCTGGCCAGGTTGGACACCAAGTACTTGCTTTCATCCACGTTTGTTTCTGTCTCCTTCCAAAAGGCACAGCCTCCGCCAACGACTGGACCTGTTGCTGCAGCAGCACCTTTGAACTCTTGCCAGGGTTGTCTGCGGGGGTTGGGGGACAGCAGCCGCTGCCCGGTTGCATGCACTGCCGTTACCCATGTGCTGCAGTCCTGTTCTCTCCAACAAACAACTCCAGGTTCCCTTGGCGGGAGGTGACTCCAGAAGCCTCCCATGGGCAGGATGAGCCAGAGCCAGGAGTGGGGGACACACCTGAGGGGTCGGTCCAGGGACTGTTTCCACATTCATGGCCCCAGGGCTAAACGGAGTGAAAGTCAGCACCCTCTAGCCCCCGATGTGCTCAGTGGTCGCTTTGTCTCTGTCACGGGGCCCCCCCAAGATGCAGGTTCCAGGGCACATCCCACACCAGACACTGCAGATGGGAAACCAGGGCCAGGTTTGAGGTGGGGCACTGGCTGTGCCAGGATGGAGAACACACACAGGCACACACTTGCCACACTACGCCACACCCTCGCCACCCACGCATAGGGCAAGCTGCTCGCCTCCTGGAGAACACGCTTCAGCCAAAACAATAAAGGCCAGTGGATGCGGAGACGGCACAGCAGGGCGCTGGGCAGACGTGGGGAGCTTAGCCACGGTAGCTACCGTAGAAATGTCTTGGTGGTGACATTTAATGCTGCTGGCAGATATCATAAAACCAGACACATCCTCAGAGGATGAATCTACTAATGATTGCCTTTTTTGTTTGTTGTATTACAAACCTGCATAAGATACCTCATTTGAAATCAAATCTTACAAATTTAGAAGAGAAATGTATTTTCTGAAAACAGTGGAAGGCCTTTTGCCCCTTCCCGTGATTCATCCTGAGCCTGAACCGCCCTTGCCTGCAGCTTCAGAGGGGTGGGTGTGCCCAGCCTGTCCCTTGCAGGGTGGTCACGGGACCTGCCAGCTGGCTCCGGGAGGCAGCCTGGACCTTCAGCGGACGTTTGGGGTGACACTCCCAGCAGGGTGAAACCAGGGCCTGTGGTGGACGGTGGCGGTGGCCCATCAGCCTCGGTCCTTGGGGTCCCGGGCAGCACCCACTCTGCCCACTGGCATCTGGGCTTCTGGACGAGGCCACCCAAGCCCACCGCTCTTCCCTCCTGACGCAGCTTCCCGGCAGGGCTCCAGGCTGGCTGCTTTTCTTAGTCTGCCCCTGGCCCAGGCCCAGTTACTTGATGCCTGTGTTTTACAAAGCGAGAGTGGCAGGGACCCCTCCGGCCAGGTGGAGAGCAATAGAACACGTTCTCTGACAGGACCCAGCCAGCCACCAAGATGGAGGTGTTCCAGGTCTAAATGAGGACAAGATGCTGAAATCCCAGATCTTACTTCACACTTCACTTTTATAGAGCCCTTTTTTAAAAGTTTGGTGACAGCAGAGGCTGCCCCAGGCTGGGCTGCTGTCTCCCGTGTCTGTCGTGCCTTGCCCGGCTCCTCACGAATGGCAACGCTCTCCTCCACCATGGGACTTCAGTGCAATTAAACCCACGGCTAGTTGATACTCTCACACTACTTGTAGCTTCAGCGCTTTGTACAATTTTCTTTCTGGTTTTAATTTTTAGTTGTGCTTTGAAACAGTGCAATAAACTAGACTTTTTTCAAACCTGGTCAGGGCTGATGCTTGAGCCATGAGAACGTGCCCTCAGCAGACACGAGGGCTGTGCTGGGAGAATCTGCCAACCCAGCCACTGCCAAGAGCGCATCAGCACACCTGAGCTCCTGGCAGGTCACTGCCGAGATCGCACCAGTTTGCTCAGGTGGCTGTTACGGGGGAATGGCCACGGCAGAGCTGGCTACACCCCTCAGTAACGCCTGTGGAGGACACCTGAGCTGAGGCTGGGCTCTCTCCTCACAGCTGTGGGCAGGCTTTAGGAGGGGTCCAGGCTCCTGGTTCTGTGTCTCCAGCCAACAAATGTACGAGAAGTGCCCTACTGGAAGCTCGCACGCAGAAAAGATCATGTCCAGAACAGCAGCAGGACGCGCCACACACCGGGAAATGACCTTAACAAGAAACATCAGACTATGTCAGGAATGGTGAGGCTTGGCCAGGCACGGTGGCTCACGCCTGTGATCCCAGCACTCTGGGAGGCCAAGGCGGGTGGATCGCTTGAGCTCAGGAGTTCGAGACCAGCCTGAGCAAGAGTGAGACCCCGTCTCTACTAAAAATAGAAAAATTAGCTGGGCATGGTGGCATATGCCTGTAGTCCCAGCTACTTGGGAGGCTGAGGCAGGAGGATTGCTGGAGCCCAGGAATTGGAGAATTGGAGGTTGCAGTGAGCTACGATCATGCCACTGCACTCTCTAGCCTGGGTGACGGAGTGAGACTCTGTCTCAAAAAAAAACAAATGGCGAAGGTTTACAGAACACACGAAAGAAAACTTGAATAAAGGAAAGTATGTCTCACATTCCTGGATGGAAGACTAAATATGTTGTACAAAGACATGCTTTTCTAAAGGAATTTGCAGGTTTAACTCGCTTTTGGTCAAAAGCCCCACTGGAATTTCTTTTGTTGGGGGAGGCAGGGAGTAATTCACAAGGTAACATTAATGCCTGAGAATGGCCCTGGGCTGTGCCAGAGGCGCTCGTGGCTTCACCTCCTGCTCACTGGAACCCTGCCAGGTAAATATTGTGAGCCCCAAAGAGACTCAGAAAGGTTAAGCAACTTGCTCAAAGTCACACAGGAAGCACTGGGATTGGAACCCAGTTCTGTGGAACCGCAACCTGTGCTGCTTGATGCCACCTCATTGTGCCCTGCCGGTCCAGGGAAAAGAAACAGGTGAGAACTGCTAAGAGTGACAGCCCACAGGAGCCCCAGCAGGGCCAGTGTATCGAGTATGACATGGGCCAAGACCACTGAAAGGCCAGTGGCGCCAGGCAGCCCAGCAGAGTCCGCAGGGAGTTACGGTAATGAGGAGGCCTCACCCGCGTGGGAGGGAGAGTGATTTCACAACCACTGTGGGCCAGACGGCATTAAATGGATCAAGGAATCTTAAAACTAGCGGGGAACCGTACCTGATTTCTGGATGGCAAAGGTTTTCTAAACTCAACGGTGATGGGAAAAGCCACAGAGGAAAATAGGGTATACCTTTGACTTCTTCAAAATGTAAAAATACTGTAAATGGAAAACCTCACATAAAATCAAAAAGCAAAATTGCAGCTAACGTGAATTGATGTTGCATATTTACCTTAAACACTTGTACAAACCAGTAAGAGAAACACTTAAGAGTCGCATATGGACAACAGAGATGAAAGCGCACTTCGTAACAGCAAAGAGACCACGGGCCCCGGCACCGGGGCAGAGGTACGCGAGGAGCGGGCTGGGGGCCGGTCCGTCCACAAGCTCCACTTCTGCAGAGCCGTCCTCAGGGACACACCCTACGTCAGGGGAGAACACACAGCACAGCCTTGTTTATCATCAGCAAACCCTGACATCAGCCTGGCATTTGGGAGCAGTGATGCTGAAACAGTATGCAGCTGTCACAAAGCTGGGGGAGCGGGTGCAGGGTCTCACTGTCGCCGCAGAGCTTGGGCATGTCGTCGTAAGATGGTTTTGTAGGAAATCACGTATATGAAAAAAGAGAAAAGGGAGACAATGCGGATATCGAAGGGTATTCATGTACTCTTCAAACTTTTGGTGGGGGCCGGGCGCGGTGGCTCACGCCTGTAATCCTAGCACTCTGGGAGGCCGAGGTGAGAGGATCACTCAAGCTCAGGAGTTCGAGACCAGACTGAGCAAGAGTAAGACCTATCTCTACTAAAAATAGAAAAATTAGCTGCACAACTAAAAATATATAGAAAAAAATCAGCCGGGCATGGGTGCATGCCTGTAGTCCCAGCTACTCGGGAGGCTGAGGCAGGAGGATCGCTTGAGCCCAGGAGTTTGAGGTTGCTGTGAGCTGACGCCACGGCACTCTAGCCCGGGCAACAGAGCAAGACTCTGTCTCAAAAAAAAAACAACTTTTGGTAGGTTTGAAATTTTTCATAATTCCAGGAGGGGCAGAAAGAAACAAGTTCTCTACTTGTCACAAGAAGCTGGTCACAGTGGTTACCTGTAGTATATGCCTTTTTGTGTCTTTTGAATTTTGAGCCATGTAAATGTATATATTCCAAAAATAAAATTTACATTTTAAAAATTCAGGTGTCTCTAACGTTAACTTTTTTCTTTTTTTTTATATAAAGAAAAGAAATTTATTTCTTACAGTTCTGGAAACTGGGAAGTCCAAGGTTGAGGGGCCCACACCTGACAAGGGCCTTCTTGCTGCACCATCCCATGGCAGACAGTGGCAAGGCAAGAGAGCACACGAGGGTCGTCTTTTTTTTTTTTTTTTGAGACAGGGTCTTGCTGTGTTGCCCAGTCGAGTGCAGTGGCCATTCACAGGCACGATAATAGTGTACTACAGCCTATAACTCTTGGGCTCAAGCGATCCTCCTACCTCAGCTTCTGGAGGAGCTGGGACTACAGGCACGCGCCACCACGTCCAGCTACTAACATTAAGTCTTTTTATGTTATCAACACTAGTTGAGTCAAATATCACAAACCAAACACCAAAGACTTGTTAAAAATCATATTTACAGAAGTGGTTTACAATGTGCGGAAATGCTTATATTACAGTAAGTTTAAAAATACTAAACTGTAAATGATCCAATTTCATATGTAAAAGTATACATAGAAAAAACTTATATATGTGCATAGAAAAAAAACGGAAGAAAAATACACCAAAATGCTAGTAGCAGTGGTTGTATGTGGATAGAGAAGTTAGTCGGCCCCTTTGTTCATGAGTGTTTATGGCCCTGCCTCAAGAAGCCACATGAGGAGGGGTCACAGGACAGTCAATGTTCCACGGCAGGGCCCCACCACACCCTGCCCGGGACTTCTCTGCACAATCCAAGTGTTCTACAGTGAGCATGAATCTTACAAACAAGGAGATTCTTTTCAAATAGAAATCTGTCCCTATCTTGATTGGGGTGGCGGTTACGCATGTGTAGACATTTGTCGTTAAGTCATCAGAGTACACACTTAAAGCCTGTGTATTCTGTTGTGTAAGTTATACCTCAGCTTTAAAGTGTCGGGGCAGAACCAGCTCTGCAGAGGGGCAGGGTTCCAGTGCCAGCGACGTCCCTCGAAACGAGCTCAGGTGTGGAGTGGTCTGCAGCTGAGCTCTCCCGCCTTCCTGACTTCCAGGAAGCCGCCTGCTCTGAACAAGGTTTGAGGTAACTCAGTTCACTCTTAACACAGTGGTTTAAAGTTGTCGAAGAAATCGGGAAGAAGGAAATCCGGGTGAAGGTGGTATTCGAAGCGGGCACCGCCAGCCCAGGCAGAAGCACTCGTCAGGATCATGTCACCCAGCCAAAGGAGCGGGCAGGCCTCGGTCCCCCGCCCTCATGGCCACCTTGCCCAGGTCACCCGACAGCACAGACTCTCCTGGCAGGCCCCTTTCAGGTTTCAGCACGAGACCTTGGGAGGTGAGTACAGTTTCTCAGGGCTGGTTCTTGGTGGGCCCAAGTGTGGCTCGGCCTTCACTGTCCTCTCTAACAGGGGTAGAGATTCTGGCCCTGAACTCCTAACGGGGGTTGGGGCTCAGGGCCCCTGGGAACACTGGGCACCCGGGTGGACGTGGGGGAAGGGGCAGAACTGGCCACAGCCAGGTTTTCTTTAGAAACTAACTGGTAGAATTAATGAACTGAACAAATGAACCAACGTGCTTCACCCCAGAGAAAAATGAGTCTTGTTCTTAACGTTCTGGGTAGAGTGGTTGCCTTTGGGAAGCTGTTAAGGCCACCTGCCAACAGCTGAGAGTTGAGTTGCTGTCTGCCAAGGGACACCTGCACTGGGTCTGCCCTGTGTCCCGCAAGCTCATGGCCAGGGCGGTAACGATGACTGGGGCCGCACCATGGTCCTCACTGCCCTTCCTGGGGCCACAGGGCGGAGGGGACTGATAAGCCTGACGCAGGGTCCCACCCTACCTCCCTTCCTCCCTCCAGCCAGCAGCAGCCACCAGATAACCCAAGGCTCTGCTTATCTGCCCTGCGCCTTCCTCTAGGCCCTCTGCTCCCACCAGTGCGGGGCGGGGGTGCCGAGCCAGGCGTCACAGACACACAGTGGAAGCTGTGCCAGGAACCCGGCATTGCTCTGCTGCCGTAGGGCTGTGGGACACTGGCCTGACCTCTGGCCACACAGGGCCTGCGATTCCTCCGATCCCCCTGCGCCCTGCTCCATCCCACCCACTCAAACCGATGACATCAGGGGCCAACAGCCCAGGATGCCCTCCTGCTGTGGTGCCCACAATTCTTCCAGAGCCCCAGCCTTGCACTTCAGGACCAGCCCCGGTGTCTCTTCCCGATCATCTGACAGTGGGCCCTGTGGGGTGCCCTCCTAGGGCCTGCCTGGCCAGGCAGGGAACTCCAGGGGCAAGCAGCTCCCTCCCCCCTGGACCAACTCCTGGTCTAGGGGGCTCAACGGAGCTGTTGTCCAAGGGGCAACTGTAGATCTAGAAGGGAAGTGGAGGGGCCCCACTCTGGGCCTCGGGCCCGGGGGTGCTGACACCAGAGAACAGGCGGGGCTGGGGAGATGTGAGGAAATCTGCACACCAAGGTCCCCCACTAGGTGCCCAGGATTTCTAGGCAGAAGCTACCGCAGCGTCGGGGCCCTGCAGGCTCCCCAGCGTCGCCCCAGCCCCAGCCCCCAGGAACCACTGTGCCACCCTGGGCCACTCCACTTTCATTTCCTCCAAAGGAAGGGAATCTGCCCCTCATCCCCATGATCTCCCTGATCTGAGAACATGGAATCTTCTAGACTAGAGGACAGAGGCCCCTGACAGCCCTAGGTTGGGGTTTAGAAAGATGTTAGTATCCACTGCCCAAAGTACAAAGGCTCAGAGAGGCTATTTAACTGGCCCAGGACACACTGCAGGAGGGAAATAGAGCCCTCATTCCTGCCTGGAGTCTAGGCTCAGTCAGGAGGCTGAGCACCCCTCCATCCTCCCCTCCCTCCCACCCCACACTTCCCAAGGAAGGGAGTCACATCCTTATGGGGCGGGTAGGGTGCGTGAAGATGGTTCAAAACCTCTTGAAAGGAAAAACCTTAATGGGAAAACTAAGGTCCAGGACAGAGTCTTGTCCAAGGTCACCCTGAAAGAGGGTGGCAGGTCCAGGCCCCTTCCCCATCCTCTCTTGTGTAGCCCAGCACCCTGGACCCTTGCACCTCCAGGCATGCTCCCCTAAGGGACGCTGGGGATGGGGTGGGCAGGGGGTGCCCCCCAGCCAGGCTAGTCTTTTTTTTTTTTTCTCAAGACAGGGCCTCTGTCACCCAGGCTGAAGTGCGGTAGCACCATCATAGCTCACCACAGCCTCAAACTCCTGGGCTGAAGCAGTCCTCCCACCTCAGCCTCCCAAGTAGCTGAGACTACAGGTGCATACTGCCACGCCTGGCTCGGGCTGGTCACTCTTCATCAGCAGACCTTTAGCCCTCTGCTCCTGGCAGGACATCACGGCCTCCAGCCCACGCTGGTGCAGGTTGAATTTCACCACCCAGCAGAATTCCCAGGCAGTGCAGCCTGGCCACCCTCCCTGGTCCCAGGGCTCCTCTGGGCATGGACCGTGTCTCAGCCAGGCCTCTTTGTCCTGAAGGATCCTGGTGTGTTCATTAACAAGTCTCTATATTCACAACCTTCCTGAAGAAAACAGCTCTCCAGGCTGGGGCAAGAAGCCTGCCCACAGGGGGACACAGCCACCCCACAGTCACCCATGGACACCACCTAACACACACTGCAGGCCAGCCGCGGAGCCCACCCCACTCTGGGGCTGGACGGAGGGTGGACATGGAAGGCACATGTAACCCCGCTGAGGGGCACGCAGCCGGCAGGCAGGGGCCGGGGCTGCAACCGCTGCAACAGCAAAGGGGAGAGAGGCAGGAGCCTCAGGACCAGGTGTCTGCTGGGGTCGGGTGAGGGGGATAAAAGGGGGTGACAGCGACAAATCCAGGGTGGACTGGTGTCAGAGAGAGTGGCTGGGAGCTACAGTAGTACCCAAGGAGTAAGCTGGTGGCCAGTTGGGGTGGGGGCACAAGGAGGTACAGCTTGGGTCATGCCTCTCCCCAACCCCAGCTGGCCGCCCAGCCCTCCGGGACCCAGAGAATCAAGTCCAAGCTCCTCCTGGAGTTTACAAGGCCCTAAATGCTGAGCGAGCACGACGCCTGTCAGAACCTCGCCAGGCATGTCCTCTTGGCCTCCAGGCCTTTGCACGTGCTGTCCCCCTGTGCCAGCACAACTGCTGCTCTGCTCAGCTGTCACCTCCCCGGGGACGCCTTCTCCGAGGTTCTACATCAAGGTGGGAGGCTGGTCCTCACCACTTTCCGGAGCTGGTCAGTGAGCCCGGGGCTTGGCCCTGAAAACCAACCGCATGGAGCCCACCTGACCACCCGGCCCAGCCCTCAATGCAAGCGACAGACGAGGCAGAGATTCTGCTGTAGAGGGATCAATATATGTAAAGTGCCCGGTACAACGTTCTGAAAAATAGTTCTGTCCCAAAATCCAGTGCCTAGGGTGCCCCCGGGTCTAGCCCTTGCCCGTGAGGTCCAACGGCTGCAGGAAGGGAGGCAGCGGCAGCTCGTCCAGGGCCTCAGGGAAGCGGCCGGGCGAAATGGCGGTGACCAGCACCTGCATGGCACGCGCGAAGAGCGAGGGCGGCGCCAGGCCCGCCAGCCACTGGAACTTGTCCTCGCCCAGTAGCCGCTGCCAGCGCGGCCGGTCGCCCAGCAGCTCACGGCGAGCCGGGCCGGCGACGCCCGCAGGAGTGTACAGCGCCAGCAGGTCGAGAAGCAGCAAGCGTCGCTGGCGCGGCTCCCCGGACGCAGCGGCTGGGGTCTCGGTGGCAGCGGAGGTGCCGGCAGGGCTGGCCCCGGCATCGCGACCCAGCTGGCGCAGCAGCAGCTCGAGCGGCGTGAGGCCGCCACCGTCACGCAGGCCAGGCGAGGCGCCGTGGCCGAGCAGCAGGAAGAGGCACTCGGGACGTGCCAGCTCGCAGGCCACGTGCAGCGACGTGCCACCGCCCTCAACGCGGCTGCAGCCGCGCCTGTCGAGCACACGCGCGCGCTCCTCGGCCGGGAAGTCGCGCACGGTGCGCAGGATGCGGCGCAGGATGCCCACGCGGTTGTAGCGCACAGCCAGCGCCACGTGCGGCCCCGGCGCCGCGCAGCAGCGGAAGCCAGCGCTGGGAGGCGCGAGAGCGCGCCGCGGGAACGTGGCCAGCAGGTAGTGCGCGTACGCCTGGTGATCATGCACGAGCGCGTAGAGCAGCGCCTCGGACGGCGAGTAGGCGGCGGCGCGCCCGCGCTCGTCCCAGTGGAAGGCCTCGCTGGCGCGCATGTCCTCCAGCAGCCACACCGGCAGCAGGTCGCGCACCGCCTGGTAGAAGGCGAACGACGACTTGCGGCACTGCTTCTGCGCCCGTGAGCGCGCTGCGCCCGAGCCCTCGGGCCCGCCGTCCGCGCCGCCCCCGGGCCGCCGCGCGTCCCACGGCATGCTGGCGGCGGGGCTCCTCCCGGCCTCACGGCATGGACCCCGCGACGGCACACCTGCGGGAGGGGGCCTTGGTGAGGGGCGGGCCGCGGGCTTTGGCCACGCCCCCTCGACCTGGGCAATGGGGGCGGGAGAGGGGCCGCCCATCTACCCCTTACATGGCCCCACCGGGTCCCCTCTGACTGGGACCCTCGTACCTCCCTCCAGCCTCGACCAGGCCCTCCAGTCACCCACAGCTCCATCCTTTCCTACGCCCTAGAATCACCGCCGCCATCCCTGATCTAGCTGGACCTGATCCCCCTCCCTGAAACTGCCCTGCTCTCCAGCACCTCTGCTAGAGATGCCCTTCCCTGCCCTGCCCCGCTGCAGCCAGGCATCCGCGGAAGAGCTTCTGCTCCCAGCTGGACGAGGTCTCTCCAACCCCAAATAAAGTCCAGGCGGAGGGTAGGAAAGCTGGGGCCCACATCTCAAGCTGAGCCAAATCCATTCTCCAGCCCAAGTTCCCACTCCTCGGTCCCACCTCGACCCTGAACCTGACCTCTGATGACCCCTCACCACTGCGGGGGGGCCCCTGGAGCCTCTCCCCAGGCCAGAGGCGTGATCTATCTAGACTCAGACCTACCTGATTGCTGCACCTCGACCACCGAGTTCTGTGGCTGTGGGTCTATCGCGTTTCCTCGAGGAGCCTCGTCTTCCTCATCTGTAAGAAAGGGGC
Organism: Propithecus coquereli; assembly: GCF_000956105.1. Classification (NCBI taxonomy): domain Eukaryota; kingdom Metazoa; phylum Chordata; class Mammalia; order Primates; family Indriidae; genus Propithecus; species Propithecus coquereli. The sequence continues at coordinate 2,038,365 of NW_012148130.1, read as the reverse complement.
GTGGTGTGGACGACCTCTCGCAGTGCGCTCCGGCAGGGGCGGCCGGGGGAGTGGCTCCAGCCCTCCATCCACAAACATGTTTGCAGCATGTCAGCACCCCTAGCTCCTGGGAGGAGGCAGGAGGGTGAAGTCAGCCTAGGGGCTGGCGCGCACGGGGCTCTACAGCTCGCAGTCCCCCACAGGTCTGCTGCCTCTCTTGAGCCCCCCAACTACCTGAGGAAGCGGGTGCTGCCATCCCATTTTCCAGCAGGGGACAAGCTTGTCCAAGGACAGTCATCAAGTTACAGTAGAGCTGGGCCTAGAACCCAGGTCTCCTGCGTCCCATTTGGGGCCCATTCCAGATGTAGCGGGGACACCCAAGCCGCCGTGGCCCCGCCACAGGGAGCGCAGCTTGAGCCCTGACCCTGTCCTCTGAGCCCCCAGTCCCAGCCTGAGCCCAGGCTTCTGACCCCAGCTCCGGCCCAAGCTCCCTACTGCCTTCTCTCAAGGGTAAGCCGTTGGTCTCAAAGGGCCTGGGACAGCGGACAGGCCGCGTCCACACACACTGGGTCACTGTTAGCGACTGTAAATGAGTTACAGACATGGGCACGGTGGGGGTGGGCTGCAGCCCCAGCGCCCTTCGGGGCAACACCGCGACTGGGCCCCTTCCCCCGGCCTGAGCTCCGCGCCCCAGGTGCACCCTGCGTGGGCCCCGTGGGGCGCCGGGCGGGTTACGTAAAGTTCGGCCGCCCCACGTCACTGGGCAGAGTCACAGCCGCGGCTCCGTGAACGGGGGGTTGGGCCACACAGGGCAGCGCCGCGCCGCGCCGCGTGTCAGCTCCTCCGCGTCCCCTCCCGGCGGGCACAGCCCGACCTCGAGCCGCGACCGGTCGCGGGGGCGAGCCCGGGTGTCTGCGGGTGGTGGCCTGAGCGTCCAGGGCTGCACCTGCGGGGGCGCGCGCCGAGG
>NW_012148130.1:1967894-2037169 GCF_000956105.1 Propithecus coquereli | reverse complement strand
GCGGGCAGCGGGCGGCGCAGTGCGGCCCGGGCCGGGCAGGACCGCGGGACGGTCCGCATCCGCCATTGGCCCGCGCCGCCGGCCCCCGCCACCGCCCATTGGTCGCCGCGCTGCACCATTGTTACGTCACCGGCCGGCGGGCGGGGTGCACAGCTGGACCCGCGGAAAACTTCGGAGAAACTTGAGGGAGAGCGAGGTGGGGGAACCGGCGAGGAGGGGCGGGGCCGCGACGGGGCGGGGCGGGGCTCCGGGAACCCAAGCTTTGGGTGAGGAAAAGCTCCGGGCTTCGGGCTCCGCGCTCGGGCGCTTTCGGGCTCGGTGCTCCGGGAGGCCCGGGCCGGGAGGGGGGGCGCCTGAGTCCGCGCTTGCGGTACCGCCGCTCAGGGGGAGTCCGGTTACACACAGAGGAGCCCCGGTTTTCATCGTGCGTAACTTAACTCGTGGCCACACGAGTGGCGGTCCAGGTGCCCTCTGCCCTGACCTTCCGTGACCTTGGGAAAAACCTCCGGCCTGTTTTCCCATCTGCATGTGGGAGGGTCAGGGGGTAGGAGCTGCAACTCCTGAGGTCTCCCACCGCTTTCTGCCCGACCCTCGCCGAGCCCCTGCTCCAAGCTGACCCTCCCAAGAGATGGATGGATGAAGACAGCTATTTTTTTCTTTCTTTGGGACTAGGTGTCGCTCTGTTGCCCAGACTAGAGTGCAGTGGCATCATCATAGCTCACAGCAGCCTCAAACTCCTGGGCTTAGGTGATCCTCTGGCCACAGCCTCCCAAGTAGCTGGGACTACAGGCCAGCACCATCACACCTGGCTAATTTTTATCTTTTTTGTGGAGATGGGGTCTTGCTATGTTGCCCAGGCTGGTTTCCAACTCCTGGCCTCAAGCAGTCCTCCTGAGTGGGCCTCCCAAACTGCTGGGATTACAGGCGTGGGCCACCGCACTGGCCTAGACAGCTATTTATGAACCTCCACTTTGCTCTTCTCTGTCTAAACACACACGATTTACTTCTTTTTACAACCACCACTAGCTGTGGGACTTATGACCCAGTGCATCTGCCAAGAAATCAGCACTCGGGGAAGTGGCCTCCAAGTGAGGAGCTGCCAGGAAGGAAGCCAGGGCCTGCCCCCACTGTCCTGCAGACATTGGTGGTGGATTGGAGCTTGTGGATTGGGCTCAGCTACCTCACGAGGGGCCCAAGGTTTGGCTTCATTACCTGGGGGCTCAGGAGCCTGGAATCAGGCTGTCTGGTGTCCATTCCCAGAACATTAATTTATGCACCCATACCCAGTGGCTGGGAGTTCCAGGCCCATTTTACAGATGTTGACACTGAGAGCCAGACAGGGGCAATGACTGCCCAGCCAAGGCCCCACCCATCCTCCCAGATGGGCCCTTCTGCCTGGAGCCCCCCCCATTCTCTGAGGCCGGCAGCCATGCAGGGTCTCTGGGTGGAACTCCCATATTCCATGCGGAGGCTGTTTCTGGTTCCCTCCCCCAAACGCTGTCTCCAACTTCCAAAACTATCTCACCCAGGGAGAGGCTGCAGCCTCCACCCAAACATGTCCCCCTGCCTCTGCCCAGGTGGGAGGGGGCCCGGCCCAGGGTGCACACCTCTGCACATTCAGCCCCACCCTGGCTCCTCTATCCCCTCTATGTGCGTGGGGCTGGGGTTGGGGGACCTGTCTGGGTCAAAGTCTCACCTGCGCCTTCTGGACTGACCCAGGGAAGCCCCTGCCCCCAGCCCGGTGAGTGTCCAGTCCCAGACACACACGTGCACACACGAGGTAGTCCTGCTGCAGAACTGTGCCCTGAGAGGCTGGGTGGGCAGCCCCAGAAGGTAGACAAGGCTCTAAAGCACAGAGAGGGGACAGAGCTGGCCACCTCAGGGCAGGCAGGCATTCACGCACACCCTGATCCAAGCTGCCATAAGTGTACCCTCAAGGGGGCATGGTAAGACCCAGCAGCCCTGCCCCACTTCAGTGCACGGGACTTGCAGGCCATGCCATCCCTCTCAGGAGGTCCCTGGAACTAGCATATTTACAGAAACCAGGTCATCAGCCAGGGGTCGAGGGTACAGAGGGTGCTAGGCTTGGAATCTGAGCCTGCCTTTGCCTCGGCTTTCCACGAGTTCCCTCCCTGCTCTAGGCCTCAGTTCCCTTAGGATTTCACCCAGCTTTCCGGTTTTGGACATCTCTGAGTATGAGGGTTGGGGAGCAAAGGTCCTGGAGTCAACATTCAGCCTGTGGGAGCTCCCAGGCCCCAGGTGGCATCCTAGGAAGGGACATCCCAGGTGGGCTCCCTGTGGCTCAATGCTGGCCTCCCCTCTTCCCCCCTTCAGTTCTGAGGGCTGGAGCTGAGACTGGTCTGTCTCCATGGTTACCTGTGGGCTAAAGGTGAAAGGGCCTCCGGAGATGCCAGGGTGTGCATTTGGCCGTAAGGCAGGCGCCTTCCTTCCCCCTGGCTTTGCCCTCCTCGCTGGCGATCCCAGAGGCCTCTTGCTAACAGTCAAGTCTGCTCCTGTTTCTCCACTGCTTAGAAGCTGCCTGTGGACATGGACGTAGCCAGAAAGACCAGGGTGGGGTGTGGGCGGAGGCATTTCTGGCAGAGGGCACAGCTGGAGCAAAGGTCGGGAGCGTGGCAGAGATAGGCTGCAGAGGTCATGTGGCAGGGCCAGGTCCCACAGGGCCTCGAATGCCGGTGAGAAGCTTGGACATTCTCCTAAGGACCGGCGGGTGGGGCTGGAGGGGGTTGGAAGTTATTTAGTTAGTGAGTTATTTCAGGCTTACATACAAAAATAATCATGAATGCCTGGGAGCCACGACCCAGTTTAAAAAATAACACCTGGTCAACCTGAAGTCCTGTGTGCCAGTCCTCCAGTCCGTGTGGGTCTTTCCCGTGGTGCCAGTGGTGGCTGATGTTGCGACACTGTCTTGCCTTGCACCTCAGCAGCTCGTCTTTTCCTCCCAAGGTCACTTTTCGCTCCATCCTCAGGGGTACCCGCCGCTTTGGGTCACGGTCATCCTCTCTGCTGTGGAGTCTCTTGTAGGTGAAAGCTGTCCCCTATGCCGGGCATGAGTGTGGCCTCCAGGGGGCAGTGGCAGGGTCTGTGCCCGGGGGCAGCAGTGCCAGGGCTGGTCATGCGCCTCCACCACGGCTTCACAGGCCGTGTTGCTGCTCTGAAGCTGCCTAGGGGACAGTGTGAACAGCCATGAAGGGGCAGGATCCTTGACAGAGGGGAGTGGGTGGAGCATGATTTCTAGAGACATCTAGGAGGCTCTGAGGTTGGGGGGGCCAGGGGATCTTGCCATCTTGGGATGGGATTTGACCTTGGACTCTGTCGTGCTCCTGCCGGGACCCAAGCCAAAGCACGACCTCCTTCCTCCAGCCCTCCCTCTGGGGGAGCTTTTCCCACAAGGGCAGGGTCTGGGTGCGCCCAGCACAGTCGGGACAGAGAGATGGGGGCTGCAGGCACAGAGGGTGGACCCAGGCAGCGGGAGGCTCTCACCAGAGGAGCTGTGTGGTCCCCTTAGGTTTATTCGGGCTGCCTCCGGCTGCTGAGAAGAACTGCAAGGGACAGGGGAGGCCTGAGAGTGGCCAAGTCCACATTTGTCCCAACTGACCGCTCCCTCATCCTTGGGACAAGGGCCCAGGGGCAGCAAGGGGCACCCCTCTGACCACCAGGGTGTGGGTGTGAACAGGAGATGCTGGGATGCCTCCCAGGTGTCCGGGGAAGCTGAGGCGCAGGGGCTTGGGGAGAGCCAGGAGGCATCCGAGGTGCTCTCAGGTGAGGACCTCGGAGGTCAAAAGGGCACAGGGTTCCTGGAAGCCACGGTGTCCCAAGGTTGAGGGAGTGCTCAGCTGGGACAAATGCAGATTTGACAACGTGTAGGTCACAGTGCCCTTTACACAAGGTCATGGAGTGTGGGGCGAAGCCTGTTTGGAGAGGAGGGTTCAGGAGCACATGCGGAGAGGGACGGAGAGAGCTGCGACAAGAGTAGAGGAAGGGGCAGGAGGTGGAGGGCAAGCGGGGTTAAAGAATGAAAGCGTGGAATAACACGTGTGTGCCCACGTGTGCACGCATATATGTGCACGGGCGTGTGATCATGCCCACATCGGTACCGTGTGTATGCACACATGCAGCGTATGCACGTGTGAGTGTGCGTGCGCATGCTCGTGTGCACAGGAGAGCCCGTGACCTGGAGGAGGCGGGGGAGGGGCCGCCCCGTGTGGGGGCTGCTCTCAGCTGGGGGGATGGGTGGTTCCTGGAGGGCAGAGTGGGCCACAGATGCCCGTGAGGACACAGGTAAAGTTGAGTGGAGAACCCTGCTGGTTTCTGTTGTCACAGTCACCTGCTGAGAGTGAGAAGGGGTGGCGGATGCATGGGGGCCGGAGGAGAGGGGATCACTCACTGGCTACGTGCAGATGCTCCCTGGCCTGAGCCCCTGCTGGCCCCAGCCCGCAGAGCCTGTCATCAGGGCAGGGGATGTGTGGCAGGTGGCTGGCCTGGGAGCACGGTTCAGGGCGTGCGCCGAGTGCAGAGGGGGGCGGGCGCCGGACTCGCTGGTTCTACCCAATCAGCTGCTCACCCGCTGTGGGGCTTGGGCTGAGTAACTCCCAGTCACTTATCTGTGAAATGAGTCATGTGGATCTTCGGATGTCAGAAGGAAGGTGTTCCAGGTAGCAAGACCAGCAAGTCCAGAACGGCAAGTGGCCAGGACCAGGTGAGAGACTGGGCGTCCCACTGCCCACCCCACCTCACCCAGGTCCTGCCCTCCCACCTGGCCAGACCAGGCCAAAGCTCACCTGGCCTTTAAGGATTGGCACCTGCACCATGAGCCACTTCCCCCACCCCGCCCCGCCCCCAAGGCAGGCTGGGCTTGTCCCCACCTCCCCCCCATCTCACCCAGCTGGTGTTCCAGAGGTCAGCCTGTGATGCCAGTACAGCCCAAAGACAGGACAGAACTAGGTACAGACAAGGGACATCCCAGAAGCCAAAGGGTCCAACAGACATAGCAAAGGAGTAACAGTCTGAGTGCACACAGGGCCCTGCAACCGAGCTAGACAACCCGGGAGGAAGACGGGCAAGGGGTGTGGGTAGGCCGTTCACACGTGGGCCAAGAAACACAGGAAGGGATTCGGCCTCGCCAGGAATCAGCAAATGTACAAACTCTTACTTTGCCTGTTGGCAAAAACCAAGTAGACCGATGACAGCCTGTGCTGGCAGGGTCAGGACGCAGGCACTCACCCCCAGCAGCAGGGGAGATGCTCAGGCTCTGGGATCCCGCCGTTCCTTGCGGAGGCGCCTAATCCCAGCTGAAGACTTGCTCCTAGGCCAAGTTACAGATACGACGCTCGCTGCCGTGGTTTTTGTTCGCTTGCTTAATTCTTTAATGTTTCATAAAAGAATGCAGAGTGAATTTTACATCTCATCTCTAACTCTTTCATCGTTAAGGCTTTGAAGAGAATACAGGTGACTACCAAGTACTAAAGAGGTAGGGTCACTGCTGCATTTTTAATAATGAAAGCTGGAAACCACCGAGGCGACCATCAACAGGGGTACGGCTGAAATAGTCATGAAGGAGCCTGCCCACTTTTTGCTGCACAGAAATGGCCTCCTGCTCTCCTATGAGGCCCACTGGGGCACTGGGTGAGAGCCTGGAGCCTGGGGGCCGTTTCCCTCACATGCTGAGACTGTGCTGTTGCCCCCCCCAGGGGGACACGGTGTCATTGACCTGTCTCTGGGTCCCTGTAGGATCCCTGCATCCAGCCATGCCCGAGGACCTGGCCTTTCTCATTCACGAGTTGACAAATTATCTTTTTTGCTTAGGCCCTTTGGAAATGGGTCCATCACTTGAAAAAGTCTCAGTGAAGTAGGGGATTTGGCCAGGATAGTCTCTGTCATCACAGCATAATTATGACAGCGGCCCTTTCCCTCGCAGCAGGTCTTGATTTAGAAGGTAAACTATAAGGCCACGATGCACGTGCCAACTATCATAAGGCCACAGGCGACAACTCAGAGCCCAGGTTTCCTCATCTGTCCAGTAGAGATAACAGTGACATCTGCTGAGTCCTCTAAGGACACAGCCATGCTTGGCAGGAAGCTTGCTTCAATAACTGAGCTGCTAGGATGATTTTTTAAATAATATTTGAACATAAAATAAAAGAAAAATCATACATATTGTTTCGAAAACACTAGAAGCCACTGGCTGATCTGTTGAAGGCAGTAGCCGGGGGAGGGAATCTAGGAGGAGGAAGGGGCCCTTTTAGTTTTTACTCCCTGTACTTTCTATACAGTTTGAATGTTTCGAAAGGGAAATGTTACTTGTGTGATTAAGGTAGGCTTTTTTTCCTCTCTCTCTTTTTTTTTATTTCTTTATAAGTTTCTTTGCTGGATCTGGGGACTCTTATAAGGCAGGCTTTTAAAGGGGCAGATCCCGTTGGCAAATGTTGTCTCATGACCTCATTGGCTTGCCCAGTGCGCTAGGTCCACTTGGCAGCCCCACTTTACAGGTAGGGAAGCTGAGGCTCAGAGAAGGGGAAAAGACCCTGTCAGTTCCATGGCATCCCTAGAAGGAATGGCTTTGGTTGCGTGAGTTTCTGGCAACCCCACTGGGTGCTGGACTCTGCCAAAGCTGATGAAAGCTGTGGCCCCTCCTCCTACGCACAAGATGGGGGAACCGGGAGGCAGGCTGGGAGGGTGGGCTGGGCTCCTCCAGCCCTGGCCTGGGAGTCGGTTGCCAGCCAGCACTTCCAAGCAGACTCGCCCATTAATTTATTCACCGAACAGGCTCTTGGAGCCAGTTCTGAGGACCAGAGGTGAGTGGGCAGGGGAGGCTTCCTGGAGGAGGGGGTCACTTGAGATAAGGAGGAGTCACCCCCACCCCTCCTCACTGCCCCATCCCACCTCTCGGTCCAGCTCGGGCCTCCTGCAGCCCAAGGGATCCTGCCCAATCCAAAGTTAGACCTGCCTCTTTTCCTAAAAGCCCACCTGGCTGCCCGTCTCACACTAAAGCCCATACCCTGCCTCAAGGCCAGACCCCTTGCTTGCCGCTGGCAACCTTGGCCTTCAGGCCTCAGGGCCCTGGCACGTGCAGTCCCCGCTGCCTGGGGTGCGTTTCCCCAGAAGTCTGCATGGCCTCCTTTCGGGTGTCACCCGGCTACAGGAGCTCCCCCAGTGTCCTGCCAGATGGGGGTTTCTCCTGTCAGCCCACGGGGGTGAGGCCTGCCTGTCCCTGCCTGGAGGGTACCCCATAAACGCTGATGACTAAGTGGAGCAAGAGTTAACCAGGCAAGTGGGTGGGGACCAGAGCGTGCCGGGGGTGGGAGGAGGGGCAGGGATGGCCTGGGGAGCCCCTGGGAGTGCGGGGGGTGGGAGGAGGGGCAGGGATGGCCTGGGGAGCCCCTGGGAGCCAGGCCGCCCTCTCGCCCCGGCGCTGGGAGCAGCAAGCCGAGCTTCATCCCGGGCTGCCCCGACGCTTGGCCGCTAGGGCGCCCTGGGCACGAGGGAGAGACCGGGGGCGCAGCCACGGCCTGGCCCCAGGACAGACCTGGCTCCTGCTGGGGGAGGCCTGACCCTCCCAGCACCTCGAAGCTGGACTCCCACCTGGCCGGGTGGCCTTGAGCGCGTCCTGCGCCCTCAGGGCTGGTAAATGTCCTGGGGGCAGGGCTTGGGCGTGGGAGGGGCTGGAGACAGGCTCTGGCCTCGGCCTCGGGCTCTGGGCCTGCGCACCTGGCCGGCCTGTGAGCCAGGTCCCGCCTCGTCTGCGCCCCCTCCTTATTTCCCACTGTCCCCTTCGGTGCTAGATAAATAGCTGTCGTTTGTAGTGAAGTGAGTCTGAAGGGGAAACTGAGGCCCAGGTCGCACAGTTCAGCAAGTCCTAACGGGCACCAGCGGCCCCTGAGTGTGCAAGTGCACACCCCCCATCGAGAGCTCCAACAGACGACCGGGCCTGAATCCCTGTGTCCTCGCAACTGCTTTCCCTAAGGTGACACTAGGGGAAACTGAGGCTTGGGGAGCCGGAGCCACTCGGCAAGGGCCCACATCAGGGGAAGGGAGGGGCGGGGACGTCGACTCGGCTTATCTGCCCCAGGGCCGCGGAGAGTTTACAGGGTGGTGGGGTGACCCTTGATCCCCGGCGCGGCCCCAGGGAGGAGCCAGCGGGGCCCCAGCCTCAGTGACCCCGCGCCGGCAGCGGGCCCGCGGGGCAGCCGGCGAGTCGAGCCCCAACCAGGCGTCCCGGCCCGGCGCGGCCCGCCACCGCCCCCTGGCGTCCGAGGCCGTCGTCGCAGCCCGCGGCCTCCGCAGGGGCCCCACGAGGGTGCGGGGCGGGGCCGGGACGCCCGGGTGCCCTGCTCGGGCGGCGGGGTCCTCTGGCTGGGGCCCCCACCCGCGAACACCCCAGCCCGCTCGCTGCTCGCCTCGCGGCCTCCGCAGGCCCTTCCCACTCGGGGTCTCGCTCTCCTCCCCAGGAAGTGGCCGCACCCGGCCCTCCCCTCCCCGGCGTCCTCGGATCCGCCGGCGCCGGGAGCCGAGCGCGGGTCCCCTGGGCGGAGGAGGCTGTGCGGCGCCCCAGTTTCCCGGCCTTCCGAGTGGGGACGAGCGCCGCCCCCACCACATCCCCGTCGGGGGACGGCCCCAAGGCCCCCAACCTCTGCCTCTGCCCGTCCGCGGCCCGCGAGCGAGCGAGCGAGGGTGGCCCCTGGCGATGCGGCCTGTCTGGGGGCGCCCTCTGCGCAGCCCCCTCCGTCCCCCAGAAAGCAAACCTGTTCCGTCCACCTGGGAGGCCGAGCCCCTGGCCAAGCCTGCTCCTGCAAGCGTCCTAACTGCCACTTCCCTCGCCCTCCGCAAGGGGGGCCTGCGGGGCTGAGGCTTCCAGGCATCCCAGCCGGGTTAAGATGCAGACATTGAGAGCGCAGTGGCCTGAGGAGCCGGCCCTGGGCACCCAGCTGCGGGGAGGGGCCGGGCCCAGCCTTCAGTAGCAACCGCCTGCTGCCCCTAGCCAGGAACCCCCAGGACACGGCCAGCAGGGCCCCCTGAGGATCCAGTGCTGTCCAGGTAGGGGCACTGGGGAACCCCAAGGAGCCATCCCTAACTGCTACGCCTTGTCCAGCGGGGAGCTGGGGCCCTGGAGGGGTGTGGAGGCCCTGCCGGGAGTCACTAAAGTCGTGCTTTCCTTGTTGCCCACTGTGGAGGGAGCAGGTGACTGGACTGGGAGGCGACAGGGAGGCCTGGGGGGATTGGGCACACTGCCCACCCTTCCAGAGTGCTGGACACGCAGGGGAGGCAGGTGGAGGGGGAGAGGGGCTGCGTGTGGCTATGCCAATGGCATGCCCACAGGTGTATCAGTTATCCACTGCTGTGTAACAAAAAACTCCACAACGCTGACTTGAAACAGCAAAGATTTATCATTTCTCATGATTCTCTGGATTGAGAATCTGCAGAATCCGTTCTGCTTCCTGTGGTGTCAGCAGGGATCACTTCTACAGCTGCAGTTATCTGGAGGCTCAAGTGGAGCGAAATGTCCAAGGCGGCTCCACTGGAGTCAGTGCTGGCTGCCGGCCGGGAGCTCAGCTGTCATCCCAGGACCCTTGGTTCTCCTTTCCTCAGCTTCCCCACATGGCTAACATGGGCTTCCTTCCAGCAGGCAGCCCATGTGTGCAAGAGCTTATCAAACCTCTGCTTCCATCATGCTTCTAATACTAAGTTAGTCAAAACAAGTAACATGGTCAAGCCCAGAGTCAATGTGGAATGTGACATCACACAGGCATGAATACCAGGAAGCCAGGTTCACTGGGGGCCACCAACATTGCAGCCTACCACAGGGGAGTGGGGACAGGTAGTAGACAGCAGATCTTCCAGGACCAGGATAAGCATGGAAGGCTCCCAGAGGACGGGATCAGCAAAAGAGGGGCCAGGAACCCTTCTCCCTGCTGCTCCCCATCCTCAGGGCTCGGAAGGCTGGGGTGGCCAACCACTAAGTCAAGATGAAAACTGGAAAAACGTCTGATTGGAGAGAAACTCCCTGGGGACGGTAAGAACAGGGCGATGTGCTAGTGTGGTGGGGTGTCAGGGAGGGGCGGCTGCTGCAGAGGAGGTGGCCAGGGACCGCCTCAGAGGGGGAGGGGTGAACTTGAGGCTGAGCTCTGACTGCAGAAGGAGCAGGCTTGGGAAGGGTGGTGGGGAATAGGAGGTGAATTCCAGGCGGAGGGAACAGCTTGTGCAAGGACCCTACGGTGGGAATGAGCTTGGCACGTTTGAGCACCCGGGAGATGACCAGTGTGGCTGAGTGGAGTGGGCAAGGTGAGGTGGGCGGGGCCAGACCATGGAGGCCCTGTAGGCCTGGGCAAGGAGGTCAGACTTTTCCCAGGTGCCATGCGATGCTACCCGAGGAACAACATGACCCAGTGCAACGTGTACATACAGAGCACATACTATATGCCGGCACTGCTCTCAGCACGTGGGACTCTTGATGAACAAAACAGACATCCTGTCCTCCTGGAGTGTGATTTGATTTTAGAATTTTGAAAAGCCACTGCTGAAAGGAGATAAAAGTGGGTAGAGAGTGCCTGAGTGGGAGGAGAAAAAACAGGTGGCAGAACTGTCAGGCCTAGGAAGTCGGAAGGGGTGAGGGGCATGAAGAAAAGGAAGGCAAATTCAAGAATGAACTTGGGAGAAAATCTTTGTGAGCTCGGGTTAGGCAAGGAGTTCTTAGTTACGACACTGAAATCATTGTTTATAAAAGAAAAAGACAAATTAGAATTTTTCAAAATTAAAAACCTTTGCACTTCAAAAGATAACATTGATAAAATGAAATAAGCCACAGACTGAGAGAAAATATTTGCAAATCACATATCCAGAATATATCAAGAATTCTTAAAACTTAAGACACACAACTTAATATTTTTTAAAGGGGCAAAATATCTGAACAGACACTTCACCAAAAAAGATACACAAATGGCCAGTAAGCACATGAAAAGATGTTCAACATTAGTCATTAGGGAAGTGCAAGTTAAAAACACAATGAAACACCACTACACACCTACCAGAATGTCTAACATCTTTTAAAAAACCGAACATACCAACTGTTGACGAAGATGTGGAGCAACTGGAACTCTCATCCGTTTCGTTGCCCACGGGAGTGTAAAATGACGCAGTGACTTTGGCATTCAGGTTGGCGGTTTCTTAAACTTACCACATGACTCGGCAATTCCACTCCTAGATATCTCCCCAAGAGAAATGAAAACGTATTCTCTACACAAAGACTTGTACGTGAACATCCATAGCAACATTATTCATAATACCTCAAAAACGGAAACAGCTACATATCCACTGACTGGTGAACAGATGAATAACGTGTGGTATATCCACACAATGGAAAATTATTCGACAAGAACAGGAAACAACTGATGCATACCACAACACAGAAAAACCTCAAAAACTTTATGCTGACTGGGTGCTGTGGCTCATGCCTGTAATCCTAGTACTTTGGCCTGCTGTGTGGCAGGATCACTTGAGGTCAGGAGTTTGAGACCAGCCTGAGCAACATATCGAGACCCTGTCTGCAGAAAAAGTACCAGAAAAATTAGCTGGGCATCATGGCACGTGACTATAGTCTCAGCTATTCGGGACACTGAGGCAGGAGGATCTCTTAAACCCAGGAGTTTGAGGTTGCTGTGAGCTGTGATGACACCACTGCACTCTAGCCTGGGTAACAGAGCGAGACCGTCTAAAAAAAAAAAAAAATTATGATAAAGGAGAGAAATACCATATATTATAGGATTCTCTGTACATGAACTATGCAGAAAAGGCAAGTCTATAGATACAGAAAGCAGATCACTGGTTGCCTGCGGCTAGGGGTACGGGCAGGGATTGACTGCAAACAGGCTCCAGGTGATGGAAATTTTCTAAAATTGGATTGCGGCGATGGGTGCACAACTGTGTACATTTACTAAAAATCAAGGTGTACCTTTACAACTGGGTGGATTTATGGTTATAAATTATACATCAATAAAACTATTTTTTTTTTTTTTTTGAGACAGAGTCTCACTCTCTTGACTGGGCTAGAGTGCCGTGGCGTCATCCTAGCTCACAGCAACCTCCAACTCCTGGGCTCAAGCGATCCTCCTGCCTCAGCCTTCCTAGTAGCTGGGACTACAGGTAAGCGCCACCATGCCTGGCTAATTATTTTGTTTTTAGTTGTTTGGCTAATGTCTTTCTATTTTTAGTAGAGACGGGGGGGTCTCGTTCTTGCTCAGCCTGGTCTCAAACTCCTGAGCTCAAGCAATCCTCCTGCCTCAGCCTCCCAGAGTGCTAGGATTACAGGCGTGAGCCACCGCGCCCCGGCCTACATCAATAAAACTCTTAAAAAAAAAGAGTTTAGGCTAGGCCTTCAGATGGGCTGTGGCTCAGCTGAGACCCAGCTAGAGCTAGGGACAGCCTGAGCCTTCCAGGTTTCAGCCTCAAACCCTTGGGCTATGTTGAGTGGTTGAGTCTCGGGCCTGGGTGGCCACCTTGAGTTCTACCCACTGGGGTAGGAGCCCGTATGACGTGGTGCCTTCTGAGTTGTTGAGAGAAAACGCTGAGTGAGGGAATGAGGCCTCTTTTGTATGATAAATGCTCCAAATCGCAAGGAGTTCAACCCCAAGCCTGAATTCTCTCAAATTAGGGAATCAGCTTACTTCCAATAACAAGGCCCAGGCCTGGGGGAGGCGCGGCCCAGCAGCGCAGCTGGAGCAGGCAATTAGTGCGGGCAACTGGGGACGCTGCTCACTGGGGTGGGGGCCGGCCCTGGAGGAGCTGCAGGGAGGGAAGCTCTGCCGGGAAAGGCAAGGTGGTGTGCCCAGCCCTGGCACTCAACTGGGAGCAGCCCCCTCCTCCCTGGCTCTGGAGTACACAGAGCCGCTGACTTGAGCCTGTAACCAAAGGGCAGGGGCCCGGCAGAAATAGAAGATTGAAAATAAAAAACAAAGGGTGGGGGCACCCACAGACCCCTGTGCTGAGAGACTCGCAGAAGAGCCGTTGCAGAGGGTCCCAGAGTACCAACAGGACTAGGACTTGAGGCGAGGTTAGAAAAAGCACAGGAGCCGGAAGTCCCCACCGTAGGGGCTCCCCGAGTGATAAAGGAGAGCGGGCGCGGGCTGCCCAGGAGAGAGCGGCATTTGAGGAACCCCCACACCAACTCCCCAAACCCCCGTTAGAGGGGCGCAGGCTGGGTGCTGGGGGTCTCTGCCCAGGGAGGACTGTTACCCCACCTCCCACCCTTGGTTATCATCAAGTTTGGGGTTAGGGTGGGGGTATCAACTGTCCTCAGACCTCGACCCTCATCCTCCGGCCTGCCAGGGCCCTCTAGATCCCTCCCTGTGGCCCCCATCAGACCGCCCGGGGGGTGTTGCTAAGCCTGCCAATGCCCAGGCCCCACCTTGGACCAGTGGGGACCTGTAAGCCACAGCCCCTGCTCAGACCCTTGGGGTCCCAGCTCTCCCCACCACGGATTGGACCAGGCAGGGACGCCTGACCGAGGGGAGCCCATCTATAGGCTGGCCATCAACCTATCAGGGCTGGCCTGGTGAAAGCAGAGCCAATCAGATGCTTTCCTGAAACCTACTGTTCCCTGAGGGTCGCGTTGGGATCCTCTACCTATCTGCTAGATGCCCTGGGCGGGCAAGCCGGGGCAGGAGGAAGGAGGGCGAGCAGGCTGGAGGCTGAAGACCATGGAGAGGGAGAGCCCTGGGCTCAGCCTTCGTTTGAGGCAGCATAGACTTTCTCACACCAAAGTCATTCCCACTGACTCCAGGTGACTTTCACCCTGTCCCCCAGCAACACTGAATGCTTGTCTGTAAGTCACCCTTATCCTTCAGCCGCACCCTGAGCATTCACAGGTGTGATGTTTGATGTGCTTTTTGCGCTGATATGTGTTGTGTTAAACTGAATTCAGTACCATCAAAACAACGTTCCTCCATCTGTACCCTCACGCTCACAGCAGCATTATTCACAATAGTCAAAAGGTGGCAGCAACCCACGTGTCCACAGACAGATGACTGGATAAACAAAATGTGGCATATACATACAATGGAATGTTACTCAACCTTTAAAAGGAAGGAAATTCTGGCCAGGTGTCGTGGCTCATGCCTGTAATCCCAGCTTGTTGGGAGGCCGAGGCGGGAGTATAGCTTGCGCCCAGGAGTCTGAGGCTGCAGTGAGCTACGATTACACCACTGCATGCTAGCCTGGGTGACAGTGAGACCTTGTCTCAAAAGAAAAAGAAGGAAATTCTGACAGACAACATGGATGAACCTTGAGGACTTTATGCAGAGTGAAATGAGCTAGTCACAAAGAGACTAATACTGAATGATTCCACTTACATTCGCTATTTAGAGCAGTCAAATTCATGGAGACAGGAAGTGGAATGGTGGTCGTCAGAGGCTGAAGGGGGGAGCATGGGGAGGGATCGTTTAATGGACATGGAGCTTCAGTTTGGGAGGCTCAAACTGTACGCCTAATGGTTAAAATGATAAATATTATGCTATGTGCATTTTACCATATCTTGTAAAAAAAAGTTCCTCTGTGCACCCTGGAACTCATCTTTCACAGGAATCCACAAAGCAACCAACCCAGCCTCTGCGCTGCGTGACCAGGAGCATTTGTCACCTGGGTGGGCTCACCGCGGACCTGGCCAGGGCAAAGGTACCTAGTCAGGATGGCCTCACCCAGCCAGACCCTGAGACTCATGGGTGAAATTGGGGCGCTTTACTCACCTGCAAGAGACACCACAGTCGCCGGAGGGAACACTCCCACGGACCCGGGTGGCGAGGCCGGCCCTCCTGCTGGGCCAGGTCAGTCCCAAGGCCTGGGGAGCCTGGACTCAGGGCAACAGCAGGTGCACAGATGTTGTGTGGGTCAGCTGGATCTGCTCCTCTTGGAACCCCTGGAGAGAAGGCCCCCGGTGAGGCGGCAGACCCTGCCGAGACCTCCCCTTCCCAGCGGTGTCAGGCGGAGGATGGCACTGCTCACGCTGGCCTTGGTAGCTCTGCGTCCCCAGCATCCCAAGCCTCCCAAGCCAGCTTGTGAGGGGCACTGGCTCCCTGTGCGAGTGAAGCCCTCCGATGGAGTCTCTTTAAGGCTGTCGAGGGCCCACTCTGCCAGGGAAGAAAACACCATCCCAATCACTGCCCTACTCCCATACCCAGGTTGGCCTCACTGGGGAGAGAAAGCAGAGAGGAAATGGCAGCTCAGAGAGATCAAGTGACATGCCCAGAGCCACACAGCTGGTGGCATCAGAGCCACAACTGGAACCCAGGCATTCTGATGGCAAAACTCATGCTCTCTCCAAAATTTTGCTTCTCAGCTAGGAGCATGAATGTGCCTGGGGAGTGCAGTGGCACGCTAGGGTGAGGAGAGGCCCAGGACAGACTCGGAACAGCTTCCAGAGCAGCAGGCTTACCAGACATTTGGGGTGGGAGGTGCGGAACTGTGTAAATGCCCAAAACCTGTTTGCGTTACCCAATCGCTGCCACGTTCCAGGCGCAGAGCGTAACTCTTACATGGATCTCCCGCAGCCGAGGTGGTTTTGTGCTAGCAGCGGCCTCCGCAATTAAGGAAACCGAGGTGGAAGTGGTCGAGAGGCCTGTGTTCCATCTGCCACCTGGGGAGAAAGAACCATCCTTTTGTGACATACTTCCTGATGACTCACCTGAACAAAAGGATGGGTCCCTGGAACGCAGTCAGCTAGGCTGTGAGGCTGTGGCAGCCCCTGGCCTACTATCTTATTTCTCTCTCTCCAATTTTTTTTTTTTTTGAGAGACATAGTCTCACTCTGTCACCCAGGCTGGAGCGCAGTGGCATCATCATAGCTCATGGGATCCTCCTGCCTCAGCCTCCTCAATAGCTGTGACTACAGGCGTGTACTACCACGCCCAGCTAATTTTTTAAAAAAAATTTTCATATAGAGGGAGTGTCTCACTATGTTGCCCAGGCTGGTCTCGAACTCCTGGCCTCAAGCAGTTCTGCCACCTTGACATCCCAAGTGCTGGGCTTATAGGTGTGAGCCCGTGCCCAGTCCACTCATCTCTCATCTCTGAGTCACAGAGCAGTGGGGAGGAGGCAGGCAGGGCAGGGGGCAGGGCGCCCAGTGGGCAGCACAGAAGGAAAGGTGGAGAGGTCGCTCTGCGTCTGTTGAGTTCATTTGCTTCCTGTTGATGGAGGCGGAGACTGAAGGGGCCTAGCGAGGGGCTGTGGCCCAAGCCCCTCATGCTCCCCTGGGCTTGACCCTGACTCCAGCTGCCTAGGCATTGCCAGGCAGCGTCCTGGAGAAAAATGGGACCTGCTGCTTCTCACACCTGTCCTCGTGGGATGGGGCGGGCTTGGGGAGACTGCTGGTGTGACCTGAGTCCCCGGAGCAGACGATGCCCAGGGGTGACAGAGCCACCGTCCCCCGCCCCCTGGCCCCAGGGGTAATGGCTGTTGGTGCCTCCCAGGCTGAGTCACTGCAGCGGGGGACCAGGGTCCTGCCACCCTGAGGGGAAGGCACTTCTGAGAAGGCAGCCCTGGTGGATGCTTAGGGAATGTGGGACCCACCAGGGGAGGCCGAGCAGGTAAAACTCCCATCCCCCTCCTTCCAGCTGGAGCTTCTGTTTTAAAAGGGATGTTGCTGAGCTTCTGAGTAAGATTTCCTGTGAAAAGGGGTTAAGCTGCCGAAAATCATCTGGGGCCCTCCATCCTCCATGAGGCGTTGCGTCTGCTCTGCCTCCTGAGAAAAGAAACTCTGGGAGAGCTAGAGGGGCACCCGGCTCGGGGACAAACAGACCCAACAGGAAACCCGAAACAGCAGCGGCTTAGACAGGATGGATGCTTATTTTTGTCTCATAGTCAAGATGTTTAGGGTTGGTCAGGGCTTGCAGGGCAAGTGGTGTCACAGTGTCAGGAACCTGGGCTCCTTCTATACTGTGGCTCTGCCAAGCACTCCTCATTTCCAAGGTCACTTTGTGGTCAAAATGGCTGCTGAAGCTCCTGCCATTCTAGATGCACCAGGAAGGAGAAAGGGGAGTAGGATGTGCCTGGCCCTTTAAGGACTCTTTCTGAAATCAAACACACTCTGGCACATCAAAGCCAAAAATTAGTCACATGGCCACACCTATGTGTAAGGAAGGCTGGGAAATGTCTTAATTCCAGGCAGCAAATCGAAGTTTCTATTCCCTCGGATCATTGGAGGAGGCGGGGGTGGGGACAGGAACCTGGAGGCGAGTTCTCTGCCATGACCGCTGGCCAGCTGCGCGCCCCTGGGCGAATCCTCACCTCACTGAGCTCTGTCTCCGAAATTGGGGGTGAAGGAAGATCCTCTCCAAGGCTCTCCCTACCTTGACTTTTTGAGCCCCTGCAGCAGGGAGCCTGGGGAGGCCGAAAACAAGAATAGAAGCTGCTCCCGTGTAAAAGTTCCCTGTTCCAAAATTTACAGATTTGCAAAAGCATAAAACCTGATTATTGATTTTTCAACCTGAAAACTGATTAACGCAGCCTTGACGTCTTCATCAGGGGATGAGCTGGGACGTGCCTGGAATCGAAGCAAGCCCTCGGCCACTCCGCCCCTTCCGGGGAGCCACCCCTCTGAGGGCCTGGGAGGCAGGCCTGGGGTGGGCTGGCTGGAAGGGCAGGAACTCTGGGGGAACTTAAGGGTGCCTGGTAGTGACGGAGCAGAGCGCGTAAACACCCTGGCAGCCAGGCGCCCCCGGTCCCTTCCTCAGTGAGCTGCCCCAGTCAGCAGCAGACAAGGTTCCCTGGGACAGAGAGGATTTCCTAGTCCGGGGGTGAGGGACCTACCTGCAGCCTTAAGGCCACAAGTGCCCTTCTAGGTCCTTAAGTGCAGCCTTTTGACTGAATCCAAATTTTCCAAAACAAATCTTTTTATTTTTATTAATACATTTTGTCCGTCTTTTATATTTTTACTTTATTTTTAAAATGAATGTGTTTAAAATACCAAAGTATAACATATAATAAATTTAAATGAAATAATCCTCCCAGATTGACCAGCACAATTAGAACGTTAGTAAGTCATAAGGGCTAAATTGACGGCTGCTACGCTCATGATTTAGTTCTAACTTCCCCCGCCTGACTGGCGCCACCGCCGCTCAAGGCTGGTTGGCGACAGTTTATGGGGGTCGAGTACGCCAGTCTGACAATGGTGCAGTGTGATTCTGTTTGAAGTGGCATTTGTGAATAGTTGCACAGCTCGACAGTATTTTTTAATCCTGTCTGCTTAACAGCCCATCATGTCAAAGAAGACCAAGAGAACGCTGAAGGAAGAAAACACATTTTTTTAACGAGGACTGGGAATTGCAATATTATCTTGTTTCTGCTAAAGATAAGACGATTTGCTTGCTTTATGATACTGCAATATCAACATTAAAGAAATTCAATGCTCACCAGCATTATAACACTCATAGGGACGACAAATATGTTAAATTAGAGGGAGAGGCTCGAAAGGTTGTACTGCAGAAATTAAAAAATGAAAAGCAAAAACAAAGACAATTCTTTCAAGCAACAACAAGACCTGGAAATAATGCCACTGAAGCAACTTATAAAGTAGCTTATATACTCAGGAAAAAAGGGAAGCCATTCAGTGATGCAGAAATTGTGAAAGAATGCATTGTCAAGGTGGAGGATGCTTAGACCCTGGTAACGTTTCAAAGTACAAACTGCCTCTTTCAAGGAGAACCATAACTGATGGACAGCATGGATTGGCCTTCAACTGAACAGAACAACTTCATGCAATACTTCCAAAGGAAGATATATATTATTCTGTTGCTTTGGCTGAATCAGCTGATACTACTGACTCAGTGCAGGTTTTATACTTATATACTTTTATACTTCATTCAGGTCATAACAGAAGATTTTCTCTTTGCTATGAAGAGTTACTCGCTTTGGGCACTCTTGCAAACAGAACATGGGGAATAGATATCTTCAACAACTTTCAAGATAAATGTCATGAAGTTGGACTAAATTTGGTGAATTTAGTGAGCATATGTACAGACAGTGTGCCTTCCATGACATGAAAACATGAAGGGTTTATTGCACAGATTAAAAAATGTATTAACAGGCTGGGTGTGGTGGCTCACACCTGTTATCCTTGCACTCTGGGAGGCTGAGACTGGAGGATTGCTTGAGGTCAGGAGTTCGAGACCAGCCTGAGCAAGAGCAAGACCCCATCTCTACCAAAAATATAAAAATTAGCCGGGTGTCGTGGTGTGCGCCTATACCAGCTACTCGGGAGGCTGAAGCAGGAGGATCGCTTGAGCCTCGGAGTTTGAGCTTGCATTGAGCTATGATGGTACCACTGTACTCTAGCCTGGGTGACAGAGCAAGACTATGTCTCGTAAATAAATACAGAGATACTAAAAACTAAGTTGACGTTTTGGAGAGACTTGTGCTATGGTTTGAATGTCTCTTCCAAAACTTGGTCCTCACCAGATGCCGAGTAGACGCCAGCACTGTGTCCTTGGACTTCCCATCCTCTAGAACCATGAGCAAAATATGCTTTTCACACCTTAGTCTGTGGTATTCTGTTACAGCAACATGAAATGGACTAAGACAATCTGTTAAAAGTCATTTAGTTTATGAAATTGCTATTGAGTTAGGTCTAGATGAGACAACTGGAAAGATGGGGGTTGGGGATGTAAAATCCCAGAAGGATCCTGAGTGGAAGTTGCTCCCTTTGCATCTTCAAGTTCTCTGTTGACCAAAGTGGAGATGAACCACCACAGATGCTGGGCCAGTCACAGGTTGGAAGAGGCTGAGGCGCAGCATGCAGAAAAAGGCCTTGGCCACACATCCAGAGGTTGGCCACTCAATACATGTACCAAACCACAATGTTTCAAGTGGGGCTGAGTTTTTCATTTGCTATTTTGTACTTTAAATGGCCTTTTCAATCAACTTCTGTATTAGGTATCTATTGCTGCATAAACAGTTCCCCCAAAACTTAGCAACTGAAAACGAAACATTTATTATCTCACAGTTTGGGCAGGTCAGTAACCCAGAAGCGGCCTTAGCTGCTGGCCCTGGCCCAGGGCCTCAAGGCTCAACTTGGGGAGGACCCACCTCCAAGCTCACCTGTCTGGCTGCCGGCAGCCTCGGGTCCTGGCCATGTGGGCCTCTCCCCAGGGCTGCTTGGGCATGGCCACTGACACCCTCCTTTCCCCCAGGGAGAGAACAAGGGAGGGGGACCAAGCCCCCATGACAGACGTTGGTCTTGTTACAAGTGAATCTCAGAAGTGACATCCCGTCCCGTGTCCCGTGTTCTATTCACCAGTCATTAGTCCCACCCACACTCTGGGGGTGCACAGGGAGCAGGTACAAAGGGGCAGGGATCACGGGCCTGCCTGGAGGCTGTCCACCATACCCCCAGTGAGGGGTCCTCGTCCAGCTGGGTGAGAGGCCTTCTCTGTAGAGTCCAACACTGTCGGAACTGAACACTCACTCCGTGCTCGGCACCGTTCCAAGAACTTTATGTTGAGCCCTTGGCAACGGCAAGGTTTCCTTGCCATTTTATGGGATAATAAAGAAAGGGAAAGTATCTTGTTCTCAAATCCCACAGCCCATGAGGGCTGGAGCCAGCTGGGACCCCAAAGCCAGAGCGGTGTGAACCCACGCAGGAAGCTGGGCTGGGCATGTGCCAAGAGTCTGCAAGGCCTGGCACTGTGTCCCCCCAGGGGAGCCGACATTTGATCTGACGTCCAGGAAGAGGCGGTATCAGAACTGGCTCTGTGGGCACCCTGAGCCAGGGGTGGGGGTGCAGGGTGGGGCGTGAGTCCCAGGGAGGGGAGCTCGCCCCAGGAGGGTGGTGTAGGCCGGACAGAAGGCTGAGGCCAGAGCCCAAAGGCTCCTCTGGGTCTAAGAATGGCCAAGGGGGAGGATGGAAGCTGCTGCGATGGGGGACTGGGTGGGGATACGGGCTCTGCTGGGGTAGGGACACCTCTGAGGAGCAGCCTGGTTGAGCTATGGCGCAGGGAGCGGGGTGCTTGCTCAGTGTGGGGTCAGGACCGCGGAGTCAAGGTTTCTGTTTGGGGTGTCAAGGTGCGGTTGAGGTACTGGTCCTGGCTGTGGCCACACCCTCTGCCCTCTCAGTGGGCCAGTGCCAGCCCAGACCCCACCCAGGCTGACACTCCGGATGTGGCCTCCCAGGTCACCTGCCCTGAGGCAACGAGTCATGGGCACTCCACCCAGAGGCTGTGCACCCCTTCCCAGCCAGTCCAACCTGTTTGCCCAGCACCCTGATGGCTGTCCTCTACCCTGGGTCCCTGCTGCCCCTGCTGCCCTGGGAGCCACCACTCTTCATGGAGCAACAAGCCCTCAGGCCAGGCTGTTACACTGTTGGGTGCCTCCTCCTCCAGGGAGCCCACCAGGCTTCCTAACCACTCCCAGACTTTCTTTTTTTATATATTTTTTAATTTATTTTTTAAAATTTTATTTATTTTAGAGAGGGAGTCTCACTCTGTCACCTGGGCTAGAGTGCCATGGTGTCAGCCTAGCTCACAGCAACCTCAAACTTCTGGGCTCAAGCCATTCTCCTGCCTCAGCCTCCGGAGTAGCTGGGATTACAGGTGAGAGCCACCACCCACAGCTAATTTTTCTATTTTTAATAGAGACAGGGTCTTGCTCTTGCTCAGGCTGGTCTCGAACTCCTGAGCTCAAGGGAACCTCCTGTCTCGCGGCCTCCTAGAATGCTAGGATTACAGGCGTCGGCCACTGCGCCCGGTCACCCAGACTTTCTAAGAGTATAGAAGTGTGCAGAAAAGGCTGCAAAAATCCAACCCACCCCTCCACAACTGCAGATATTTGGTTTCTCCCCAGAACTGATGTCCAGCACTCACCAAGTGCCACAGGCCCTAGCCAAGACCTGTCCTCCTACCCCAGTGGCCCTCTGGGCCCCTCCTGACCAGCCTCAGAATCTCTCCAGAAAACACTGGACAGCCTCCTCCCTGCTCCCCCGCCACATTTGCCCAGCCAGCTCCCCAGCTAAGCCTCCACTGCCCTGCGCCCCAGCTGGCCCAGCCCTGCTCACTGCCGGCCTGCACCCCTATGTCCAGCCCTGGGCATCCCGGCCCACTTCCGTGCCTTTGCCCGCGCAGTTCCCCGACCTAACCTGCACCCTCCCTGCTCCAAATGTCCAGATCCTTCCCACCCTTCAAGGCTCCGCTCAAAGCCTGATTGCTGAGCTTGAAAGAGTGACCTACCCTCTCAGAGCCTCAGTTTCCCTGGTTGTACCAGGAGGCGAATCATTTCTCCCTTGCCAGGGAGCTGGGAGGAGGCAAGAAGGCGCGGGCTGTGGGGGCCTGGCACGCAGGGGGCCCTGAGCCTCTGGCCCTCCCGGCCCAGCCCGCGGTGCTCCCAGTCCGGGCCAGGTGCTCACTAAGCCCTGCCAGGTGGTGACGGCGCCTTGAGCGGCCGGTTCCCGCCCCCCGAAACCAGCCCGGGGCCCCTGAAATGCGGCCCGGAAGGCCTCGCGGGAGAACATCTGCGCGGAGCTGCGGGATGGGGGCGGGATGAAATCCGAGCGGCTGGGGCTGCCCTCCCCGCTGCCCTCCCGGCGGCGGCGCCTCCTGCGGCGCGGCGGGTTCGGGCTGGGGGAGGGGCTGACCCTGTAGGTGGCGGCTCAGGCCCGACAGCCCCGGCCCCGGCGCCTGCAGCCCCCCCTGAAGGGCCGCTGCGCCCTCCTCGGGTCCCGGTCTGTGAAATGGGGCGGCGACACCGCCGCACCGCTGGCCTCGGTGTGCGGGGGAGGGGGGGTCCTTTGTCCGTTACTAACGGTAACGCCCAGTCGCTGGGAAAAAGCTCAGTTACAGAAAAACACACCCAAAAGATGACCGTGACCTGGACGGCACCTCGGGGATGGGGAGCGCGGGGCTGAGCGCGGGCCGCGGAGGCACGTGTTGCTCGTGTCCCGTGTTCGGGGGACAGAGCGGCGCCGAGGGGCTCAGGGCCCGGGCGGTAGTCGGCGCTCGAACCCAGGCCCGTCTCCGCGCAGCCCCGCCCCAGCGAGGGCGCCGCCATCGCCACCTGCCCCTTCGGCGGCCCTGCCAGGGCGTCGCGTGCGCGCGCGCAGGGACCCGCGGGCCGGGGCTCCCCCTCCCACCCGGGGAGATTACGTGGAGACTTTGAACCCTGTCCCGGAGCCCAGATCGGCAGGATTAATCCGATGGCTTTTCAAACCCGGGCCTCGCCTTGCGAACTGCCCGCGGGCAGGGCCGCCGCCCCCTCTGGGGCCGGTCAAGTCTCCCCTCCAGCCCGCCCCTGGCCGTGGGGAGGCGAGGGAGCTGTTGCCCCATTTTACCGGCGACAAAGGGGGTGGGGCAGTGCTTTATCCGGGGCCCAGGAACCTGGCTCTTCCAGTGCTTTCCGGTGCACGGGGGGACGCCCGCGATGTGCCGGCTAAAAGCACCGCCCACCCCACCGCCGGCGTGGAGTCGCGGCTCCCGGCGGCCCACCTTATCCCGGAAGCCTGCCCTGCGCTTGGTGACTCGCCACCCGGCCCGAGTGCGCCCTGCGCTTAGTGCCCTGAGGGCCGAGGGGGCGCCCGCGGGACTGCTCTTTTCTCCAGCACCCAGCGCTCCCGGCTAAGGCTGCGCCACGGTGGGGCTGGGGCAGGGCCCGGCCCGCAGCTCGGTTTCCCCACCTGGACTGACTCAGTGGCTGGTGAGAGCTCTTCGGAGCTGGGCAAAGGTTGTTCCCACCCTTCTGGGTTCACCCTGAGGTTCCTCTGCTCAGTTCTCACTGCCTTTTTCGTCCTGTCTGCTAAGAGCACCGTGGTTTTCCAGGGCGGACGCCACCCATCCACCCTGTAGGGGAGCGGTGTGCTGGGTGGCACCCACCCTGCCAGTTCTGGGCCCGCCAATCAGCATCCCCCCGCCCACTGGTTTGGAGTAGAGCACCAGGCCCTGCAGGTGGGGCGGGGTGGGCGGTTAGGGTGCAGTGACCTGGCCTACGGGAGCCACCTTAGGTGGGATCTCATCGGAGGGTGCCGAAGAGCCCGGGTGGGGGACTAGGTCCGCCCTGGGCTTTTTGGCTTCAGGCTGATCACACCCTGGCTCTGTTTTCCGTGTTCCTTCACTCATTCCACACTGGGCCCTCAGACAGCTTAGGGTGTCTCCAGAGACACGGCCCCACTGTAGCGTCTACCCCGGGGTGGGTGGGTGCTTAAAGCCTGGACCACACCCAGTTAGTTATGGGGTGACGTGGGGCTATCACGGGCAGGACGGGAGATCCCAGGGTGAGTTTGGACAGGACTAGCGAGGAGGTGGGGGTGAGGGAGGAGAGAGGATTCCTGGGCTCCCTGAAAGAACAACGGGGTGGGGGTGGGGAGCAGAAAGGAGGATTGTGGGCCATATGCAGCCTTTGGACCTCAGCCCAGCTCCGAGGAGCCACAGCTGGGTGTAGTGCAGCTGATTGGTGGTGTAGTCGATCCCTCTGGCCTCGGCACCTTCCTAGGGCTCTGCCACCCTGGGAAGAAAAGAATCCTTGCTTCGTCACGCAACACGGGAAGGTGCCTCTTGACCCTGGTGTGGCTCTGTGGGGAGGGCGAGGATAGGAGTGCGACGCCTGTTTTGCAGATGTTTGTAGATTGCAGTAAGAGCCAGGCCGTGATGGGCTGGACAGGACCAAGAGCCCAGGTTCTGCCTGTACCACTTAGTGGAGTCTTCCCAGGGGGCGCAGCAGGCTGGAGATGAGAAGGAATCGCAAGGAGCTAAGCGGCGAGGAGAAGTGGGAGAAGGGCTGGGCCGGTGGAGGGCATGTCTGGAGAGAGGCTCAAAGCCACCGTGTGCCCAGGAAACCCCTGAGTCAGAATCTGAGTGGAAAGAATTTGGAGTAGGTCTGTCTGTCTGCCAGTGTCTCTCTGCTTGAGGCTGCTAAGGTGCGGGCACGGAGTGGTCAGCGCCCCGTGTTTGGGTGGCCTGGTGGGTGAAGGAGGTGGTGGAGGAAGATGTGCAGGGGAGGGGCAGGGAAGACACCTTGGAACTGGGGCCTGGCCGATGGGGAAGGCTGCGCTGGTGGATGGGGCGGGGGTTGGTTAATCCATGGGGAAACCTTGTGCTTCTCTCTGCTTCCTCTGGAAGCTTCATGATGCTTCCAGCAAAAAAATTTAAAAAGGCATAAACATGAGAGGTGGACACAACCACATGCACAGGTTCCAGCACATTTTAGGAAGATAAAAAACTGAGAGGACTCAGCAGAGAAGGGGAAGCAGCCCCTGACGTGCTGGCCGAAAGCACCCGTGTACACCTGGGCCCCACGTGCTGTGGAGGCGGGATGGAACCAGAGGACCGGCTGTTCAGGGAGTTGCTACAGCCCTGCGGCAGACAGCCCTAGGGGGAGCCCAAGGATTGGCCACCCTCTGGTGTTCACACCCTCGTGTGCCCTTGAGTGCCGGCGGGGCCTACCCCGTGGGATGTGGCATCACCTTGTGTTATGCTAGACCCGTGTGGGCAGCCTGGAACAAGAACTCCTCCTCGAGGGCTGGATGAAGGAAGCGGCATGTTCATGAGGCCCATGTGGCGGCCTTCAGCCGACAGCCAGCAAGGTGCCAGGGCCCCGTCACACAGCCACAAGGAAATTAATCCTGCCGACACCAAATGAGCTCAGAAGCAGATTTTTCCCCAGTTGAAGCTCCGGTAATAATGCGCTGCGACATCTTGATTGCAGCCTGTGAGACCCTGAGCAGAGGCCCCAGCTCAGCTAGACTTCTAACCCACAGCAGGGGTCGAATACATGCGTGTTGCTGGCCAGGTGCGGTGGCTCTCGCCTGTAATCCTAGCACTCTGGGAGGCCAAGCAAGGCCGGAGGGTCACTTGAGGTCAAGAGTTTGAGACCAGCCTCAGCAAGAGTGAGACCCTGTCTCTACTAAAAACTTGCTGTGACAGGCTGTGTGACTTGCTTAGGCCAGTGAAAAGTGAGTGGAAGTGACATGTGGCGCAACCGTGAGTGAAAACTCGAAAGGTCATCCCGTGGTCCCACGCTGGTTGCTTTTTTCCCTCTGCTACGGGAAAAGCATGTCGCAGATGGAGGCTGCTCCTTCGGCTGAGGTCCCACAATAAAGAGGGCACTTGAAGCCCAGCCGAGCCCCTGCAGGCAGCGTATAACATGAGTGAGAAATAGGCCTTTGCTGTCGTGAGCCCCGGAGATGGGGGTGCTTGTTACTACAGCGTAACTTAGCAAAGCTGACTGATACACCCGACAGAAAAGCTGTCTCGATGCCTCATAACCCAAAGTGAATCGTTGCACATGCAGAGCTTCCAGTCGGCCTGCCCGTGCTCCAGTCTAGTGCGAGTGGCAGCCAAGGATCGCCAGGCATCAGAGGAAACCCTCCAACAGGAAAGCCACACTAGAACAGAGAGAAAGGAACTGGGATGAAAAGAGAACAGAAAGGAACAGAAGAAAATGCCGAAATATACCCTAATTCCTCAGAGAGGACATTAAACCAGGATAATGGAATTTGTTTTGATGGACAAAGAACTTGTGGAAGTTTAAAGGATGATAGTGAAAATAAACGGTAGGAGAACAAGTTAGGAAGATCTCCTAAAGAGTGGAAGTAGGCTGGGTGAGGTAGCTCGGAGGACCTGCAATTCTAGCACTTTGGGAGGACAAGGCAGGAGAATTGCCTGAGGCCAGAAGTTTGAGACCAGCCTGGGTCACATAGCAAGACCCCATCTCTAAAAAATTTTTTTAATTAGTAAGAAAAAGGGTAGAAGTAAATGACAAAGAAACAGAAAATTGGAAACAAAACAAAAAAAAAACAAAAATTAGAGGATGAGACCAGAATGATCAAATCCAACCACAGGAGTTCTAGAAGGAGGGACCTGAAGGACATGAGTGTCCAGGGCGCAGGGGCTGCTGTGCCTGTACAACAGTCTCAAAAGGGCCCGCCCCAAGGCACAGCTTTGGGCTTTGTGGGGTCTTTTGGGAGCACCAGGGATAAATCGAAGACCCTAAACACCTCCAGAGGGGAAAATCAAGTCTCATGCCAAAAACTGAGGGTCAGAAAGGCTGTGGGCCTCTCAGCAGCAGCACTGGAAGCTAGACAGCAATGGAGAAACTCCTTCAAAATACTGGGGAGGCCAGGCACGGTGCTCAAGCCTGTAGTCCCAGCACTTTGGGAGGCCAAGGCAGGAGGATCGCTTGAAGCCAGGAGTTTGAGACCAGCCTGGGCAACATAGCAAGACCCCACCTCTAAAAAAAAAAAAATAAGAAAAATTAGCCAGACATGGTGGCATGTGCCTATACTCCTACCTACTCTGGAGGCTGGGGCAGGAGGATCACTTAAGCCCAGGAATTTGAGGCTGCAGTGAGCTATGATTCTTCCACTGCACTCTAGCCTGGGCAGCAGAGCAAGACCTTATCTCTAAAAAATGCTGGGGAAATGATTTTCAACCTGAAATTCTATATTGAGCCAAGCTATCGTCAAGCATGAGGTTTGATAAAGAACTTTTCAGATATGCAAGGATTAAAGAAATCACTCTCTCATGCACCTTTTCTCAAGAAGCTACCAGAGGATGTTCTATAGAAAAATGAGGGAGGAAACCAAAAAAGAGAAAGACATGAGATGCAGGAAACAGGGATCCAACGCAAGAGAGCAGCCGAGGGAAACCCAGGTCCACAGCGGCTGTGCTGTAGGCCCGGAGAGCAGCCGGCATGGATTGCGGCAGGAGGCAGGCTTCTGGAGGGAAACTGTGGGACGGACAGTGGTGAGGACAGACTCTGCGGTGGGCAGGAAATAGTATTGAGAGCGTTGGCGCGTTGGGAAGACTTAAAGGTGTGTACAAAGAAAGCTAAGTTATTAGTTATCCATTACTGCGTAACAAATGGCCGCATATTTATCTTACAGTTTCTGGGTGTAATTGTGCAGGGGCTCTGGGTAGGGTCTCACAAAGCTGTAATCAAGGTTCCCGCTGGGATTTCAATCTAATTCTAGGGTTTCACTGGGGAAGGATCTACTTCTGGGATCACTGCAGTCGCTGGCAGAATTCAGTTCCTTGCTATTGCAGGACTGAGGGCTTCAGTTTCTTGCTGATCGTTGAACTTAGCTCCTAGAGGCCACCTGTAGTCCTTGCCACGTGGGCCTCTTGACACAGGCAGCCCACACGTGGCAGCTCCCTTCCTCTAAGACAGTGAGGGACGAGGAGACTCAAGCGAGATGGGAGCTACAGTCTCATGTCACATAATCACATACATTCCGTCACCTTTGTCCTATTGGTTCCAGAGCATGACGTGTCATTCCCACACTCAAGTGGAGGGGACTACAAAAAGGTGTGAATGCCAGGAGTCAGGGATCTTTGGTAGCCACTTTTGAACGAGCCGACTGCATTAAAGCAACCAAAAACAACGGCAATTATTAACTTCATGGAAAAGTAAAAGTTAAATCAGAAAGGAAATATAATCATAGCGCATCACTTGGCTCAGTGGCAAACAAGGTTTATAAAATCATTATGATGAACAACCAAATATTGGTTTAAGCAAAAATTGGAATAATATTGATGCCGACAGGTGACACAGGGAGCATGTGTGAGTGTGTTGCAGGGAGGAGTGGAAGGCAGCTACACTCCTCTTCCACAAGAGAAAGCCAGTAGGAATTGAGCGGCAAAAGAATGTTATTTATTACATACGCACAGAGATGAATGCAGAAGGAGCCGAAAGAGTTGAATGTGGTTGACTCGGAGAGAATGGGAACGAGGCGGGGGGAGAGGGGCAGGGCTGCTGCTTTCCACGATGGGCCTATTTGCCTTTCGAGACTCTGTGCGTATCGTGTGTGCGTGCTTTAAACTATTGATTGCTTGGATAAAAATATACGTTAATTAATAGGGAAAAGGATGAGGGAGGAGAAACATCCACGAGGAGGGAACAGTGAAGTCCCCAGGGATCCTGAACAACACGAGCTTCTCCCTCCCTGGGGACAGGGTCTCGCACTCTGGGGAGTGGGTCCTGGGAACGGGGCTGGCCCGCACAGGAGGGACTATTGCAACCAGAACTTCCACCAGGAAAGTGCAGTAACTGCCTGGGGACTGGACGCCAGCAGCTCCCAGGACTGGGACGGCAGGATTTGGGAGGATGGCGGTGGGGGTGACTGTGCATCCCCCAGGAGGCGGGAAAAGAGGCCCAGAGAGGATGCCCTCACCCTGGGCGTCCGGGAGTCTCCTTTCTCCGTAGACATTTCTTGGGGAGACTCTGGAGGCTCTGACCAGGGTTCATTTTTGTTTTTAGAGACACGGTCTCACTATGTCGCCCAGGCTGGAGCACAGTGGCTATTCACGGGCGCATCACAGCCTTGAAATCCCAGCCTCAAGCCGTCCTCCCACCTCAGCCTCCCGAGTAGCTGGGACTACAGGTGTGCAACACCGCACACAGCCTTGTTTTGTTTTCAATTCAGTAGATTTTGTATAATTTTTGAAAAATCCAAGTAATAAGTGCTTCTGGTAAAAACACTGGGAAGGGACAGGATGTTCTGGAAAAGCACCACCCACGGCCAGTGCTGCTGGGCTGTCTGCTCTCCCAAATGTCCCTCCAGTCCCCGTCTCTGTCTCTCCCTCCCTCCCCCCACAGAAATGGTCTCTCCCTTCAGCACCCAAGGTCTGCACCCTGCTTTTCCCGTTCCGTGTCTGTTTAGGTTCTCTGTCCCTGTCGGGACAGCCGGAGAGGCCGTCTGGCTCCTTTTCCAGGCCCCTGTGCCGGGAGACCCCCATGTCCTCACCCAGTCCCCAGTGGTGGGTGCTCAGTTGGGGTGTAGGATTTTGCTTTTATCAACTCTGCTGTAGGGGGAACACCTCTGCACACCCTGCCAGGCTTTCTTTTGTCCCTCTCTTGGGGGAGGAACGTGTCCTGGGATGCTGGGTCTGTCTGAGGCCAGGAGTCCCAGGCTCCAGCAGCTGTGGGGCCAGACATTTGAGAAGGGTTTAGGGAAAGAAGCGGGGGAGGAAATGCGGTGAGTTTGCATCAGAAAGGGACTTCTGGGGGTGCCTCAGTGCCTGGCAGCCACCAGGCTTAAAAAGGAAGGAAATTCTGGCATGCTACAACACAGATGAACCTTGAGGACATTATGTGAAGTGACATAAGCCAGTCATAAAAGCACAAATTCTGTATGATCCCACTTATATGAGGTAGCTAGAGTAACCAAATCACAGTGACAGAAAGCAAATGGTGGCGGCCAGGGGCTAGAAGCAGGGGGTAGTGGGGAATTGCTTAATGGGGACAGAGTTTCAGTTTGGGACTAGGAAGAGCTCTGTGTGGATGGATGGTGGTGACGGCTGTACGATAATATGAATGTACTTAATTCTGCTGAACTATACATTTAAAAGTGGTTACGATGGTTGAATTTTATGTTATATTTATTTTTATCGTAGTTAAAAAAATAAACAACAAACCCTCCCTTTGCTCCATGCTGCTCCCACACAGAACTGGCCACATAATTTGCAGGAACCCTTGTTCAAAAAATTATTAAGAATTTCAAGATGGGCCAGGCACAGTGCCTCACGCCTGTAATCCTAGCACTCTGGGAGGCCGAGGCGGGTGGATCATTTGAGCTCAGGAGTTCGAAGTCAGCCTGAGCAAGAGGGAGACCCCGTCTCTACTAAAAAAAAAAATAGAAAGAAATTATCTGGACAACTAAAAATATATATAGAAAAAATTAGCTGGGCATGGTGGCGCATGCCTGTAGTCCCAGCTACTCGGCAGGCTGAGGCAGGAGGATGGCTTGAGCCCAGGAGTTTGAGGTTGCTGTGAGTGAGGCTGACGCCACGGCACTCTAGCCCCAGCACCAAAGTGAGACTCTGTCTCAAAAAAAAAAAAAGAAAAAAAAAAAATTTCAAGATGGCAAAGGCAGAGCGTTAAAACCAAGTGTGGCCTCTTCTGGGCTCAGGACCCTGGGTGACTGCACAGGCCACAGCCCAAAGGCCGGCCTTACCCCCGACCACAGCTGCAGCCCCCTCCTGGGCTGCTCTTCCGGGTCCTCACTCCCGTGACTCTACTTGCTTTCAGCTTGGTGACAGGACCCAGACTTCAGGCCTCTGGGCCTTTGTCCCTGACGCTCCCTCCTTCCTGGCAGCTTCCTACAGCTTCAGATCCTGAGTGAGCTGCACTCAAATCCCGGACCGGTAGCGAGGACAGCAGAGGCTCGGCTTGGGTGAGGCCACCCGGGTCTTGTCCCGCCAGCCCAGCGCCAGCCCGGGCCTGCCCCAGGACCCGCTCGCTCCTTGGGGATCAGACCAATGAAGCAACGCAGCCACCACGTTTTATTCCGATACTGACAGTTGCTACCAAGGAGTCGGCATCTGCGTGTCGCAAGGTTTGTGTGACCTTCCGGCAACCACGCGGAGTCGCCCCACGTGATCTGGCGGGACCCGCACAGAAAGGAGGGGACTCGCCCAGGGGCACGCGAGGCCGGGCTGGGGCTCAGCCTTGGGCCCGAGGCCTGCGGGGCTTCAGGTCCAGCCGCATCCCGGGGGGACCAGTCCGGGCCTCCGCCCTCGGGCGCGCTCGCGGGGCGAGGCTGAGCCGGCCCAGGAGCCTGCGGCCGGGGTGGGTGTGGGGGCTCCTGGGGGACAGCGGCGCCCGCCGGGCTCGAGTCCCGCTCCCGTCCCCCCACGCGGGCCCGGAGGCCGCGCGTCCCCACGGGGCGGGAGCGGACGCGGGCCGTAGCCATGGAGACCGCGCCAGACAAAGAGCCCGCGGGGGCGGCGGGGCGGGACCCCCGCCTCCGCGGAGACCCGCGGGAAGCCGGTCCCTTCCTCTCCGGGCCTCAGTTTCCTCGTCCGGACCTCGGGCCGGCCGCAGCAGCTGCTGGCTTAGCCCCCTACCGGCTGCTCCTCCCTCTCCCTCCTCCCCCTGCGGAAACAAACGAAGGCGGGATGCCCTGCAGGGGCCTGAGGTCGGTGTGCTGGGCCGTGGGGTCAGCTCCTCCCTCCCTCATCCGGAGGGGAGACTGAGGCCGCAGGTGGGGAGGGGAGGGTGGTCCGCACCTGTCTAGGCCCTTGTTGTCCCTTCTGGGCGAGGGGCCGGGCTGTGGGGGCAGGGGAGTGACATGGCCCTGCACTTAGACCCCCGGTCTGGCTGAGGACAGGGAACCAGGCAGGTCCATCCTGGGCGGCCCAGAGAGCTTGTCGGGCAGGGGAGGCCCCTCAGGGCAGCTCGGCCTTAGGGCAGACACCCGAGGAGGCCAGGCTACCCACTGGCCCTGCCTGCACTCCAGGCTGTTAGGGGGGTACCAAAGGGGTACCCTGGCCCCGGGGTAGAGGCATGGGGAGCAGATCCAGGAGCCAATGGTGACCCTCTGTCGCGTCCTTGGGGCCGGTGCTGACTGTGCTTTGGGAGAGGGACACGTGGGGGCTTTGCAGTGGAGGTGGCCTCCCAGGCAGGGAGCCCAGCTTGTGCAAATGCGGGGCTTGGGCAAGGCTGGGGGCCTGCTGCCAGCCTGGGGGTCCAGAAGGCTTAGCGTTGACTTTTCAATACCCTGAGGTGTTTCTGGCCCAGGGGAACTGCAGGGACGGGAGGGAAGCTTTCTCAGGGAGGCCCTTCCGGTTCTAGGACTGACGCTGGACGAAGGGGCCTTCCACGCTCCTGGGCAGAGCCCCAAGCCGCTCCACGTCTGAGAAGCTCATGCCCTCCCAGAGGGTGGGCACGGCCATACTCGGGCACCCAGCTCCTTCCCAAGAGCCCCGTTATAGTCACAGGCTGGGGGACACTGGCCATCTCCTTTACCCCAAGCGGGGCCTCAGTTTCCCCATCTGTAAGAGGATGAGTGGATGTTTGGACTCCAGGCTCTCACAGCCCTAGGGTCTCCAAGGCCTTGTTCCGGTCACCATCAGGTAGCCAGCAGGGCCCTGGGCCTCTCTGGGCTGTGTGTGCCACCCTGGGCCCCTGAGGGGATCTGTGATAGCAGGTCACCTTCTATCCCATCCACCTTGGGCCAGACCGTAGCCAGGGGCCAGGCAACAGTGAGCGTCGGGCCTGGTCCCTAGCCCCCCACCCCCACAGAACCCACGACTCAGGAGCAGGCAGACCAGGCCAGGAACAGGGCCAGCAAGCTTTGCGACACCTGTGGGGCCCTGGGCACACCGTGGCTGCTTTGGGCTTGATTTCCTTAAGCCGGAGTGATGCCAGTTCCCTGAGGTGTGGTGGTTCTGACCAGCAGGGTGGGGTGGAATGGAGAGGATGTCGCTAACGGGGTGTCATCAAAGAGGCCCACCCTTCGAATGGATGGGCCCCTGAGGGCACCAGGACCCTGTGCCAGGTGTGATATTCTCCCTGCAGGTGACCCAAAGACAATCGTGCCCCTTTCGGCCTGTGTTCTCTTGCCAGGAAGCAGGACCTTGCCAACTGCAGCAGGAACGTGGTGTGGACAAAGCCTGTCGGACAGTGACTGTCCTGCCCTGCAACCTGCCCTCTCCCTGCAGCCCTCAGGCCCCCGGATCCTGGTCCCTGGGCCTGATGTCCCCTTTTTCCTTGATACTTTGGCCCCCTTAATCCTGCTTGGGGTGTCCGAAGAGCTGCCTGTGACTCCACAGGGGCCATAGACCAGGCCCAGTGCCCACTGTCGCCTGGCCCCTGGCTATGGTCAGGCCCGAGGTGGGTGGGGACAGAAGGTGACTGCTATCACAGATACCCCTGTTGGCCCCAGCAACCTGTGCCCAACTTGGGGCAGGAGGCTTGAGGGGCCTTGGTGGCTGCCCTGCCAGGGATCAGTCAGCCAATCAACAAGCCGCAGGGATCACCCAGAACATAGGAGTGGGTGTGGGGAGGCAGAGAGGGACACATGATGGGAGATAGAGGGCCCTGCCATGTCCTCCATGCTCAGAGACCTTTGGCCCAATTTCCAAGGGATGGAGTCCCCCAGCTTTGAAGGGAAAGAGCCCATTTTGGCATTGCTTCCGGGGATACTCAGGAAATGCCCACCATGTGGCCCTGACCACCCCACTTGCACTGTAAAGGAGGGAACAGCCCGGGTGGCCTGGGCCCCTGTGGTTGCAGAGTGCCCTCCAGCTGGGCCTAAAGCGTAGACCTGGGCAGAGGGGAAGCAGGAAGGGCATTCAGGCGGGTCACAGCCTGCGCAAAAGCCATTGGCCTTTGGTAGTTGCAGGGAGATGGGCCTTCCTGAAAGAGAGACGGCATTGAGAACAGTCAAGACACAAGGGCCGGGCGCGGTAGCTCACGCCTGTAATCCTAGCACTCTGGGAGGCCGAGAAGGGAGGATTGCTTGAGCTGAGGAGTTCGAGACCAGCCTGAACAAGAGCGAGACCCCATCTCTACAAAATAGAAAAATTAGCCAGACGTGGTGGCAAGCGCCCATTGTCCCAGCTACATGGGAGGCTGAGGCAGGAGGACCACTTGCACCCAGGAGTTTGAGGTTGCTGTGAGCTATGATGATGCCACTGCAGTCTAGCTGACACGACAAAGCAAGACTCTGTCTCAAAAAAAAAAAAAAAGAATTTGTTCACGAGGGTCTCATGAATATGCTGAGTTTTGCTTATATAATTTGTGATTCATACCATTCAATCTTCCAGAAAAAATTAGTGGCAGCCTACAGAAAGTCAGAAACAATCAATCTGTAACAATAGAAATAGATAATTTTGAACAATCAAGAGTGTGGAGGACACGCACGTTTTTACCCTATTTCAGGGCATAAATGACCAATTTGGGGGCGTCAAATATAGCTGTGAGTTTCCTGGCAGTCAAGCATAAAGGGAGCAAGAATGGTCTGTAGGATGGGGGAGGTGAGAAAAAAAGAATGGTCTATAGGAACGTGGCAATTTGATCAAAGGGAGCACACCAGGCAGCTAGGAGACCCGGGCTTCTTCCCAGAAAGCAGCTCTATTATGAGCTCATACCTGAAACCTCAGCCAGCAGGTGTTCTCTGTGGGAGGCCTCTGGGGACAGGCCAGCAGGCCCAGAGGAGAGAGACAGCGATGAGCTGTGCAGCCCCAGGTGTCATGCTCTCCGTGGGCCAAGGCTAACCCAACTCTCTGGGTCACAGGGCCTCAGGGCCCCAGCAGCAGATCATCAGAAATGCTGCCCTGGGAGCCTCACCCTGGGTCCCACGATGGCACCCTCCCACCCCCGCACTGCCCTGCTTCCCAAGTGCTCCCCTGGAGGACCAGGAGTGAGCTTTCTCTCCTCGCTGCAGAGTGGGCTGTGCTCACGCTGGTCTCTCCCCTTTGCACATGCTGTTCCTAGTGCAGTGCCTGGAATGCCCTTCCCGCCCTCGCCTGCCTGGCAAACCGTTCTTCACGGCTTAGTTCACACGTCGTCTCCTCTAGCTCCATGCTGACCCTGATGGCACCCTTACCACACCCTGCTGGCACTGTCCATTTACTGCGCTATGTTTCTGTCCCTTTAGATCCCAACACCGGGCTGGGGCTGGCCCCGGGTGAGCCAGGCTTGGCGTATTTACGCAATGATCTAACTAGAGAGTGTCCTCTGAGTAGGAAAGGACTTTAGGTTCACGGATCCCATTGTGCAAATGGGAAACTAACACCCCGTGCTGGTAAATGAGCAGCCTGTGGCCACCCAGGGAGTCAGGCAGAGCTGGGGCTGGAGCTGGGATGGCTCCCCAGGTGGCAGGGAAGTGGCACCAAGATTCAGAGGACAACTGAATTCGAGTCCCCACTGTGCCCCTTTCTCCCTCTGTGACCCTGAACAGGTCATGTCCCTCGAGAGGCTGATAGCTGCATGGGAGGGAATGGGTTCATCCACGGAAAGCACTTGGCAAGTCCCTGGGTCTCAGCCGGTGCTCAGCTGGGTTCGCTGTGACTAGTACTGAGCCTTGGTTACCACCCCCGACGTCCACACACTCTCCCCCCGCAGGGCAGAGCCGGGGGTCCTTCTGCTCCCCTCCCTCCTCCTCCTCCCCATTTTCCAGCATCCAGGACTTGGACCAACTGGACAAGCTGAGGAAAGGCATTCCAGGTGAGGAAACACGGTGAGCCAAAGAGAGCATGCGCGTGTGCAGGGCCCATTCAGGAACAAGCTGGGGTCAGGTTTCTCTTTCAGGAGCCCCAGGCACGCAGGTGGTGGGACAAGAGGTAGGAGAGGCTGGCAAAAGCCGGCCCAAGTGGGCTCTTGAATGCCAGGCTGAGGAGCTTGCCATGTGCTCCCGGGACTGGCTGGGAGCGTTTCCTTGAAGGTTCGGAGCCGAGGTGGACGTGATCAGACAATGTGGTGGCTGGGCTGGAGGGGCTGGGGAGGGTGAGGTCGCGGCCAGGTGTGGGCTGCAGCCTCGTGGAGGTGAGTGGCGCGGTGCGCCTCCAGGGCGGCAGCGTGCTGGGCTGATGCAGCGTGGCCCCAGCGCCCGGCCCCGGCTGCACTGAGACGCACAGAGGAATGAGCGAATGAGGCCTGTCCTCCGGATTAGAGCCACCCAGGAGGTTGGTCCCCCTGTCCTGTGTGTGCTGCAGCCCTGCGGAGACTGCCCCAGGCTGAGCCTGCGAGGAAGGTGGCTGTACGTCCTTGGCTGAATTGCACTCGGGATTCAGCTGTCCCCTGCACAGCAGCTGCGGGGCGGGCTCTCTCACAGCTGTCCTCCGGGCTGGGCCGGCGCGGTAGGGGGGCTGCGCGGGGCACTCAGGGGCTCTGTCAGACCAGGGTGAGCCCCAACCAAGGAGGGGTTCCACACCCAGGCCCACCTGGGTCCCCATTCCACAGCGTGGGGACTGAGGTGTCTGGGCAAGTCGGACAGGATGGGCCAGGATATCTGGTAATAACAACTCGAGATTCGGGTTTTTTTAAGTTGCCTACATGTTTTCTTTATATAAAACAGCTTTATTGAGATATAATTCACACACCATGTGATTCACTCATTTACAGTGGTGGTTGGGTATGTTCATAGAGTTGTGTAATCATCGCCTCAATCAACTTTTTCTTTAATTTTTAAAATTTTTTTAAAGGAGAGGGAGTGAGGAGGAGGGTGCAATTTCCTTTTTTTTTTTTTTGAGACAAGGTCTCACTCTGTTGCCCTGGGTAGAGTGCAGTGGCGTCATCATAGCTCACAGCAACCTCAGACTCCTGGGCTCAAGCCATCCTCCTGCCTCAGCCTCCCGAGTAGCTGGGACTACAGGCATGCACCACCATGCCCGGCTAATTTTTTCTATATATATATTTTTAGTTGTCCAGATAATTTCTTTCTATTTTTATTAGAGATGGGGTCTCGCTCTTGCTCAGGCTGGTCTCAAACTCCTGACCTTGAGCGATCCACCCGCCTCGGCCTCCCAGAGTGCCAGGATTACAGGCGTGAGCCACCGCGCCCGGCCCATTTTTCATCCTTTTTCACCTGAATATCCTGAGTCGATCATCCTTTTTTCCTGCAGAATTGGCAACAATGTCCTCACTTTCATTTGTGACGTTAGTAATTTGAGTCTTCTCTCTTTTTTTTCTTAGTCCATCTGGCTAAAAGTTTGTCAATTCTGTTGATATTTTCAAAGAACCAACTTTTGGTTTCATTGATTTTCCCTATTTTTCTGTCTCTATTTCATTTATCTCTGCTGTGATCTTTATTATTTCCTTCCTTTTGCTAGCTTTGGGCTCAGTTTGTTCTTCTTTTTCTAGTTTCTTAAGTTGTAAAGTTAGGTCTTTGATTTGAGATCTTTCTTGTATTTTAGTGTGTTTATTGCTATATATTTCTCTCTTAGCACTGCTTTCCCTTGTCTCATAAGTTTTGGTATGTTGTGTTTTTGTTTCATTTGTCTCTAAATGTTTTCTAATTTCCCTGTGATTTCTTCTCTGATCCATTGGTTAAAAGCGTGTCGTTAAATATCTACATTTTTGTGAACTTTCCAGTTTTTCTTCTTCTTCTCCTCCTTTTTTTTTTTGAAAGACAGGGTCTCTTTCAGCCTCCCAAATGCAGTGATTACAGGCATGAGCCATCCTGCTTGGCCCAGTTTTCCTCTGTTCGTTCTTTCTTTTTTGAGATAGGCTCTCACTAGAGTGCAGTGGTGTGATCATAGCTCGCTGCAGCCTTGGACTCTTGGGCTCAAGTCGTCTTCCTACCTCTGCCTCCTGAGTAGCTGGGACTACAGGCATGAGCCACCACATCCAGCTATTTTTTAAATTTTCTGTAGAGATGGGGTCTTGCTGTGTTGCCCAGGCTGGTCTTGAACTCCTAGGCTGAAAGGATCCTCCCACCTTGGTCTCCCAACATGCTGGGATTACATGCATGAGCCACTGTGCCTGGCCTTGTTATTGATTTTTGATTTCATCCTGTTGTGGTCAGAGAATATACTTTGTGTGATATTGATCTTTTTAAATCTATTGAAACTTAATTTGTGGCCTAACATGATCTATCCTAGAAAATGTCCCGTGTGCACTGGAGAAGGATATGTGTGCAATGTTGTGGATAGTGTTCTATATGCAGTAGCCCTCTCAACCTTATCTATGGGAGATGTGTTCTAAGACCCCCAGTGGATGCCTGAAGCCACAGATAGTGCAGAACCCTATATTATGTTTTTTCGTATACACACATACCTTTTAATTTATAAATTAGGCATAGTACAAGATTAACAACAATAACTAATAATAAAATAGCACAGTTATAACAATATACTGTAATAAAATTTATGTGAATTTGGTCTCTCTCTGTGTCTCAAAATTGTTGTATATACAATTTTTAGAGCATGGGTAAATGAAATCATGGAAAATGAAACCACGGATAAGAGGGGACCACTGTATCTGTTAGATCCAGTTGGTTTACGGTGTCATTTAAGTTGTCTGTTTCCTTACTTATCTTCCGTCTAGTTGTTCTACCCATTATTGAGAGGACTATGAAGTCTCCAACTATTATTGTAGAACTGTTTATTTCTCCCTTTAGTTCTGTCAACTATTGCTACAAATATTTCAATCTGTTATTAGGTGCATGTATTACTCGGGGTTCTCCAGAGAGACAGAACCCATAGGAGACATGTAGATTGGTGAGAGGGGATTTATTAAGGGAATTGGCTCACGTGATTATGAAGCCTGAGAAGTCCCACGACAGGCCATCTGCAAGTGGACGAACTGGGGAATCTGGTGCTTGAAAGCTTCAGATGTAACTGTCAGTCTGAGGCCCAAGGCCAGACAGCCAGGGATACTAACTTTTATAATTGCCCGTATATTTACTTTCGTTGAGATCTTTATTTCTTCATATGGCTTTGAGTTACTTTCCAGTATTCTTTCAGTCCAACCTGCAGAGCTCCCTTGAGTAGTCTTACAGGATGGTGCTAGTGTAATGAACTCTCTCAGCTTTTGTTTATCTGGGAATGTCTCAATGTCTTTCTCATTTTTGAGAGACAGTTTTGACAGATATAGGGTTCTTGGTTGACAGGTCTTTTCTTTTAGCACTTTGAATATATCGGCCCACTGCCTTCTAGCCTCCAAAGTTGCTAATGAGAAACCTACTGGTAATCTTACTGAGTATCCCTTGTGTGTGATGAGTCACTTCTCTCTTGCTTCTTTCAAGATTCTCTCTGTTATATTTGGCTTTTGAAAGTTTTATCATTTATTTGCTCATATATTTTTATTAACACGTAATATTTGTACCTCTTTATGGGGTACATGTGATATTTTGTTACATACATGGAACATGTGATGATCACGTCAGAGTGTTTGGGGCATCCATCTCCTTGACTATTAATCGTTTCTATGTGTGGGGACATTTCAAGTCCTCTCTTGGCCATTTTGAAATCTACGATGCACTGTTGTTAACTATGGTCACCCTGCTCTGCTATTGAGCATTAGAACTTTTTCCTTCTATCTAACTGTATGTTTATACCATTAGCCAACCTCTCTTCATCCTCCCCGCCCGCATACCCTGCTCAGCCTGCTGTTTCTATTATTCTATTCTCTACCTTTCACAAGATCAACATTTTTTAGCTCCCACATAAGAGTGAGTACATGCAGTATTTGTTTCTCTGTGCCTGGCTTATGAAAGATTGGTTATAATGTGTCTTGGTGTGGATCTCTTTGAGTTCATCTTACTTGGTGTTAACGGAACTTCTTAGAGGTATACATATATATATGTATATATACATATCTTTAATTAAATTTGAGAAGTTTTCAGCCATTATTTCTTCAAAGAGTCTCTCTTCTCCTCTTCTCTCTCTCATCCTTGTGAAACTCCCACAAAGTGTATGTTGGTTCCCTTAATGGTATCCATCTGTCCCTTAGGGTCTGTTTGCTTTTCTTTGATCTTTTGTATTTCTGGACCTCAGACTCGATTATTTCCATTGTCTTTTTTCAAGGTTCGCTGATTCTTTCTTCTGTCTGCTGAAACATGTTTTGAATCCCTCTAGTGAAATTTTCATTTTAGTTATTGTACTTTTTAGCTTCAGAATGTTTTGTATTCTTTTTTGGGTTTTGTTTTTCTTAATATTTACATTTTGTTCATACATTGTTTTCTTGCCTTTCCCCACATCTTCTTTTGGGTCTTTCAGCATCATTAAGATAGTTATTTTAAAGTCTTTGTCTAGTAGATCTGCCATCAGGTCTTCTTAATTATTTTTTTCCTTTGAATGTGCCATACTTCCCTGTTTCTTTGTATGCCTTGTGATTTTTTTTGTTGAAAACTAGACATTTTTTTTTTTTGTGAGACAGAGTCTCACTCTGTTGCACAGGCTAGAGTGCCATCACGTCAGCCTAGCTCACAGCAACCTCGAACTCCTGAGCTTAAGCGATCTTCCTGCCTCAGACTTCTGAATAGCTGGGACTACAGGTGTGCACCACTACACCTGGCTAATTTTTCTATTTTTTGTAGAGATGAGGTCTTGCTCTTGCTCAGGGAGGTGTGAAATGACATTGTTTGCATTTCCCTGGTGACTAGTGATGGTGAGCATCTTTTGATATGTTTATTAGCCATTTGTATATCATTTTGGGGAAATGTTTATTCAGATCCTTTGCTTTTTTTTTTTTTTTTAATGGACTATATTCTGTAGAGCAGTTTTAGGTCCACAGCAAAACTGAATGGAAAGTACAAAGATTTCCCATACACCATCCCTTGCTCATTTAAAAGTAGTGTAACACAATAATGAGTGATCACTAATTCTTGCTTCATGGCCATCATGGGTTGGCAGTGTTTCTGCTCCAAGTCACCTTGCTTCAGGATGCAGGCTGATGAAGCTTCTCCATGGGAGGGAGAAGAGGAAGAGGAAGTGGGAGGTCACCCACTTGCTCTTAAAGCTTTCAGCCAGAAACAGTACATGTCACTTCCACTCACATTTCAGTGGTAAAGCAAGTCATCCAGTGATACCTAACTTCAAGGGGATATGCAATTCTCCCATGAGCCTGGAAGGAGAGAGTGTGAATATTTATGAACACCTCTAATTACTCACAGGAGTTAAATAAGGGGCTTTTTTTGCAGGACTTGTCAGTGCTTTTATTGTGCCATCATTCGCTATCCCTTTCTGGAGGGAGTGGGATGCAGCAGGTGAAATATCCCAGACACACTCAACTGGGGAACCTTTTTCTCCTAGAGCATCTCATGGGATGTGTGTTCCCCAGAATCCCCTTTGGGAACCACTGTCTTGGCTGGTGGCTACTTCCTAAAGGAGGGGTCGACAAACTTTTTGGAAAGGCCCAGAAAGTAAATATTTTAGTTTTTTTAGACCATATGGACCAATTACTTGACTCTGCTGTCGTCGTGCAAAAGCGGCCATATGTAATACGTAAATGAATGAGTGTGCCTGTGTGCCAATAAAATTTTATTTATAGACACTGAAATTTGAATTTCATATAATTTTCCTGTGTCACAAAATATTATTCTTCTTTTGATTTTTCTCAACCAATTAAATGTGTAAAAACTGTTGTCGAAACCACAAGGGGGTTTCAGTCTAGGTCCAGTTGCTCATCGCACAAAGATCTAATTATTGAGAGAAGGAGGATTGCCAAGGAAGAAAGGAGTCTTTAATATGACAGTCGTCTTGCCAGGAGAACGAGAGAAATGCAGCAAAATCCCTCTCTGACTAAGGGAGATCGTGGGCTTTAAAGGAGGGGCCACTTGCCTGGGGGCAGGCCAGGCAGGTAGTGGTGTCTCTCACAAGGGACTACGTGTGCTGGGCAGGTGGTGGGGGATGGAGAATGGGGCATCAGGAAGTCTGCCCAGAGGCCTTTAGAATCTCTGCTCTTTTGTCTTGCAGAAAATCCACCATTTCTGGGAAACCACTCAAAAAGTCAAGTAGTTAGTTAAGCCAGAGGATTACATAGGGTCATTCAAATTTGTTCAATGAGGGGCCAGTTACAAAACCATTCCTGGGCTGGGCGCAGTGCCCGAAGTGCTGGGATTACAGGTGCGGTGGCTCACGCCTATCATCCCAGCACATTGGGAGGCCGAGGTGGGAGGATCACGTGAGGCTAGGAGTTTGAGACCAGCCTGGGCAACAAAGCAAGACCCAGTCCCTACAAAAAATAATAATAAAAAATTAGCTGCTGGTCCCAGTGCAGTGGTGTTTGCAACTAACTGCTCACAACCAGTTACAGATTCCTTCGTTCCTTCTCTGCTCCCACTGCTTCACTTGACTAGCCTTTAAAAAAATCTTTTTATAAAAAAAAAAAATTAGCTGAACATGGGGGCAGGAACCTGTAGTCCCAGCTACACAGAGGCTGAGGCAGGAGGATCTCTTGAGCCCAGGAATTGGAGGTTGCTGTGAGCTGTGATCGTGTCACTGCACTCCAGTCTGGGTGACAGAGTGAGACCCTGTCTCTAAAAACAAACAAACTAACTAACTAACAAAAATACCCATTCTTAGCCCATGGGCTGTACAAAGCAGGTGGTGGGCTGGATTTGCCAACGGGCCATGGTTTGCTCACCCTTCCCAGAGGACAAAGCCCAGCACCTTCGCCTGGCACTAATGCTCCCCAGCCCGTCTTCTACCCCATCTCTACACAGAGCTCAAGCTTGGGCCATGGTAGATGTTTTTTCCTGGAACAAATCACATTCGTTCACTCCCCGGGGCTTTGCACAGCCTGTTCCCCCTTCTGGGAATGTCCTTCCAGCTCTTCTCTGCCTGGGAACCCTGAGGCCTCGCTTGACCTGGGTAGCATCCGGAGCTCCGTCCGGATTTATAGCTGTGTTTGCTCCCCAAAGTGAGCCACGAGTTTCTGGAGGGTGGGGACCTTGTCCTCCTGAGCTCTGCCCCCCAGGCCTGCTATGGTTTGAACATTTCCAAAAGCATGTGTTAGAAACTTAATTCCCAACATTGAGACATGAGGCCTTTTTTTTTAAATTTTTTTTTTCCTACAGAAGTTGGTCCTGTCCACTGGGCCTAATGAGAGGTGGTTTGGCTGTGAGGGCTCTGCCCTCGTGAATGGGTTA
The DNA here is from genome assembly GCF_000956105.1 of Propithecus coquereli. Classification (NCBI taxonomy): domain Eukaryota; kingdom Metazoa; phylum Chordata; class Mammalia; order Primates; family Indriidae; genus Propithecus; species Propithecus coquereli. The sequence continues at coordinate 1,993,878 of NW_012148130.1, read as the reverse complement.
ACGTCATTATTAGGAGAGTAAGTTTGTTATTGCGGGAGTGGGTTCACTAAAAGAGGGTGTGTTCTGAACCATTCTCCCTCCCCTTCTGTCTTTCTCTCACACCGTCTCCTGCTCTTCCACTTTCTGACATGGAATGATGAAGCGAGAAGACCCTCACCAGATGCCACCCCCTTGATCTTGGACTTCCCAACCTCCAGAACTATGAGAAATAAATTTCCGTTCTTTATAAATTACCAAGTCTCATGTATTCTGGTATAGCAGCACAAAAAGGGCAAAGACAGAAAATTGGTACCAAGAAGTGGAACTGTTGCTGTAATAAATTCCTGAAAACGTGGAGGTGCCTTTGGAACTGGGTAATGGGTAGAGCCGGAAGAATTGGAGGATTAGGCTAGAAAAAGCCCAGGTTGCCACAAAGGAGCCTTCGGGGCGATTCCGGTAAGGGCTCAGAAGACGAGAATAGCTGTAGGCAATGTCTGAACCGTCTTGGACATTCCGTAGGTGACTGGGACCAGTATGCAGGGAGCAATGTGGACAGTCACGTTTATTCCGATGAGGTCTCAGACGAATGGGGAATAAGGTATTAGGAACTGGAGGAAGGCTCATCCTTGTGATAAAGTGGCAAAGAACTTGGCTGATTTTGTGTCGGTGCCCAAGGACTTTATGGAAGGCAGAGCTTCAGAGGAATGAACTCGCATATCTGGACGGAGACTCCAAGCAGCACAGCGTTGAATGTTTGCTCTCACAGGCTCGGGCTGAAGGGAGTTGCCTCAGGGTGAATCCTGCCTTGAGTCCCACCCGTATCTGTTCAGATCAGACTCCGGAGTTTTGGAATGAGCTGCATGGTTTCTCTTAACCGTACGCAGAAAAATTCAAGAGGACAGAAATGATGTAGAGATGGAATTATAATGAAAAGGGAAGCAGAATGGAAAGATTGGAAACCGCGCAGCCTGGCCACGTGGAGCATGAAAAGGCATGTTTAGAAGCAAACCAAGGGTGTGGCCATGCCACCATTCGCTAAGGAGATTAGTCCAGCTAGAAGGAAGCCAGCTGTATTCATCCCAACAACAGGAGAATGACCCCAAGGGCATTTTACAGACTCGGAGGCAAGCTAGAACCTTGAGGGCAGTTTCCAGAGAGGCGCCCGCCCGTGGAACCTCCGCAATCGCTGCCCTGCCTCGCCTCAAGTCTCTCCCCCCGCCCCGCCCCGCACCTTGGCACATTTCCCCTTGGCCACCGCAGCTGTGGCTCAAGCGGCCCAGGTGTGGCTCTACTCACTGCTCTGTAAGGAACAAGCTGTAAACCTTGGCAGTGTCCCTGCGGCGCTCATTCTTTGCAGACTCCCAGGAGCAAGAGCTGTGGAGGATGGCTTCCTCCACCTCGATGTCAAAGGGTGTTTTGGACAGCCTGGGGGCCCAGCAGAGACTTGTCACAGGGGCAGGGCCACTGCAGAAGTTCCCACAAGGGCAATGCCCAGCAGTACTCTGGGGTCCGAGCTGCCACGAGGAGTCCCCATCGGGGCAAGGCTTTGGGGAGCCGTGGGAGTAAGGCTGCCCCAGAGCCCAGGACTGTGGAGCTGCGGGCGTCAGGCACCAACCTGTGAGAGCTGCCGCCTGCGCCCGGCCCAGCAAAGCCTCAGGGCGGGGCTGCCCGAGGCCTTGGGGGCCCAATCCCCGCCCCAGCGTGTCTGAAGGTAGCACAGGCACTCAAAGATTGTTCTTAAGTCTTAAGAGTTAATGCTGTTTGCCCTGTTGGGTTTTGGACATGGGACCAGTTACTCCTTTCTTCTCTCCTATTTCTCCCTTTTAGGAAGGGAGTGTCTCTGCTGTGCGGTCCACTGTTGTCTCTGGAAATAGATAACTTGCTGGCTTTCACAGGCTCAGGGCTGGAGGGAATTGCTTCAGGGTGAATCCTGCCTTGAGTCCCACCCACGTGTGTTTAGATCAGACTCTGGACTTTGGACTTTCAGTTGGTGCCATACTGAGTTAAGTCTCTGGGGTTATCGGGATGGGATAAGTATATTTTGTAGTGAGAAGGACATGCATTTTTGGAGGGTAGAATGCTATGGTTTGAATGTGTACCCCGAAAACACATGTTGGATGCTGAATTCCCAATGCAGCAGTGTTGGGATGTGGGGCCTAATAGGCGGTGTTTAGGTCCAGAGGCCTCTGCCCTCACGAAGGGCTTAATGCTGTTATCAAGAGTGGGTTCATTATAAAGGGTGCATTCAGTCCCCTTCTCTCTCTCTCTCTCTCTCCCCCTTCCATCTGCCATCTTCCACCTTCCACCTTCCACCTTCCACCATGGGATGACGCAGCAAGAAGACCCTCACCAGATGCTGGCCGCACAATCTTGTACTTCCATCCTCCAGAGCTGTGAGAAATAAATTTCTGTCCGTTGTAAATTACCCAGCCCCAGATACTCTGTTGTAGCAGCACATAGCAGACTAAGACAGGGCCCCTGGGAGACCGGCTGTGAGCGCTGCCGAAGAGGGAAGGAGATGGGGATGGGGAGGAAGGTACTCCCCGAGGGACGCTGGCCTGGGCAAGGTGCCCAGGTGGGGACGAGGCTGCTGCATCTGAGTCGACAAGAGACACGTGGGGCTTCGGGGTGTGCCAGGGCAGGTCGGCTTGCTGCAGTTCAGCAGCAGGGAGTCATGGGGGGTTCTTCAGCACACTTGTGACTTAATGAAATTCATGTTCTGGGGGGAGGTCCCTCGGGGTGACCAGCTCCCACCTGCTGTCCTGGCCAGGTCCAGACCCTCAGCCATTCTCTGCCAACCCTGAGTCTGGGGAGTCTGTGCAGCTCTGTGAGCTGGGCTTGTGTCCACCCATCTATGACTGAGAACAGATGGCCCTCCCCAGCTTTCAGGGCCCACCCTGGCATTTCTCAAAGGTGTCCAGGTGTCCAGAGTCCTGAACCAATAGTCAGAAGGCCCAAGTTCAAGTTCTGGTTCTGCCCGTCCAAGTTTCTGGGGGGTGTTGAACAAGTCACTTCCCCTCTTGGGCCCTGGATTTCTCCATCTGTCAAAGGGGAGCACTGACTCCTGCCCTTGCCCCGAAGGGACGGTGACTTGTAGGCAGCTGACCTCAGGATGGTGGCTGACAGCACGGGCCTCTCCTTCTCTTTTTTTTTTTTTTTTTTTTGAGACAGAGTCTCACTGTGTTGTCTAGGCTAGAGTGCCGTGGCGTCAGCCTAGCTCACAGCAACCTCAAACTCCTGGGCTCAAGCGATCCTTCTGCCTCAGCCTCCCGAGTAGCTGGGACTACAGGCATGCGCCACCATGCCCGGCTAATTTTTTCTATATACTTTTAGTTGTCCGATTAATTTCTTTGTATTTTTAGTAGAGATGGGATCTCGCTCTTGCTCAGGCTGGTTTCGAACTCCTGAGCTCAAACGATCCACCCGCCTCGGCCTCCCAGAGAGCTAGGATTACAGGCGTGAGCCACTGCGCCCAGCCTGGACTCTCCTTCTTGGGCACTGTTCCCAGGCTGGATGCTGGGAGTGGCCAGGGGCATGAAGCCCGGGTCCTATAGAGAGGGGGGCATGGGCTGGTGACTCAATATCCTGTTGCTGTGTCCCCAGCACCTGGGACTGAATGAGACTCACGGTGTTGGGCTGACTTGAAGCACAAAGGAAGCTGAGTGTGGCGCTACGTGGAAAGGGCTCAGGGGTCTGTGAGTTCCCAGATTGTCAGGAAAAATCGCATCAAAGCCAAACCGGCCCCTGTGCATGCCGCATTGTCTTCTAGCGCCTGGGCATTGAAGCTTCCTGCAGCAGATAAAATTTGGGCCTGGATCTGAGCCAAAAGCCCCCTCCTTTTAGAAATGGAGAAACTGAGGCCCAGAGAGGTCCAGGGATGGGCTCAGGGGATCTCAGGCAGCCAGAGGCAGAACTTGGGCTGGCCCAGGCCCTCTGCCCAGGAGGCACAGATGCCAGGATGTGTGCAGAGTTTGTGCTGTTCATGGGCGGCTGGGCCCCATGGCCCACTAATTAGTCACATCATTTTTGGCATCTCACACAGCCTCAGGGAACTGGAGAATGTCATTGTCAAAGTATTTTTGAATATTTGCCTTCTCAGCAAGAAGATGAGAAAGCTGTGAGAACACTCAGTCTTCCAGAGGATGGATACTAACAAAATAACAAGCGGCGTGAGCCGGAAGGATCTGGGAGCTTGGGAGACAAGCCTGGAGGAATCCCAGGTGCCAGTCACAGCTGCATGACTGTGAGACAGAGGCTCTGCCCCTCTGCACCTCGGTGTGCTCACCTGTGACATGGCTCATTCATTTCTCAGGTATTTACGGAAGCCTGCGAGGGCCTTGCGCTGCCCGGGCTCTGCCGAGCAAAGCAGACAGAAGCCCCCGCTCTCCAGGGGCTGCCATCCTCCGGGAGCCAACAGTACAAACCAAGTCAGACCCGCTGGCTGGCGGCCTGCACATGGGACCGAGAAAACCCCTTGGGTGGGGGCAGTGGCCTTTTCTAAGAGGTGGTCAGGGACTGGCTCACTGAGAAGGTGACACCCGAGTGAGGATGGGAGGGAGGCGAGGAGCCAGCCCAGGGAGTATCTGGGGAAGAGCACCCCGGCCCCGGCTCCAGAGCCCCAAGGCGGGCTTGGGGGCCTCGCTTTGTTTGAGGATCAGGGGCTGAAGGGCTAGAGCGGGTGGTGACTCTGAGAGGCCACGGTGGTGGTGGGCGCCCTGCGTGGGCAGGGCCTTGCGAAGCACGGGAAAGACTTTGTGTTCATTCTGCGTGTGGGGTCGTGGCGTGATCTGGTTTCTGTTTTAACCATTTTCTTCTGCACCCTTGGAGTCAAGGGCGGATGCAAGGAGGTCAGTTGCAACAGTCCGGGTGAGACATGACAGGGGACAGGAGGGAACTGGATTCCAGAAGCATCTGGAGGCAGAGTAGATACTGGGTAGGGGGTCTGAGAAGAGGAGAGGCACCACAGGCGCCCTTGAGGCTTCTCCATGAGCACAAGGAGAAGAGCCGGCATGTCCCGGAGGTGGGGCGCGGTGTTGTCACGGGTGGGCGTCTCTGCACAGCCTGGGCCGGGTGGCTGCAGTTGAGGGAGAGTCCCGGCTGGAGACACAGATTTGGGAGTCATCGCAGTAGAGTTGTTCCTTAGAGCCGTGAGCCTGTCTGAGGTCACGGAGGGGCAAGTGAGTAAAGGGGCCTGGGACAGTGACAGCAGGGGCACAGGGCAGCCGGGACGCCCTGAGCACAGCGCCTGCACCAGGCTGTGCTCAGCCCGTGCACTCGTTTCGCTATTATGACAGTCATGCCTGTCACTCAGCCTCTCCGCCACAGACTATGTCCTACTCTGGGTCACAGCCCGAGAATCCAGGGCTGGGGGTGGGAATGCCCAGGGGTGGCGTGCAGAGCGTGCGGCTGTGTCCAGACACAGGGCACCCTAAGCAGCCCATCACCCACTGGACTGTCGCCTCTTGTCCCGTTGGTGTGGGCCCAGCTGACTGGGCGGACGTCTGGGACATGTGACTGCTGCCCTTGGGCTGGTCCTGTGGGTGGTCCCAGGCCTTGAATTCGAGGGCTGGGCTCCAGTTTGTGTGTGTGTGTGACACAGTCCTTATCGTCTCAGCCATTTAAAAACGAACAAGTCGGTAACAGGAAGGACATTCACAGCGCTGCACAACCGTCCCCAGCACTCCTTAGTCACCCTGGCAGGAAACGCGGTACCCATTAGGCAGCCGCTCCCAGTCCGTCCTCGCCGGGCCCCACAGCCACAAATCTACTTTGTGCTCTACGGATTTGCCTGTTCTGGACATTTCCTCAGGATAGAATCCTACAGCGTGTGACCTTCTGTGGCTGGTTCCTGCCACTTAGCATAAGCTTTGTAAGGTTCATCCACCTTGGAGCGCACGTCTGTAGTTTGCTCCTTTTCACGGCTTGGTCCCTTCATTCTTGACCAGCTCCGTGACCTCAAGCAAGTCACTGCCTGAGTCGGACAATGTCCGTGCTCCTTCACTGGGTTGTCAGGAGGATGCTTAGATACACCAGGAAGGGCAGAGGGGCCAGGGCTGTGTCCTCAGGTGAGCCAGCGGTGGCAGGGATGCTGGCATTTCGGGGCCGTGTGCAGGCAGAGATTCCTTCTCAGCTTGAAGTCAGTGACCTCTCACCCATCTGATTTTTGGCTTTCAAGATTTTGCTGCTGTTGCCTGTTCCTCTGCTGTCCTTGTCCTTTCCTTTTTATTTTGGTGGGGTTTGGGGCAGGAATAGAAGGTAAGTGAATGGGCTCCCTCCACCTCCTTTCCATTCCTTCCTTTCCATTCCTTCTAAGGACTTCTAAGATTCCCTAGGAGCCCTTAGGGAAGGCTCTGTCCCTCCCTCCTGGGGAAGGGAGGAAGCACAGGAGGCCTCAAGCTGGGAGGCCCACACCCAGGCTGGCCAGAGGGCTGGCTCAGGTCTGCCTGGCTCCTCCACCGGCTCTGGAACTGAGGGCACTCGCTCAAAGGTCCCATGTTGTTCCAGTTGTCCCCCTACCTAAAGGGAGGCCTCCCTTCTGGTCTAGCCATCCAGAGCCCCAGACCTTTACTGAGGCCCACGGTGTGCTAGGCCGGTGCGGGGACCGGAAAGGGGTGGGCTGCCAGCAAGGCAGGTGCTGGGGCCCTCCGGGAGGGAAGTCTGGGAGGTGGTGGAGGGCGAGGAGGGGACTCTGCCAAGCCCTGCTGAGAGGTGACCGTAGGTTGCATAAGGTGGTGGCAGCCTGGGAAGATCTGGAGAAAGGTGCTGCAGGCCTAGGAACAGCATGTGCAAAGTCCCTGAGGCAGGCACTGGATATGAAGGAGAGGGGAGAGGCGAGGCCAGGAGGGGAGGAGGAGGATGGAGGCAGGGCCACGTTACATGGACCTGGAGCTAGTTGCCCAGTGCTTGGAATTTTGTCCTCAGTGCACAGGAAGCCCCTGGGGGCTTGTAAGCAGAGAAGGACTCAATCCAGTCCGTGTTTCAAAGATGATCTCTGGCTGTGCCGTGTGGAGAGGGGGTGGCAGCTGGGAGGGTGTCCAGGCATCCCAGCTGGGAGGGGAGAGAGTGCAGCCCAGGGGTCCCAGCTCCCAGGGCACCCCGTGCAGCTGCTCCCTAGCCAGGTACCCGCCGTGCCCTGTGGAGAGGCCCGTATGTCTCTCCTGAACCCTGGCATCTTCCTGCAAGGGCAAATGGAAGCTCCTGTGGCTGGGCCCAGCCTGGCCCATCCCCAGGACTGACTGTTAACAGACCTGTCTAGCCATCCCACCCCACCCAGCAGGGCAGTCTGTCTCCATTGTGTCTGTCTGTCTGTCTGCCTCAGGGAGAGTTTGCTAGTTGGCCTTTTTCTCCAGGATCCAGCATCCAGGGGAAGGAGAAGGAGGGGTGTCACTCTTGGGGACAAGGGGTGGGTCCTCAGGCAGAAAACCACAAGTTGGAAGTGGGTTTCTGGACAGAATAAGGAACACCCCTCTCTCCGCCTGTCTGAGTGTCTGGGTGCAGCAGGCAGCCGACCCGAAAGCCAGCCTCTGCCACACGGTGCTGGGAAGCCAGTGCCGGCTCGGCAATCACTCCCCGGGTGAAGTGTTCACACGCTCACCGAGTCCTGTTTAAACGTCCAGCCTGACCCCGAGAAAAGTCAGCAGTGGTGATTCAATGAGCCCCTGCTCTGTGCCAGGCTCTGTCCTGGGCACGGGATCCCAGGCACGCACACAGCTGCAAGACCTGGGGTCATCACAACTGTGATCAGTGCCAGAGGGAGGGCGACATGGCTGGGGCAGGGAGCTGAGGTGCTCAGGGAGGTCAGAAGGGCTCCCTGGAGGAGGTGGCCTGTGGGGTGAGCCCTAAGGCTGAGTGGGCACAATCTGGCTCAAGCTGCCTGGTGGGAACAGCATGGCCGGGCACCTGCAGGAAGGGAGAGGCCCCCAAAGTGGAGAGATTTTGAGGCAGGAGGACCGCTTCCCTCCTGTGTGGAGGTGTCCTGCAGCCACCTTTTAGGTCTTGGTCATGGTTCTGTCCCAGTAGGTCCTCCCACATGCCTGTGGCCCCTTGAGGGAGTCACTTCTTGAGGCCCCACTGTGTCCCAGGCCTGCTGCCATCTCCCAGTTGCTCAAGGGGCAGCTTCTTGGAGAACGTAAACAATGTTTCCGGGAGTATTTAAATAAAGGCCGGGGCGGAGGGGCAGACTGGGCAGGAAAGGGTAGGGTATGGGCCAGAAATCTCATCCTGATCACACACTGCCTGGGCCTCCATTTGCTCATCTGGCTGCAAGACCAGAGTTGGGGCAGACAAAGCTGAAATGCGGACCTGGCCTAACAGGAACCTGTGGGATGGGGATTCCTTAGGGTGGCCTTCCTGTGGGAGTGGGGGGTCACCCACACTGGCCCTGGCCCCCTAGCAAGGGTGCGGGTGTGGAGAGCCAGGTCTGGAGACTCAAGCTGGGCAGGGGCCGCTCCCCCACACCCTGGCAAATGAGGGATGCGAGAGAAACAGAATGTACAGACATGCAAAGCCCGCCCGTGACAGCCTCTTCTTCTTCTCCATTCTTCTTTGTTATTTAATCGTCTCTATTTCTTAAGCAGCTTCATTGAAACATAATTCATATACCACACAATTCACCATTTAAAGTGTGCAATGCAGCGGGATCGCACGTTCAGAGTTGTGCAACTCTCACCACCATCTGTGGTAGAACATTTCTCACCTCCAAGAGAAACGCTGCGTCCACCGGCTCCTCCCCTCCTCTCCCCTCAGCCCTGGCAACCAACAATCCACTTTCTGCCTGCACATTTGCCTAAGCCGGACATTTCCTACAAATGGAACCATACGATACGCGGCCTTTTGTGACTGGTTTCTTTCGTTTAGCATGTTTTCAAGGTTCATCCACGTTACAGCATGTATCAGACTTCAGTCCTTTTGCAGCGGAACCATATTCCAGCGTGTGCACAGACCCATTCTCTTCAACCGCTCATCAGATGGTGGACATTAGTGTTCGCTGCTTTTTGGCTCCTGTGAATAATACTGCTATGAACGTTTGCATACAAGTTTTTGTGTGGACATATGTTGTCAGTTCTTTGAGGAATATATGTAGGAGTGGGATTTCTGGGTCAAATGGTAACTCTGTTTAACTTTTTGAGAAACTGCTGGACTGTTTTCCAACGCAGCTGCACCACTTTACATTCCCACCAGCAGTGGGTTCCAACACTTGTTATTGTCTATCTTTTTTTTTTTCTTTTTTGCATCAGTTAAGTTTATTGGCAATATTGTCTATGTTTCTGATGAGAGCCATCCCCGTGGGCAAGCAGTGGTGTATCTCACTGTAGCTTTTTCATACCCCTGGTGGCTGATATTACACATCTTTTCATGTGCTCAGTGGCCATGTGTGTATCTTCTTTGGAGAAATGTCTATTCAGATACTTTATACCCCTTTATAAAAATTTTTTTCTTGTAGACATGGGGTCTTGTCATGTTGCTCAGGCTGGTCTCGGACTCCTGGCTTCAAGGGATCCTCCCATCTCAGCCTACCGAAGAGCTGGGATTACAGGCATGAGCCACCATGACCTGCTACTCTACCCCTTTTAAAATGGGCTTATTTATCTTTTTATTACTGAGTTGTGACAGTTCTTTCTCTATTCTAGATAAAGTTCCTTATCAGAGATATGATTTTCAAATATCATGTCCCATTATGTGGATTGTCTTCTCACTTTCTTGATGATACTGTTTGCAGCACAGGTTTTAACTTTTATGAAGCCCCATTTATCTATTTTTTCTTTTGTTCCTTATGCTTTTTGCATTGTAATTAAGAAGACTTTGCCTAACTCAAGGTCACAAAGATTTACTTCTAGGTTTTCATTTAGAGTTTTACAGTTTTAGCTTTTGCAATTAGGTCTATGATCCATTTTACTTGTTGAGTTATTAACATATTAAGTAAGAAGTTCTAGTGGTGGTGAGTCTAGTATCTTCCATGATTTTGGAGATGAGTATAAATGCTACTCTGAGAGATCAACACCTGTAATGTGATGAGACACTATCATGATTTCTATGGGTAACAGTCTAAGGCACTGCTAATACTGCCTATATTCACAATGGAAGAAGATGCTAGATTTCAGTTAAAGGTTAATTTAAATAAAATAGTAATTAATCTCCCAGGTTCCCCTGAATTCCATCATTAGAACCCAGATGAAGAATTCCTGGGATGGTTAAAATTCCTGTTTCAAGTCTCAGTTTTCAAATAGTCTTTTGGAGGCTCTAGTTTCAGGGCTGTTTTCCTGCCCCCTCCCAGCCCCGGCCCATACCCTACCCTCTGCCTGGCTCCATCCTCGGGGAAACAGAATTGCCAATTCTCTGCAGAATTTTCTTTTTCTTTCATTATTATTTTTTTTTGAGACAGAGTCTCACTCTGTTGCCCTGGGTAGAGTGTACTGGCGTCATCATAGTTCACTGCAACCTCAAACTCCTGGGCTCAAGCAATCCTCCCGCCTCAGCCTCCTGAGTAGCTGGGACTACAGGCATACACCACGATGCCAGGATAATTTTTCTATTTTTAGTAGTGACGAGGTCTCAGTCTCGCTCAGGCTGGTCTCTCTTGAACTCCTGAGCTCCAGTGATCCTTCTGCCTCAGCCTCCCAGAGTACTAGGATTACAGGCATGAGCCACCACGCCCAGCCACCAAGCAGAGTTTTCTAACAAGCCATCTAATATGGCTGGATGCAGTGGCTCACGCAAATAATCTCAACACTTTTGGAGGCCGAGGAGGGAGAATTGCCTGAGGTCAGGAGTTTGAGACCAGCCTGGGCAACAGAGTGAGACCCTCCCCCATCTCTAAAAATACAAAAGAATGAGCCAGGCATGGTTGTGAGCCTGTAGTCCCAGCTACTTGGGAGGCTGAGACGGGAGTTTGAGGTTGCCGAGAGCACTGATCATGCCACTGCACTCCAGCCTAGCTCTTAAAAAATATATATATGGAAAGTAATGGTAATAAAAATAATAAATCACAGCAGTAAGAATCATAAAGGCTGTATGTGTAGAAATCAGACAAGGCAGTTTGCACATCTCCTTGCCCCTCAACCTCGCAGCATTCTTGGAGCAGCTCTGTCCCTGAGCAGGAGGCTGCACGGCTCTGTGGCTTAGACGTGCCCTCGCTCCAACCCCCCACGTGCAAGACGTTAGGCAGATCACTTCACCTCTAGGTGCCTCAGTTTCCTCATCTCCAGGGTGGGGATGACATGGTCATTACAGTGTTTACCTGAGGGGATTAAAAGAGCTCTTGATTTCAGTGCTGAGAGCAGCACCAGGCATACAGTTACAGGTATTAGCTATTATTAGGCCTTTCCCTCAGGAGGGAATGTTCTTCCCCCTGCTCCTTACCAGGTAAATGCCTAGTTATCTGTATCATTCAGGACTCTTTCTAAAATTGATCGATTTAAAAGGCCAGGATTTCAGGCTTGGTGTATGGGTCGGGGAAGTTCAAAGGAGCCTGTCAGTTCCCAGCTTCCTTCTCCCAGACTCAGCCCGCCTTTTCCCACACACTGGTGGGGGGAGGGCTCCAAGGGACAGGTGTCCAGGGCGCAGAATGGAAGGAGGGCCTCCCCTCAGGCGCCCCGGGCACCTGGCTTGCCTCACCCCAACTGGGGCCCTGCCCTAGAGGTTCTAGCTTTTCCTGCTCCTTAGGTCCTGCTCTCAGAAAAGGAGAGATTCTTTCCTGGGAGTTCCAGAAAGAGCCTTGATTGGCCTGGCTAGGTCATGTGCCCATGCCTGAGCCAATCACTGCAGCCAAGGGGCTGGGGAGCTCTGATTGGCCAGGCCTGGGTCATGTGCTGGTCTGGCAGTGGATACTCACAAGCTGCCCCCCAGAAGGAGGAGGTTGGGGAAGCGGTACCTCTAGAAGGATGTTGGGCTGACAAAACATAAGTCCTCCTCATCCCACATCCAGTGTCTCTGTCGGATTTTAGTTGTTCCAGGGCCCTCTCCTCCCTGGGGCTGGCTCCTGCCCTGTGTACCACAGCAGCCTGTATCCCCTATCATGCATTCGTCTAGCCACGCGTTCACGCCTCACTCAACGAGTGTTTAATGAGCAATTACTACGTACCAGGCACACAGAAAGGGAAAGGCCAAGGAGGAACCTCAATTACAGGTTGGAAGGGGGGTGGAGGCTGCCAAGGAGGCAGAGGGTAAGTGGTCTGTGAGGTAGGAGGACAGGGGAGCACCGTGCTCTGAGGCCCGGAGAAGCCAGGAGTTTCCAGGAGGAGTGGGCGACACAGGAGCTGCTGACAGGCTCAGTGAGACCAAAAATGACCACCAGGTTGGGCAGCAGGGAGGCCGTGGGTGCCCTTGGCAAGAGTTAAGGGGTGGGGACACGGCCCTGATGGGCGGGGTGCGGAGAGACTGGGAAGGGAGGCGTGGAGGGGGCAGGCGCAAACAGGCCTGTGGGGGAGTGTGCCCGGGAGGGGAGTGGGGAGATGGCTCCGAGGCAGGAGGGGGCCTCGGGAGCACGGGGCAGTCTTCCCCTTTTTGTGGAAAAAGCTGACCTGGGGTCACCCAGAGAGAGGTTGATGGCACAGGAAAGCCGAGAGCTGATGTGGGTTCCCAAGACCGGGGAGAGCGGGCCTGAGGAGGCGGGCGTCGGGCAGGGGCATTTGTCGGTTTGGGGGCTGGAAGAGGAGAGAGGAGCAGCCTGATGGCTTCAGTTTTTCTCTGAACAGGGAGGTGAGGCTGGGAGCCCGGGCAAAAGGGGCTGCGGGAGGAGTAAGGGCAGGGGAGGAGTGAGATCTTAGTTTCAGAGTGGGGGCGTCTCACCGAAGAACATGGGAGGTGGGGCGCGTTGATCACAGACTCCCCCACCCCGAGCAGCAGGAAGGCGAGCTTCCCTCGCGTCCGGCTTCTCCGCGTGGACGCAGAGAGGGGCTGGGGAGATGGACTCTATAAAAACCTATCAGGCCCTGCTTTTGATGGATGAGAAATCTGAGAGGTTGCAGGCCAATATAGTGCCCGGGTCGCACTGCAGCCAGACGAACTAGAATAGAGCCTGACACTTGTTAGGTGTTAATATTTGTTGAAAAAAAAATTGCATGGTTGGAACCCAGCCATGGAAGTGGCCCCAACTCGGGGGAGTTGGTGGGTGGGGAGGGTGACCCTCTGTGCCCTGCCATCCCTGCTGCCCTCTTTTGCCTTGTGGGTTGAGACTGGTGGTGGAACCTCGTAGACACCAAGCCAGCCGGGCAGAGGACTCTTAGCCTCACTCCTCACACAGCGCTCACCTCTGCGTGAGTCACAGGCCTCAGCCAGGAGGCCCAGCCCATAATGCCACCCCGGTTGGTTCCTAACCCTTGGCTTTGCCGTCTGTACACTGCCCAGACCAGCTGACAGGGAGCACGGGGCACACACCTGCTGCGCCTGGGCTCTCCAAGGAGAGCAGGGTCCTTTTGAGGGAAGTTCGGGAGCTGCGACCCTGAACTTGGCGGGAGTTGGGGGGGTGGGGACAGGGCTTCTCTAAGGGTAGGGCTCCGGCCATGTTTCATAAAGGCCACTTAGGCAGAAGTGAACGTGGTCACTTCAATGAAGTTAATAATGATGGTTCATGCTGCAGAAAATGTGCTATATAAAACCCTGCTTATTTATTCAGGCTTCAAAACCATAGAACTGCCGATTTCTCCCTTGTAGCTATTTATATCCTGAGCTGGTCCTCCTATTAAGCTCAGGTTTGAAGTAACTTAAAAGAAACGCAGCCACCCTTTGCTTTAAAAAAAAAGGAAAAGAAAGATTTCATGTACAGCCCTTCTCTGGTCTAATTATGAACAGCCCGTTGTTTGGGGGCGGCGTTGTTTCGGGGGTCGGTAGGGGTGGGGCAGGCACAGTCCCCCCGCCCCCCATACGGCCGCAAAGCAGTCCCGGGGCCGGCCGGCAAACACTACGCAGGGCGAGGGTGTCCCAGGCGGGGTCTCAGCCGACCCCAACCCTCCCGGTACCCTGTGGCATCCCTCGCAGGGGTGCCCGGGGTGGAGCGGGGGAAGCAGGGCAGGCAACAGATCCGGAAAAGTGGCTGCTCTTGCCTCAGAGGAAGTAGACCTCCCTCCCCTACCAAGGGCTTGGGATGAAAAATAGCTTCTTCCCCTTTACCCTGCCTGGCCCCCAGCCCATATCTGTAGGTCCGCCCCCCGTCGCCGCGCCGGGGCTTTACCCGGCCATGGGGATGGCTTGGCCGTCCGGGCGCCCGCCAGGGCCGAGAGGACCCTCGCGGCCGGCAACTCGGCAGTTCCGGCGACTTCCAACCTCCCCCCACCCAATTAGCGGAGAGCACCACAGTGTCGCAGCTCCCACCCTGGTTCCCCCTGGGGGCCTGTCACCTGGGAACCCTGCCCCCCGCCCCGCGGCTCCCAGGCCCGGCTCGTCCCCAGGCCCCTTGGGAAAGGCGGGGGCGCACTTAGTTTCTTCCAATTAGTTTCCCCTCTTTGTATAGAGCCCATTCAAACTGCGGCCTGTAATCCTCCGCGCGAGGGGAAAGTAGTCCCGATCTTGCGTTCAATTTCTATTCTCGCGTCGGCACATTTTACTTTCTAAAGCCGATGGGACGCCCAGTGGGGGCCTTCGGAGACTGTGGGGGCCGAGGCCGCGGGAGGCGCGCACGGGTGGGAGGGGTAGGGGCCGCGGCAGGGGGAGGGGCGCAGAGGGCAGCTAACTCCTAGCTATTGCCTAGAGAGATGGATCATGGGGCGTAGAGAGATTGCAAACCTCAAACCACGTACAGTGGGCGATACGCGTCAACCGAACCTAACCAACGGAAGCCCGGAGCCTCCCCCACCCCACTCTCCCGCCCCGGGCCCCTGGACCGACGGGCGCGCGCAGCCAACCCGGCCGCCGCTCGCCGTCCAAATCCCATAAGAGCCAATGGGAGCGCGGGGGGCGGAGCCACTGCGCGTCGTGTTCGGCTGCGCGCGGCCCTCCCCCCCCGCGCGCCCCAGGCCCCGCCCCCCGCCCTCCCCGCTCGCTGCTCCCGGAGTAGTTAGTGCCAGTGAAGTGCGGGCGGCGATGAGAGCGAAAGTTGCGCTGGGCTCCGCTTTGGGGGCTTGAAGCGGCTCCGCGCTCTGCCCGCCTGGGCCTCCCCCAGCGCCAACTCGTGCGCGTGGGCTCCCGCCGCGTCCGCCCGGCCCCGCGCCCACTCGCGCCCCCTCCCCCCGGCCCGGCGACCCCTCCTCAGGAGCCGCGGGTCCCCGCCACTTTCGCCCGGCCCCGGCCCCCGCCGATGCCGGCCATGGTGGAGAAGGGCCCCGAGGTCTCAGGAAAGCGGAGAGGAAGGAACAACGCGGCCGCCTCGGCAGCCGCCGGCTCGGCAGCCGCCGGTTCTGCCGCCTCCGCCCCGGCCGCCGTTGCCTCCGCCCCGGCCGTCGCCGCCTCCGCCTCGGCCGCCGCCCCCAATAATGGCCAGAATAAAAGTTTGGCGGCGGCGGCGCCCAATGGCAACAGCAGCAGCAACTCCTGGGAGGAAGGCAGCTCGGGCTCGTCCAGCGACGAGGAGCACGGTAGGTGGCAGCCGCCCCGGGTCCCCGCGGCCCCGCGCCCCGGCCCCGCTGACCGCCGTGCTCTGCTTCCCCCGCAGGTGGCGGCGGCATGAGGGTCGGACCCCAGTACCAGGCGGTGGTGCCCGACTTCGACCCCGGTGAGTAGTCCCCCGGGCCGGGCCGCGCGCCGAGCCTCTCGCCGGCTGGCGGAGGGAATGAGCGGAGCCCCCAGCCCCCCGCGAACCCGAGGGGCGGCAGCACGTCGACAACTTTCTTTTTGTGTGTGTGTTGGCCCTGCGGTCCGCGGGGAGAACAGCAGGGCGAGAGCGAGGAGGAACACGCACACGCGTGTTCTGCAAACGTGCCTCTGCACGCGGGGGAGGCCCAGCTCGCCCCGGTCGGGCCGGCGCAGCTGCCCCCTGCGCCTCCGAGGACTGGAGGCGGCGCCGGTGGCGGCCACACCTGGCCTGGGGGCGCTGGGGGTCCCCGCGTCCAGGTGAGCTGCGCCTCGGCCAGGAGTCGAGGTGGCAGTGCCGGAGAGTTAGCGTCCTGCGAGCGCCCCGGACGTAGGAGGTCCCTGAGACCCCTTTCTCACCACCCTTACCCAGTGTTGCCCCGCATGCCTTTCCCCTGCCTTCCCCTGGGCTCTTGCTGCCTCCTGACTCCGCTCCCATCCTGAGGACAAGTAGCATAACGACCCCCAGAATCAGTTAATAAAAGAAGTGTGCTTTCCAGAGGGCGCCTGGCTGGGGAAGAGATGCTCCTGTGTGGCAGTTTGATTTTAGGACCTATCTTGTAAATGTGGGTATTTCCTTTTTTTTTTTTTTTTTTTGAGGTAGAGATTGTGAAAGAGTAGAACCATCAGAACCTTTAGCCTAACAAATGATTTCCACCTACAAGAAATCCCTACACCCTAGAATGGAACATTTACTTCCCTTGCCGCTGCTGTTCTGTGTGGAAGGAAATTTAAAGTGGTACAAGAAAAAAAATCTAGTCAGACAAAGGAATTCGTCAGATTTTAATGCGTGAGATTGTAGCCTATCTCCGTATGAGACTATCTTTAAAGGTTGTTGGTATAGAAAATGTTTGAAAGGACGTGGGTTTTATTTCAAAAATAAAATTCTAAAGAGCATCTTGTAAAGGTGGAGTTAACAGTCCTCCTTGGTTGCAGGGTTTTAGAACTGGAGGTTCTCTATGTAGATTGTAACACTAGTTTATTTGAAAAATAAATGCACAGATGCTTTTCCTTGGAAACAAGACTGCAGAAAATTGCAAGGATCTAGTCCTTGAGAAAGGCGATTGCTCTTAAGCTGTTATTAAGGAACTAAACTCTGGATGTACTTTGAAGTGAGAATGCATAGGGGTCCTGGATGAGTTCTTGGGCAGTCTGGAAATGACTTTTCCCAAATTTGCCTTCTAAATTTTGGTTTGTTGATTTAAATCTCTTAAATTTATGTAATCTACCACCCATAATCGTATTCGTTTTAAACCCATGTTAGTGTTTTTTTATAGTTTCCCCTTCCCCCACATTTTCCTTTTTTGGTAGTCACTTCTCATCAGGGTTTTTCTCTTCTATGCTTGGCTCCTCCATTCCATGGTTGGCCACCAGGGGAAGCATACTGTTTTTTGGTTACAGTTGACCCTATCTTCATTTTGTAGGTCAAGTCTGTCTTTGCTTTAATACACAGAACATAAAGCTTGTCACCAGGTTTCTTTCACCAATTTTTAAAAATCAACTTGTACAAATCTTTGTGTAAGTTGGTCGATTTTTGATACATTTTTGTTACATTAATTTTGAAAGCTTTATTTAAGTATGTCAGATGTGACTAAGGAAAAGGGCACATTTGATAACAACAGGAATTAGATTTTTGACATTCATGTAAATATGGATGTCTAGTTCTGCATTGTTAGTAATGAGTCTGATTACTTTGGAGTTGTACTCTTCGAAACAGCAAATGTAATATTTTGAACTGTCCTTGCATTTTTTTTTTTTTTTTGAAAAAGGGTCTCACACTGTTGCCTGGGCTGGAGTGCCGTGGCGTCAGCCTAGCTCACAGCAACCTCAAACTCCTGGGCTCAAGCAATCCTTCTGCCTCAGCCTCCCGAGTAGCTGGGACTACAGGCATGTGCCACCATGCCCGGCTAATTTTTTCTATATATATATATATTTTTTTAGTTGTCCAGATAATTTCTATTTTTTGGTAGAGACGGGGTCTCACTCTTGCTCAGGCTGGTCTAGAACTCCTGACCTTGAGCGATCCACCCACCTCGGCCTCCCAGAGTGCTAGGATTACAGGCATGAGCCACTGAGCCCGGCCTCTCCTTGCACTTTTTGATCTAATAGGTACGAACATAAACTTGCTAGAGACCATTCTAAAATGGAAAACATCATAAATACTCTGCTGCATAAATCTTACTGCCAGCTGATTGAGTCTTGATATCAGCATCCCCAAATTTCTTATTTTGTGTTTGTTTTTAATCTGGAAGGGAATCTTAACTGACATGAATCAATTTCAGACCCTGTTTTGCCAACATGAACAGTGGGACACATTTCTAGATATGGCTGAAAATAGATAGACTTTACTATTTCCTAATTTTTTTTTTAATGTGTGTTTTCACTTAAAGTCTAAAGAAATGGGAGACTTCCATTTTGGAATAAATATGATATGGCATGTTTGTTTCATGGCAAAAAAATTTGGGGGGGTCTTTAGACTGAAGATTGTTTCTTTCCATGAGTATATGTTAGGAGGAGTAATAGGGAATTGAGGGTGTGATTACTACTGCTTTTCCTTTCTCCCAGCCTGAGTTTTGAGTGCATCTTTGTTCTTCTGTCAGAATTTGAACAGACCCGGTAGACATAAAACTCATCAGAAAGCTTTTTTTCTTTTTTAACTCTAGTGTTTAAAAAATTCATAGTAAAGGTGTGAGTTGAAGTTGATTTTAATTTTTTTTTTTAGTAGATTTTCCTTATTTTCAGTATCCCAGCTTGACCTTATTTACCTTTAAAAGCAAATGGTTGGAGCTGAGACCACCCAATATTTCCTGTATAGTCCAAAGAAGATTTAATTGTCATCATTCATAAATAGTGAATGAAATGGATACAGCACCTTAGTCCTAAAATACTGATTTTAGATTTCTTATAATTAAGACTAAGACTAGATCAGTAGAGTATGGCATAGCTTGATAATTAAAATACTGTCTCTGTTTGCAGTGAAAGAAAGTTTTACCTATTAGAGTTTAAAACAAAAACCAGAGTGCAGCCCTACATATTTAACTTAGACTTTGTTCTTACATGTGGTGTCCAGACTGTCTTTCCATACTCTCGCTGCTACAGAGTATGCTGAGTTGTCATTGATTCCTTCTGGAATTTAGTAGTCATAGGATAGAGTAAGAGGGAGAATGCTTGTCTGTCCTACCTCTGGTTAGTTCGTTCTTACACTAGCAAACCATCACTTATTTTGAAATGAGTAGTGTTTTTCTATACAAAAATGAGAATGGCTCATTCTTCCCAAAGGAGGTGGAGCCTCTAATTTAAAAAAAAAAAATAAGAAAAAATAGTGTGAATGCTCCCATGTTCTTACCAATAAGCATGCAAAGGAAAAATCTATAGACGATCTATCTATCTATCTATTTTTTTGGAGACAGGGTCTTGCTCTGTCACCCAGGCTGGAGTGGAGTGCAGAGGCATCATCATAGCTCACTGCAGCCTTGAACTTCTGGGCTCAAGTGATTGGTCTTCCTGCCTCAGTCTCCTGAGTAGCTGGGCCTACAGGCGTGTGCCACTACATCCGGCTAATTTTTTAAACTTCTTGTAGAGATGGGGTCTTGCTGTGGCCCATACTGGTCTGAACTCCTGGCCTCAACCTATCCTCCTGCCTCAGTGTCCCAAAGTGCAGAGATTTCATGTGTGGGCCACTGTGCCCAGTTTACAGCCAGTATATTTCTCATATGTTTGGTACATTACCTCTTTGTTGTCTTCTAGCTAGAGGAGCACAGTGATAGGGTTTTTTATTTTTTTTTTTGAGACAGAGTCTCACTCTTTTGCCTGGGCTAGAGTGCCGTGGCATCAGCCTAGCTCACAGTAACCTCAAACTCCTGGGCTCAAGCAATCCTTCTGTCTCAGCCTCCTGAGTAGCTGGGACTACAGGCATGCACCACCATGCCCCGCTAATTTTTTTTCTATATAGTTTTTAGTTGTCCGATTAATTTCTTTCTAGTTTTGGTAGAGACGGGGTCTCACTCTTGCTCAGGCTGGTCTCGAACTCCTGAGCTCAGGCAATCTGCCCGCCTCGGCCTCCCAGAGTGCTAGGATTACAGGCGTGAGCCACTGCGCCTGGCCCAAGGAGCACAGTGATAGAGTTTTAAGGTTGGCTCAAATTATTTGTTTCCTGAAATGTGTTATTATGTCAACCTCAGTTTTCAGTTTCACAGTTTAATAATATTAAAATTAAGACTCTGCAGAAGAGGGAATTGTCAGTGGTAAATACTTTTGAAGTAATGGTCCTTTAAAAAAGCAGTCTTTATTTTGAATATTGAATCCCATGTGTTTATCTTACTTTTCCCCCATGAATTCACAAGACGCAGATGGATCCAATATATTTAATCAGATCTGAAAATTAGTGGTTATTATTGGCTTAGCTGTCACTTCAGAGTTGACTTGTATTAGAAAAATGTGGAATAGGTAATTTTATTGAACAGGGTGTCTTGATCTGCTTTTCATTTGCTTTCGCTAGGGATTCTGTGTTCCTCTTTGGACACATTGTTTTCTTTGTAAAAAAACCATTTTATAGGAATGCTAAAATTTGTAGGTCGTGATGACAAATGCTTTGTGATTTAAACATACTTGAAGCCTTAAAGCAATGTTCACCCAAATGAGAAGTGGGAGGGTCAGAGTTTTAGCAGGTAATGATGAATCTTGTGAATGATGGACTTCATTAGATAATGTGATAGTGAGACACCCAAAGCTGGTTGTCAGGAGATTGAATGTACTTTTTTTGTGAGACAGAGTCTCACTGTTGCCTGGGCTGGAGTGTCATGGCGTCAGTCTAGCTCACAGCGACCTCAGATTCTCAGGTTCAAGTGATCCTCCTGCCTCGGCCTCCCGAGTAGCTGGGACTACAGGCACTTGCCACCACACCCACTAATTTTTTCTATTTCTAGTAGGGATGGGGGTCTCACTCTTGCTAAGGCTGGTCTTGAACTCCTGACCTCAAGTGATCTTCCCATCTCAGCCCCCCAGAGGGCTAGGATTACAGGTGTGAGCCACCTCGCCTGGCCTGAATGTCCTGTACTCTATGTCTAAGAAAGTGATAGAAGGTAGAGCTGGTCATTTTATCTCCAGGGACTTCACTTTCCTCAGTCATGAATCAGGGGCACTTTTCATCATGAATAGTCTATGATTATGTCACTTATATTAATAGAAGAATGTTTTTTTAAGTTCATGTTTCCTTCAAAAGCAATATAGAGTAGACTGAGCTTGGGCTGTGTGAGTTGTCAGTCTGGGTTCAGATCCTGGCAGTGCCCCTGCCAACTGTGTGTTGACCCTAAGCTAGTTACTTTACTTTAGCTTTCATCTGTAAAATACAGATGATAGAACTTCATCCTCAAGAGAAGGAATTAACTAAGCTAATATATGTAAAATGCTTAGCATAGTGCCTGGCACACAGTGAGTGCTAAGTAAACATTTTCTGCTTTCCTTATTTTAATTATTATTCATAATTAAACCTAAGTTCCTGCATTGTATGCTTTTTTGCATAGGTAAGACTGGATTGTAATGAAGCCGTTGATGTGAATGCAAATCATGCACTGAGATATTCGAAGATGATTGCTTTTAAATTCCATGAACCTGCTACAATTTAAATAAATACCCTTTACTGGAAGAGAGAGACCTAGTCCAAAACTTTTATATAGCAGAGAAGAACACTGAGGTTCATTGAAACTAGGTGAACTTGTTCAGATCAAGTTTCTGGATAGTACAGAAAAAAGCTTGAATCCAGCCCTGGGCCAGAAGAAATGCACATTAATTGGGTTTTAAGTTATGAAGTTTTGGCTTTAAACTTTTAAATTCTTGTCTTTGAGAGTTAATGCTTTTGAGGTGGGGCTCTTCCATCATAATACTTGGGTGATGACCATGATTAAGAAGTTAGCTGGTTGAAGATCACCAGGACAGAGTTGTTTTAAAAGCAGTGTTAAAGGTCATTTGTTCTGAAGAAATTTAGGATTACTCTGGGAAAGTCGTTTTCTTTAGCACTGTGGGGCAATTTAGTTGAACAAAATCTTAGTATTTGAAGTTGAAACATCAAAGTTTTGTCCAAGTTACTGTATTCTTCCCTAATTTATTGTGCTTTTTGTATTTTCCCCTCGGTTACATAGACTGTTGTAATTAATTTATATTTTAGGCCTGACTTTCTTCTGAGCCTTTCTTCAGAGGTTCCATATATACTGTAAAAATAAGAAATGAGGCTTCTATTTGTCCCCTTCCCCTAATGGAAAATGGTGATCTTTGCTAAGGAGTATGTGTTTAGTTATTATTTGTGTTAAAAACAGCTTGAGGCTGGCTCAGTGGGGCGTGGTGGCTCACACCTGTAATCCTGGCACCCTAGGAAGCTGAGGCGGGAGGATTGCTTGAGCTCAGGAGTTGGAGACAAGCCTGAGCAAGAGCGAGACCCCATCTCTACTAAAAACAGAAAAATTTTTTTAGCTGGGCATGGTGGTGCATGCCTGTAGTCCAAGCTACTCGGGAGGCTGAGGCAGGAGGATTGCTTGAGCCCAGGAGTTTGAGGTTGCTGTGAGCTAGGCTGATGCCACGGCACTCTAGCCGGGGCAACAGAGCAAGACTGTCTCAGTCAATCAATCAGTAAATACATACATACATACAGCTTGAAATCACTTTCTAGAAGAGGGAGTCTCTAGCAGCACAGTGAAGATTGAAAAAGGTAGGAACTGAAGATTAGATGCTGATTCAGTGATTTGGACTGAGTTAATTCCTATAGCTAAATAGCAATTGTGAAAAATGTTTGTGACTCTAGAAATGATAGGGATGTAGTTGCAGTGTAATAATTTTTCCTGTTTTATGTTCTGGAGGTTTTATTAATTGCATATATCTTAATGTGGTTGGGTATTATGGTTTCTGTTATTGACTTTTAAAACTGGAGTATTTTAAAGTGGTTTAAGGTGACAAAAAAGTGTTTTGCTAAAATGTTGGGAGAAAATATTTTAAAATAACGTTAGAATGTCCTGTAAATGAAATGCTAACAGTAAGCTCTAAAACCCCAATTGTTTCCCCAAGTTAGTCAAAATCTTTAAATACACTGATCTTAGTAAAAATTGCATACTAGACATAATAATTCTTTGAAGTTTCTGGATTTTTCCTGCCTCAGGGTTATCAGAGAGAAAATTGTAGTATGCATCTAATCCTTCCTGTTTTCTAGATGAGGAAAGTAAGGCCTCCAGAGATAAAGTTACTTAGTTTGTCTTTCATTACCTAATTATTAAAAGTGTCTCAAGGTAGACTATTTATTTAGGGTCATATGAGGCCAAACTTTTATTGTTTTAGATGTTTTAGGGCCTCATATTCTGGGTGTAATAATTGGCAGCAGTAATATATGTTCATAATTTTAGAACCAGGAATAAAAAGTTCAACTTTTAAAGATTGGAATGACAAGATAGTTATTGTGCGTAATTTGAATATGCCTTTTTATAAATGATAAGATAGGCTAGAATTGTAAAGATAGAATTAAAAAAAACGGAAACATTTCAAATAGAACAGTATCTAACACTGCTGTGACTAAACACTGTTAATATTAGGCCATATTTGTTTCAGGTACAGCTAAAGCCTAATCCCCCTCCTCCTTCATTAATTTGAAGTTGATTTATATATATGTGTGTGTGTGTGTGTGTGTGTGTGTGTGTGTGTGTATGTATATGTATGTATGTATATCTCAGATTGGGTCTTGCTCTGTCTCCTGGGCTAGAGTGCTGTGGCATCATTATAGCTCACTGCAACCTCCAGCTCCTGGGCTCAGGGATCCTTCTGCCTCAGCTTCCCGAGTAGCTGGGACTACAGGTGCACACCAGCATGCTTGGCTAATTTTTCTAATTTTTTTGTAGAGATGGGGTCTCGCTCTTGCTGAGGCTAGATGATTTAAATTATTTCTGTGATAGTTCACATCCTCTGAGAAGCACATGCCAAGACAAGATTAGATGTGCAAGAGGCTCATTGGGATAAATGCTTGTGAGGGATAAAGAAGAGAGAAAGGTTTAGGTGGCAAGAGCATTTTATACCAGATGCAGGTATGACACCTGTGGAAGAAGAGAGAGAAGGAATGGTGATTAATGATTGGTAGAGGAGCCTCAGACTGCAGTGCACCTTGAAGCCTGGAGAAAATCTCAGCCAGAGCAAAGATTGTTAGAAGTCCATTGGGCGGGAGCAGTCCTTCTCTGCAAGCCTGCTGTGGTCAGTCACTGGCTGGGAGCAACCTGGGAGGGCCTAGGCTTGGTATGGATGCTGTAGTAGATCCCTTAGGTGGCAGGCAGCTGGGACTGTCAGTTAACTACAGTCTTTGCAACACTTTCTCTCTGGAGAGGGGAGTCTGAGTGGCACACTCTCAGGCTGTCAGAATTCCTTTGCATGTTTTTGTACTTCAATACATACTTAACGTGTGATAAACCATATATTTTCTTATTACTGTTATTATTTTTGTAAATGGAGTTATTTATGGTATTTATTTGTTTCGATGGTTTCCAAACAAGTGTATTTCCACTAACAAGACACATAAGGTGCTTTTTTTCACCCAGTCTTCATGGTGTTAGATTTATTAATTTTTAAAAAATACTATCCTTTTGTGGTTTATATTGGCATTTTTATTATTAATGGTGAGGTTGGGTGTCTCTTTATGTATGTTTTTTGCCACTCAGTTTTCTCCTGTTAATATATATTTTGCTACTTTCTATAGAGTATAGGTCTTTCTTATTGGTTTCTCTGTGTGTGTGTGTTTCCCTCTTTTTTTTTTTTTCTTTTTTTTTTTAAGAGACAGGGTCTCACTATGTTGCATAAAAAGGAACAGCACATTGAACTCCTGGCCTCAAGTGATCTTTCCACTTCAGCCTCCCAAAGTGCTGGGATTATAGGTGTGAGCCACTATGCCTGGCCAAGAGTTCTTTATATATTTGGATAGTAATCCTTTGTTAGAGTTGAATTTTTGTTTTTTATTTATTCTTTTGTGTGTGTGTGTGTGAGACAGAGTCTTGCTCTGTTCCCTGGGCTAGAGTGCAGTGGTGTCATCATCATAGCTCACTGCAACCTCCAATTGCTGGGCTCAAGTGATCCTCCTGCCTCAGCCTCCTGAGTAGCTGGGACTACAGGTGTGAGCCACCATGCCCAGTTGATTTTTTCTATTTTTTGTAGAGATGGGGTCTTGCTCTTGCTCAGGCTGGTCTCGAACTGTTGGACTCAAGTGATCCTCCCATCTCGACCTCCCAGAGTGCTAGGATTACAGGTGTGAGCTACTGCACCTGACTGTTTTCTCTTTAATATTGTGTGTGAGGGGAGTAGGGAGGGAGGACTGAGTTGACCTCAAGCAGTCCTACCTAGGCCTTCCAAAGTACAGGGATTATAGGTGTGAATCAATGTGTCTGGCCCAGTTGGAATATTTATTTTTGTTTTTATTTGTTTTCAGATAGAACAGTTTTGACCAGTTGAAGTATTTTTGAAGGGAGCAGTTTCTTGTGATTATGTGACTTAAGGTTATCAAGTAAGTCATGTACTGAATAAGGAAAGACATTTTGGTCGGAGACAGTGGTCCCCTAAGTTTATAGGGAGCTAAAGAATTCCTATTGCCTAGTAAACACTGCTCCATCCTTAGAGCAAGGATGTGTTTGTGGTGAGTGCTGGTGTAAACAAACCTACCACACTGCCAGTCATGTAAAAGTCTAGCACTATCCAATTATATATAGTACATAATGCTTGATAATAAATGACCATATTACCGGTTTATGTATATATTGTACTAGTAATCATTATTTTAGAGTATATTCCTTCTACTTATAAAAATAAAAAGTTTATTGTAAAACCACCTCAGACAGGTCCTTTAGGAAGTATTCCAGAAGAAGGCATTGTTTTCATTGTAGATGACAACTCCTTTGTGTTTTGTCGTCGATGACTGTCCAGTGGGACAAGACATGGAGATGGAAGACAGTGATATTGATGATTCTGACCCTGTGTAAACCTAGGGTAATGTGTGTATTTGTGCCTTTGTTTTTAGCAAAAAAGCTTACAAAATAAAAAAACATATTTTAAAAATAGAAAAAAGCCTGTAGAATAAGGACACACTTGATCTTAGCCAAAAGGCCGAGAAGCAATAGAATAAGGATGTAAGAAAATATTTTTGTACAGCTCTACAGCGTGTTTGTGTTTAAAGCTCAGTTTTATTACAAGAGTCAAAAAGTAAAAAATTTGTAAAATAAAGTTACAATAAGCTAAGCTTAATTTATTATTGAGGAAAGAAGATTTTTTTTTTTTT